>NW_015386456.1:495219-529795 GCF_001527695.2 Protobothrops mucrosquamatus | reverse complement strand
CCCTACCGATGGCAAAAGACATACTAGCGATTAATGGTCTTGTTTTGTTTAGAGAGGTGGGAGAAGCAACTATTCATCTATTTTCTATGCAACCTGAAGATTGGGTGAAATCTTATGCTTAAAATATGTACATTGTCTCTGCATTCATTTGGCACCTGCCATCTTGAACCTGGCATGAACATACAGACCCCATAATATTAACATTGTACCAGAAGCTTTTGATGAGCCTACAGCTTACATACCTATTAAAAATACCCCTTTGACAGATTTCAGATTTTCATCCCATAGTGATCAACAAAGCTATAAACTGATTTTTATTTAAAGCTCAAAACTAACATCAAAACAAAATAATGTATCTATAGTTAAATTCATTGGCTGTAATCACATTTGACAAAAACACATAAACACTTTTTGTCTGCATCTAAAACTTGAGTTTGTT
Organism: Protobothrops mucrosquamatus; assembly: GCF_001527695.2. Lineage (NCBI taxonomy): Eukaryota > Metazoa > Chordata > Lepidosauria > Squamata > Viperidae > Protobothrops > Protobothrops mucrosquamatus. The sequence goes on along the minus strand of NW_015386456.1, from coordinate 529,356 downwards.
TTAGAAAATATTAAGTATATAGTTTTCACATTTTTTATGAAAAGAAAATGTAATACGAAGTTCACATGTCACAGAGTTATACAAGCAGCTTACAGTCCATAATCAGTTGGCAATCCCCAACTGAGTTCTGAAACTAGTTTATGCCAATTAAATTTTGTACAAGTTTTGAGGGGAGGGCTCACTCAAAATATTTATACTAATGCTACCACAGGTTTCCATATACCTAGAGATATGATGTCAACAAGAACTTCCACACCTTGACTTATAATCACAATTGAATTTCTGTTGCTAAACAAGGTGGTTGTGAATTGCACTTGATCTTATGACCTCTTTTGCCATGGTTGTTAAGAGAATCACTGCAGTTATTAAGTGAATCATGCAATCATCAGGCGAATCCAGCTTTCCCCATTGACTCATTGGAAGCTGGTTGAGAAGTTCACAAATGGTAACGTGCAGCAGTTGTAAATACATGCCATTTGCCAATTGCCCGAATTTTGATCACATGACCATGGTGATGCTGCAATTGTTGTAAGTGTGAGGATCGATAGTAAGTCATTCTTTTCAAGGATGTTGTAACTTTGAACAGTTGCTAAACAAAAAGTTGTAAGTCAAGGACTACCTGTATATTTTAACTTAAAGGCTCAGTGGAATCTCTTCTCAAAAAGAATTACAAAAAGAAGAAAAAGATTAAATTAAAAACATCACACATGAAACATATAATAAAGTTAGTGAAGCAATACAAACATTTTGGTTTATATTAGCTTATTCAGATGCTTATTAGCTTATTCAGATGATTTTTTTTTTAAAAAAAAATATCAGTATCTCCCATTATTCTCCAGCTATAAACAGAGACAACTCTTTACAGGCTACTGTGTTTTCCCAAAAGTAACTGCCCCAGAAAGTAAGCCCCAGCTTGACTTTTGGGATGGGCCTAATATAAGCCGCCCTGAAAGTAAGCCCTAGTTTAGGGCAAGGACAGGGGTACTGGGGGTGAAGTTACCCCACGCGCCCCACATCTGCTTACCTTTGCAAAAAAAAAAAAAAAAAAAGATCTCACGAAGTTGGAATTGATTGACTGACCCTTCCCCCCCCAAGCTTCTTTTGTTTCTCTGCACGCGGCGGATTGTGAAGGAGAAATGGCACAGGGCTGGAAGTTAGTAAGGAAAGAAATGCAATTCCTGGGGGACGTGAGGGCATCTAGCCGGTAGTGTGGCAAGGTCTCCAGCTCCACAGCGAAGGGGCAGCCAGCCTGGGTGCTGATGGCAGGATGCCTGCCCACTTCACCACCCTCCCTCCCCGAGCCTCCGGCACTCCACCTGCCGCTTTGGTCTGCCTGGTCACTGCCCAGCATGGCCACCCCGGGGCTGCAGGGGCTGGCCTGGCACAGGAAGGGTACATTCTCCACCCATACCAGTACCGTACCTGGTCAGCCACCACGCTCTCACCGCCGCATTGCTTCTTCACCCCATGCAAAAGCCCCGCCCCTCCTGCATGCTTGCGGCCTGGTACCGACAAAAAATAAGCCCTCCCCCAAAGTAAATCCTAGTGCTTACTTCAGAACCCAAAAGAAAGTAAGACCGGTCTTACTTTCGGGGAAATACGGTACTTTTCTAAAATAATTTATATCTTTGCCACAATGCTAATTTAATGTCTTAGTGGAATCATAAATCTATGTAAAGTTATGACAGATTTATCAGATTTGGCAAAACTACTAAAGATTGAAGAAAGAGCTGTCTGTTTATTCCTAGGAAAACAGGGCACGTTACACATTCCATTAATTAAAAACTATAACAGATTTCTGGAATGATTTTGTTTATTTTAAACTACTCTTCTAATATCTAATTTGGTACTTTCTACAGCTGTGGAAATAATTTTTTGAGTCATTTTGTTTCCTCGGTTATCTCATTGAAAATGTTCAGAACCTTTTGAGAAGCCCACTAAAGGTGTTTACAACTATTTTACCATCAGGGAGTGGATCAAAAGAGACAAAAGCTCCTTACTGAATTATCTGCATAGCCCTCTACCTGTATAAAACGAACATACCAGTCAAAAGCATTTCTTCAAAACAAGAATTAGGAAATCCTCAATACTGTCCATTCTTCACATACAGAATGACCATTTAGCTGAATCGTTATGTAAAAAATCTGTGATGTAATTTATTTCTGATATGTATGAGGTTCAGAACAGAACCAAGTTGATAAACAGCAGCCAATGTGGGTTAATAATTCAGATAACTCAACTATTTCACAAAAGGTTTGCGGGTTATTCATAACATTTTCAGAAATCAAAGGATGATAAGGCACCAATGAGAAACCTGGAAAATAATAATAACTGTAAAGAAGATAAAATGATATAATAAAACTAGGAAAGGATCTTGAAGAGCTTCAATCCCACCTAGACCATTTTACACCTTGTTCTATTCTTCCCAGGCAATAGGCTTTTGCTTTGCCAATTCCCACACAATGGTTAAGTGTTTTTTTTAAAAAAAATGCTACATAAAGGAATACAGCAAACAGGTTATGCAGTTACTCATGTCCTAGTCACCATATGTATTAACTACTGCAATGTGCTCTACATGGCTATGCTCTTGAACACCACTTGGACTTCAACTGGTCCAGAATACAGAAGCATGAGCCTTGATTGGCATGCCTCAGTAGGTTCATATGACATCTTTGCTTCAGCACTGGTTACAAAATGCTTCCAGGTGTTATTCAAGGTGCTTATCATAATCTATACAGCCTTGCATTGCATGGCAAAGGGTCTTGTTATTTGAGGGACTGTCTCCTTGGCATCACCCTGGCTGATTCAATTTGATAGAGTTGGTACACTCCAGGTCCACCTGTAATTTATCAGGACCCTAGAAGCATGTCTTCACTGTCATGGTGCCTTCCCTCTTAAATGAGATTGCCCAATATCCCCATGGCTCTCAGTCTGGCATGTTCTTCCAGGCCTTGGGTAAAGGTGGTTGGGGCCCCTGCTGGATTGTGTTTGACTATGACTGACAGGATCCAACATCAACTCTTATTGTTTAATCTTTTATAAATGTTATACTATTTTTATGCTGTCACTATTTTTGTACAACACAACACCCAAAGTTGGTTGGAACTGAATGGCATTTACACTGAGTAAATTATGGTGAACTTCATCACCATAAAACTCTCTATTCAAAGAATTTAGTCATCAACAAGTTGAAGACACACAAGGAGGAAAGTGATACTAAGGATTAGGAGAAATGAGAACTGCATCTGTAACAAAATGCCCTTACTATCCCATTCATGGGCATGTCTTTATCAGCTATCAATTATACAGGTGGCTGTCCAGCCTCTGCTTGAATGCCTTCCATGAGAACAGCCAATCATGTTCAGATGCTCATTTAGTTAGATATTAAATGCTCTAATCATTTAAAAGCTTTGTAGAACTCACATCCATAATTTAACCACATTTTTGCTCAATTATCCTAATTTTTTAAATGTTAACAACACCATTTGTATTCACTAAAATATGGTTTGCTAATTTATAGTTCAGAATCATGCTCATTCAAAATCTATTCTCCTTAATATAAGTAGCCAGTTAAAGCTACCATTGCTGTCTTGGTATCAAACACCAAACTACTGTCATGTGGCAAAACACTTGAATGCTATGCTACGCTATATTCTTAATCTTTTGTTTTCTAAACTAAGTATTCCAAAATCATTATTTTGCCATCTTCACAGGGCTTCTAGGTCTGTTCCAATTTGGATTTATCATCCTTATAGCTTGGTTTTAAGTTTACATATGGATAATATCTGAGTATAAAAACAGCATAAAATAAAGCTATTTTTTATTTTTAAAATTATGATTCTGTTAACACAACCTACAGTTGCAGCAGCTTTTGTAGCAGAATCATACTGCTGACTCACTTTTAGCTTGTGATCAAAATAAATTTCACCTCTATTGCTGCCATCCAACTATCTCCCCATCCTGTAGTTAGACAATACAGTAACAAAGGATTCAATACAGACAAGGATTTAACCCAGGATAAAGACCTAACTCTAACTCTGAACCTCCCTCCAACTATTGACAACCCCAAATTTCAATTTCCTCTGACTTAGCATCAATTTAATAATAAAATTTGATAGGGTCAAAATAATACCAATCCTGTGGAATAAACTATTATTGTTATCCCTGCATTTTAGATATGGCATGAAGGTAAGGGAGAGGTTTAAGACTGAGATTAAGAACTTCCTTTTAACCATTTCATTAGAACATGACAGAGGAAATATTGTAATGGTCATGCTGCAAAAACCTCAAGAACTTAACCAGATAGATATGCAAACCACAGGCAATTTCTTGCTGGAATTGTGTTTTAGATTCATGCTAACAATAGAGTCCTGAAACAAAATGTTTATATAATTTCATACAGTTGTCACTGGTATTCCAGTTCCTTAACTGGAGCGCACCAAATGTGAAGACAGCTGTATCTGTCTGCCAGCAGAAAATATCAATATATCCAACAGCAGTTATCTCCTGATATATATAGGCAGTGTAAAACTTGAAAGGTTATTTATCCATCTTTAAAAGAGGCTACCAAACTTCAGTTATAAGCACAATGACAAAATGTCAAACACAGAATATTTTTTTCTTCAGAGTAAACATCCACACTACACTTACTTTTCACACTGTCAAACACAAACACCACAAAGACACATTGCTCCAGTATCCATACAGCGATGAAAGGCTTGATTAAAGCTGGACTGACATCCATCCTAAAAGTGACACAAATACTTTTCTCACACGGGCGGTAGACGTTTGCTCTAGAGGGCAAAGGACGCGTGTTTCAAGCACTTCCATCCCAGTTCCGGAGCCTATACAAGTGTCTTCCTTCGAATTCAACCATTCCCAAGAGTCTACGAAACCGCGTCTTTTCTTCAAAAGCGGAGATTCTGGAAAGGCAGCGCCGAGGTTCTGCAGTAGTTCGCAGGTAGAGCAGCGACCTTAACGAAGGCGAACTTCCTATTCTCCCGGAATTGCTTCCATTTCTACAAGTCTAAAAAATGAAACGTTGCACCCAGATACACGCATACACATATACACAAACACACACATGCGCGCGCGCGCGCGCGAATAATGAAAGACCGAACAACCCGCCCTCTCCCTCCCTCCCTCCCTCCCTCCCTCTCTCTCTCTCTCTCTCTCTCTCTCTGCAATACTGTACTAACCCGGTTCTCGGTTTCCTGAGCAGGCGCACGTTAAACTTCCCCCTCCTGCTTCTGCGCTCGCAATCCAAGCGACTCCCTCCCAAAGCTACTACAAAAAAATCAACAAAACAATCCGCCCCCTTGCTATTTGCGGGGAGGAGGAACAACAATCCAGGTGTAGTGACCGGCGCATATACAACGCAAGTCGTCCCTGGCCGCCACCTCTAAAACGGGCTTCAGCTGCTAGTTACGTCGGCGGTGGAGAGGCAGCGTTTGCTCAGGCGCAGTAACTAGCGCTACGAAGCGGGCACCGGCATTCCAGGCGCAGATCACCCGCAGATGAGGAGAAGGGCGAAGAAGACAGAGCCGCCGCCTCCGCCGCCGCTGCATCGGAACTGAGAGACGAGGCTCCGGGCAAAGGGAGCGTTCCCCCTTCCCGATCCCCAGGCTCTGCTGTCTGCGTGTCCTTCCGCCACGACCACCCGTCCAGAAGCGCTGGGCGGCCGCATTCCCTCGCTCCAGCACAACGAGACTTACCTGGTGCCCTGCTTCGGTCGCCTCCTGCGAGGTAGTAAGCCCTAGGCGAGGAGACGCGGTCTTGCCGAGAAAGCCATGGGAGCCGAGGCTTCGGTGGCGAAGAGACCACGGAGGGATTGCGCGGCTTGCGAAGGCGACGCGGTGCACGCGCCCCCGGGCTTCCTCCGCACATTGAATGAAAACTCTCCCACGGCCGAATTGCTGCCACCGCAGCCAGAAGCGGCGCCGAGCTCTGTCCTTCCCACTTCTTGCTAACGCAGGGGGGGGGAGTTGAAGAACGGCGGGCAGGGTGTTCTCTCTGTGCGGGCGGCCTTCCAGGATGGCCTGGAAGGCAGCAAGACGTAGAGCTCGCGGCTCGCCTTTGTATTTTTCACAGACTCTTCCTTGTTTCGCCTGCTTTCTCTTCCTTTCCCTACGCCTTGTCCCCCATTCTGCGCTCTGAATGGCTCGGTCCATCCTGAAGTGGGTAGGGGGCGGGGCGGGGGATGCTCTTGCTCGCATACAATAGGCTTGAAGCGACCTCCGCGATGTAACGGAGCAGAAAACAGCGCTACGTATAACCTACCTTGGTTCCTTTTCAAAGGCGATGTTCTGGATTTGGATGATGAGATTAGGAAAGCATGGTGGCTAAATTGAAGGTGGGCAAAGCAGGGAAACATACACGGCTCTAAGGTGGTGTTCATCAAACGTGCTTAAACTATTCACTAAATGTTGCGTGTTGGTCTAATATCGAAAACTAATCAGTGGAATTGGGTTTTCACAATACTAAACAAACACGAAGTCCGTGGTTATGTTAAACAAATCAGGATATTGTGCACTATGTTTTTCCCCTCGTATGATTACTTCCATTGTATGAATAAAATAATTTGGGTAGCTCTACTGTAATGCATGGGCAAATGGGAATGATGTGACAAATGACACAAATGATGCAACTTCTTTTTGTGTAATGATGCACAAGAGTACTTAACCATAGTCTTTGATGATGGCATGACACAACTGTCATCATTTTGATGCCATCCCAACTTTTTATGAGTGTAGCTAGTGTTGATTCATCCTGTTGTAGTTTTGTTTTGTTTTTTAAATTTCAGCATCAAGTTACGGTCTGCAAGCCCATAACTCTAGAATTTTGCCGAACCATGTTCCTGGATGTTAGTTAGAATACCAACATCACTCAGTTTAATAAAATTTATTCTCCCCTTAAACTTATATCTGTTGCATGACATACAGGCTGAAGTTACACAACACATTGAGTCATGCTTGCCTAACAATGGTTTATTGAATAAAGAATGGTTTCACCATAATGTGAATGCTCACCCATAATTATCCAGTTTGGGAAGAGAGCTTACACAATGCAGTGAGCCATTAATTAACTACATAAACCAGCTGCTCCATGTGCTAGACTAAAATGTATGTGACTAATGTGTGTTCAGTGTGCAATATGGTTATAGAACAGAGCAGAATAACATAGTTGGAAGGGACCTTGAATATCTTCTAGTCCAACCTCCTGTTCAGGCAGGAAATCCTATACCATTTCAGACAAATGGTTGTCCAATCTCTTCTTAAAAACTTCCAGTGTTGGAACATTCCCAACTTCTGGAGGCAAGTTGTTCCACTGATTAAAATTGTTATACCAGTTCTCCTTAGTTCTATATTGCTTCTTTCCTTCATTACTTTCCATCCATTGCTTCTTGTCCCACCTTCAGGTACTTTGGAAAATAGGTTGACTCCGACTTCTTTGTGACAACCCCTGGGATATTAGAACACTGATATCATGTCATCCCTCGTCCTTCTCTTCATTAAACCAGACATACCCAATTCCAACAACCATTCTTAAATGTTTTAGCGTCCAGTCCCCTAATCATCTTTTTTGCTATCCTCTGCACTTTTTTCTAGAGTCTCAACATCTTTTTTACATTGTGGTGATCAAAACTGGATGCAGTATTCCAAGTGTGATTTTACCAAGGCATTATAAAGTGGTATTAATACTTCATATGATCTTGATTCTATCCTTTGTTAATGCAGCCTTGAATTGTGTTGTCTTTTGGGGGCATTTGCAGCACGCTGCTGGCTCATATTTACATGTAAAAAACAAGAACAAAGTTAAGGAAATGATTGATCCATTAGTGGGAGAAAGTGGCAAGAAAGTGACAAGCAACAGGGATAAAGCAGAACTACTTAACTTGTTTTTTGCATCCGTCTTTACACAAAGGGAAAAACAGTCCAATCTATCAAAAACAGTGCCATAAAAAACAGAATAGAAACACAAGTTAAGATAGGCAAGAAAATGCTAAATGAGCACTTGTCCACCCTAGACAAGTTCGAATCACCAGGACCAGATGGATTACATCCCAAGAAGAAACTGGCAGATGTGATCTCAGAACCACTGAACTATGTCTTTCAAAGATCCTGGAGCACTGGAAAATAGCTGATGTTCCCATCTTCAAAAAAGGAAAAAAAATGGATCCAGGAAACTACAGACCTATCAGCCAAACCACAATACCTGGGAAGATTCTGGAAAAGATAAGCAAAGAATCAGCAAACACCTAGAGGCAAACAAAGTCATGACCAAAAACCAACATGGGTTTGTGAAAAATAGATCATACCAGACAAATCTTATTGCACTCTTTGACCAGGTGACAAAATTAGTGGACCAGAGGAATGCTGTGGATATAATTTACTTGGACTTCGGCAAGGCATTTGATAAAATAGACCACAACCTATTGCTTGATAAGATAAGAAAATGTGGGTTAGACAGCATCACCACCAGATGGATTCGTAGCTGGCTAACCAGCAGTACTCAGTGTGGGATCCTTAATAGAACTGCATCTACATGGATGGAAGTGTGTAGTGGGGTGTCCCAAGGCTCTGTTCTAGGCCCAGTGCTCTTCAACATCTTCATCAATGAATTGGATGAGAGGATAGATGGGGAACTCATCAAATTTTCAGATGACACCAAGTTGGCAGGAATAGCCAACACTCCAGAACATAGGCTTAAGTTACAGAAGGATCTTGGCAGACTTGAACATTGGCCGCTGTCTTACAAAATGCACAGGTACAATATAGGTCACAGGTGTCAAACTCAGCGCATTGTGATGTGCTGCAACATATCACAACTTTTTTTGCATTGTCGGAGCTTGGGTGGGCACGGCCTCAACATGATGCAGCCGGCCTGCAAGCTGTCAGTTTGACGCCCTTGGTATAGGTGCTACCTTGCTCAATAATGGCTGCAAATTTGATGAGTTCCCCATCTATCTCCTCATCGATATCATTGATGAAGATGTTGAAGAGTACTGGGCTAAAACAGCCTTGGGGTACCCTACTGCATACTTCCAAGTAGTTGAGTGTGGTTGGTCAGCCAGTTACTAATCTATCTAATGATGAATATAGCTACAACACTCAACAGTGATTTAGGAAGCATAATGCCTGTGTTCTCATATTAAGCCAGGATCAAGGTAACATGTCACTTACAATCTGTGTTTTATTATTTCCCCCCAAACTCCCACCCATATAATTCTGTACATAATATTTTTCAATATTATGTATGTGGCTTTCTCTACTTCCCCCCCTCTCCAATTGATGATAGAATACTTTTGAAACTCATCAGAAAGAATGTTGTACATATATTTAGCTTAACATTAAGATGATTTGGACTCTTCTGTACAGTAACTGATCATAGAATGTTCATCTCTTCTGTAATTTAGTGGCTGATTAAATGCCTTGCTCAGACATTTGGGCATGCCAGTAATATAAGCAAATGAAGTACAGCCCTATGTATGCCAACTGGCTTGGAGTGAATTACATTGAGATAAGGACAGTAGGCTGGTATAAATTGCAGCCAAAGTCCCATCATTATTTATATAAATGATCCTGATAGGTTCACACACTATGTGGCTTATTTAAATTTCCATTTAGCAAGTTGCATTCAACCCAGCCTAAATGAGAGTTTACAAACCAAAGATATGGTTAACGCAATATGTGAATTCATCCACATACTGTTCAATTCCATAAGCCATGGCAATATAAACCAAGGTTTAGCACAACTGCTTCCTTTCAAGTTTCAAGCTATACATTATTCCTCATCTCCCTCCATTTGAACGAACATTTTCATGCACCCATGTATACATGTCCATGATTTAGAGGAGATACATTATAGCTGTTTGGGAAAGAAGAATAGCTCAGAATGGTTCTTATCCTCAGCCTTGGAGACACAATGTATTGGAATTGCAGTAAATGAAGAAAAGTGAGAAGCCTCTAATGCTAATATGGTAAGGGGCTCAGAATAAGGAAAATTTAAAATTACTGGAAACAAAAAATGCCTCCTGAAATGTCATTCATTCTGCCTCTGCCTTCTCTCTAATTCCATAAATGTATTCCATGACAAAGCAAGTTTAAATAGTAAACTTTTATTCTAATTGGATGTACTCATTCAATTTGGAATTATGTTCATGCCAATGAAAAATAGAAATAGAAAGCAGAGGTATGAAATTCCTGCCTTTTGTTTCCTATTAGGTCTTAAGTCCCATCTCTGTTCTAGCACAACTTCCAGTCCTTTCAGTTATTCATGGCTGCAATCACACAAACACTTTTCCATAGATGTCAAGGCTGTAGTAGGAACAATTGTCCAATAAAATTTAAAAACTGCATTTAAGGATTGCTGTTCTCCTTTGGCCAATGGGATACATGTATTAAGATTCAACAGTCTTGGAATAAATAGCGAAACCGGTACCAGTTTTGAAGTGTAAAAATCTGGACAACCACTACATGGCAGGATTGAGAGTTTTCTATACCTCTATGCCACCAACTACATCTAATGTTGTAATGTCTGCTGAGTTGTGTTTGATGTCAGATCCAAAATATCCTTAATGTATGATATTTTAATACAATCCATACTATAATATTAATACATTGGAAAGAAAGGGATAAAATAGAATCTCTTAAGAAAATTATTCTTGCTGTACTCTAAATACTTTTACAAAAATCCAAGATCTAACAGATCTGGACTGAAGAAATCCAGACAATCATAACATGGCATCAATGAAACACAGAGACTTTTGATGTCCTCTGAGCAAGTTCTGGATTCTTCCATTTAACAATCATAGCAGAGCTTTATGTTTTGCCAACTAATGCTATTTCTTTAGATGATATAGATGATATAGAATAGACGGATATGTGCAATTTTTGTTATATTCCCTTAGGAGAAATATTTTATGAGTTATAAAGTAAATGGGGATGGTTCACAACAGAAGGAGATTACTATCATTCTTCCCAGCATTGTAATCTTTATATCAAAACATTATATCAAAACATTATATCAAAACATCCATTCCCTTGGTCCTAGAAATACTTTTGCCATCTGGTAACTTGACACTTGAACTACTTTCAAACTTTATTGATTTTTTAAAATCCTGCTTTTACTATTTTGATAAATAATTCAATGTGGCAAACATAACCAATACTCCTTTCTTCTCATTTTTCCACACAACAGCAACCCAGTGAGGTAAGTTGAGCTAAGAGAAAGTGACTGGCTCAAAGTCATCCAGTTTGTTTTTCATATTTATGACGGGACTAGAACTCACAGTCCTGGTTTCTAGCCTGGTGCCTTAACCAGTGTGGACAGTGTGGACTGCAGTGTGGACTGAATCAATTTTTCTTGTCATCATAGAATACAGACCTCACACACTTAAGAAGGACTAAGTCTCTTTAACTATAAATATGGATATGTTTACATGATACTATAATTCCAATTCAGCATGTGGATATGAATGTTCCAGAAAGTGAGAATCCAACCTGAGCAAACCTGATACTTTAACCCTTTTCTTTCTAGCACATGAATGAGGCATGCACATCTTGTCTAAAATTTTCCAGGAATAGAGAGTTTTTCCACACGGGGTAGAATACTTGGAAAAGCAAAACTGAAAATGTGACAATAATCAATGTGTCACATAAGGTGACCAACCGTCCTCCTTTAGGGAGGACAGTCCTCCTTTTGTAAGTTCTGTCCTCTCTCAAAAAGTGTCCTCCTACATGTCTTCCTTTTCGATATTTGAAGACTAATCTGTAAATCTCCGTATTCGATCGATGCCGATCCGATCCGTTGCGTGTGATGTGTATTTGTATTTGACATGACGATTCGTCAAGGCTCGGTACAGCATGGCGAGATGCGATTATGAGACACATGCGCTCCGCACAGGAGAATTGTTTTGAGAGAGTGCGCCGCACGCAAGTGGCTTTGTTTACTTCTTACCGAAACACAACACGGCACACACGCATGCATTAAACTCACTTTTTTTTTCTTCAATTTATTTGTGTCCTCCTTCTCATTGTAAAAGAGTTGGTCACCTTATCTATAATCAAAACTGTAACCAATTACAGTCAGTGGACAATTAAATCAGGTTCCCATATTCTCATTCCATTGATTCTCTACCTGAATACAAATCCTTATCAAAAAACCCTGACATAGTATGCATAGGTTGTTTCTGTTATAGTATGTATTCTATTAATGCTTGGAATCAGAACTGTATAGTATGCGGTGGGGGGGGGGACTATTGTTATCTTCCAGTTTAACAAAGTCAGTAGGGGCATTAAAGTTACAAAAGTAACTCTGGCCCTGTTTTGATCTGTTGTCACTTTAGGCCCCAGATGCAACAATTTGGCTTTTGAATATTTGCTGAATATTGAATGTTTACTTATAGCAGTAAAATCCTATATGGGTGGAGTTTAGGACTAGGCAATTCCCAAGATCATCAGAATTTCTGAAATGGAATTTTTGATTGACCAGATAACTTGCAAATAATCCAAACTGAGTTCACAATGGTTCAGCTGATTTAAGTAATACAGGTTTGTCCTGCTTTATACAAATTTGCTATAATGTGATTGACTTTTCATCTAAGAATTTACTTTTTATGAAAAAATGGCTGTTATATTTGTGTCAATGTATCAATTTGCTCCATAGATCTGGAAATATGCAAAACTGTTTTCTGCCCTCATTCCTGCATTTACCATTGTCCTGCAGTGTGGTTCAAGCCATGTGTCCTATCTTTCACTTACTTTTGTACCCATAATAATACTACTGTTAAAAGTGCTCAACACAGGCATAACAATTTGACCAAAACCCTTATCGTAATTGACAAGGAAAAGCATCTAATACTGAAAATCAAGCTGGATATATTATGTTGGATTGTAGAAAATAAAGTAGCCCAAGCCTTGGGATAGGTTTAAATCATCTGCAGTGTAACAAAGAATGTTAATAATCTATAGTGCTGTTATGCATTCAACCTCTTTGTAGGCCATGGAAATCATGCAAATTAGAATTCCAGTTGTAAAAAAAAGATGGAGAAAATGCATTTATTGTACATAAACCACAGACAAGGAAGAAAACATGTCTAAGTAACCTAGTCCATAGTAATAAAACTCTAAACATTTATGAGCAAATTTGTATTGGAGTTACAAAATTTGACACTATAACTGTAACCACCATTTTCCACTCATTCAGTGTCTTGTTTTATTGAATTTGTTTTATGAGAGCTTTTTGGGAAATGTGTCCCTAGCATAAAGTGAGAGAAGTCTATATTCAGTGTATTTGCTGAATAATAAAGAAGGGTTTTTTGGTGCTGATTGTTTGTGCCTTTAAGATTTTGTTGACTGCCAGGAATAGACTCTGTAGTTTTCTTGGCAAGGTTTTTCAGAAATAGTATGTCATTGCCTCCTTCTTAGGGCTGACAAAGAATGACTGGACTAAGGTCATTGAGACAGCTTTGTCTTTCAGGGTCTTCAGGTTTCTAATCTGGTGCCTTAACAACTATACCAAACTGGGTCTGCAATAAAGAGTTAACCTACTACAGCTGAAATACTATCAGTACAACCTGGTTATAGAAAAAGGTGAATTAAATTTTTAATCTCCTTAGGAATAGATTTATGATACTTCTCTTCATATGAATAAAGACAACATAACCACCAGGATTATGTTCAGTAAATTTACATAACCAGGTAAACAACCCAAAGAAGTCATTTTTGTTTTGCTTGAGTGCTTCAGTAAACTTCAATTAATAATCCCTTGTACTAATATCCTAAATTAAAAGATGCTGAGAGTTTTACATTATAACATTTGGTATTTTGTGGGCCAATGAGTTTCAATCTCTGTAGTACTGTCAGTAATTCTTGACACAGAAATTCAACTGCAGTACAGAGATGAAATTAATGCATTAGATCCTTTCTCTTAAAATGGATTATAGCTAGTCCTCTTCTAACAATGCTAATTGAGACTGGAATTTTCATTGCTAAGCAATGTGCTTGTGAAATATGATTTGAACAATTCTGTTAATGTAGCCTTACAATGAAGTAGATTTAGTCCACCTACTCATGTTTCCTGTCAGGTTTATCTAGTAGGGCTGACAACTGGTTTGATATCAGCTTATTCAGCACCATCATATGTTCAAACAATCACTGAAAAAAATGTCATAAACCAAGGACCACCTGTATCACAATTTTTATTGTCACAGTCTTCCTGTTTCTTCATTCTTGCCTGGTCAAATGAAAACAATTGATAACCCAAGAATACCAATTGTGGCCCTGATATCTTTGATTGCTGATACAAACACCATTACTGGTTAGCATAAATTATTTTCTCACACAGAAGACTATAATGTACTTATTGCTTGTCTTCTTTGGGTCCTTTAACAATACCTTTTCTAAATATGATATCTTTTAGAATTTGAATTACAGTAGTAAATAACATGAAATTTCATTAAAAATATATTTAATTAAATGTGAATGAACAAATGACATTCATTTCTTATTTATATAATAAGCTGGAAAACAGAATTCAGTGGGCATATTTGAACAAAAGTTCTCTGGCACTGGTTTATACAATTATGAGCAAAACAGCAGTAGAAAATTTGATTATATAACACAGGCTTGATAAAACATTAGTTAAAGAATGTTTAATTTGACCTGTTGATACAAGGCCAGATTTTTTAGTCAGTCAGAAAGCAGTTGGGCAGCATGTGTGAAATTGAGGTTAGAATTGCTATTGCAATGCTAGAATCTATTGAAAGTTCATTAAATTATGACTGTTCTTAAACTGAAATATAGTCTATGAGAAAAAGAAAAGTTATAGTAGATTCTACAGTTTGGATATATGTAGTACTCTTCCACTTTCCCTCATCTCTAGCCTAGTACTTTTAGCAACATTAAGTTTTGCTTAAGAAAATGTGTTTTATAAAGTGACATATATATTATTAGATATGAGATGAGATTCTTGCCATGTGACATGAAAAACAGTTCTTGGATAAACAATTATTTGCAAATATTTTGGTTTTGTTTTAAATCCAAGCCATTATATTTTTCTAATCTTGTTTACATAAAATAATATAATAGCAAAATCCATATTTTTATTGATAGTGTGGCATTAAAAGGAGTTCTTTCAAAAAGAGGCTAACCTGTTGGATGGTTACTAAATTCCAGTTTTATGAATGAGGAAAAGAGCATATATGAATGAGGAAGAGAGCAGTGTGCTGCAGCTGCCAAAAAAGCCAACACAGTGCAAGGCTGCATTAACAGAGGGGTAGAATCAAGATCACGTGAAGTATTAATACCACTCTCCAATGCCTTCGTAAGGCCACACTTGGAATACTGCATCCAGTTTTGGTCACCATGATGTAAAAAAGATGTTGAGACTCTAGAAAGAGTATAGAGAAGAGCAACAAAGATGATTAGGGGACTGGAGGCTAAAACATATAAGGAACGGTTGCTGGAATTGGGTAGTTTAATGAAGAGAAGGACGAGGGGAGACATGATAGCAGTGTTCCAATATATATATAATGTATATACCTATACATTAAGGTATAATTTAGTTACCCTCTGTCTATAAATACTTCAAAACCACAACAGTATAATATCCATAAAATAGCAGCATGTTCAATTCAATAGATCTATTAAAGGGCATCTGAAAAGGATTTTCAATAATGTAAGGTCTGCACCTGTGAGACAAACTACAGCATTTTTTATACTTTTGCTTGGGTATAAATGCAATTTTAAAATAAAACAATTTTCTATAGCCTTAGTAGAAGAATTTTATATAACATCCAAATATTTGGAAACTATTATTCCATCCGTCCGTCCGTCAGTCCGTCCGTCCGTCCGTCCGTCCGTCTGTCTGTCTGTCTGTCTGTCTGTCTGTCTGTCTGTCTGTCTGTCTATCTATCTCTATCATATATCTATCTTCTTCTTCTTCTTCTTCATCATCATCATCATCATCATCATCATCATCATCAATCCATTAATCATCTATCACAACATGTAACTTTTCTTGTTTAAAATTGCTTGTTTTCTCTCCCTACTTCTTCCAAATGATTGTTTGGCCTTTTTCTGTACCACTGTGTTGGAATTTAAGTTATCCATGTTTGAACTTGAATCTGACCTTGAGGTATACAATAGGAGGACTAAACAACTAGAAGCATATAAAATAACTATAATGGAAATATTATGTCATAGAAATGAAATACTCTTCTGCATACTGTAGTTTTGCATTTGCTATATATAGAAGTGCATTTGGAGTAAATCTACTGAGATCTTGCAATAATTTGTATTAATTATGGTTAGCCTACAATTTGTAGGAATTTGTTGGTCTAATTAGGACATCTAGGGAGGGTCTATTGAGAGACTCATATGAATTTAAAAGGGGAATGGCACGGTTTTTCTCAGTGTTGATCCCCACTGTATGGGACAACTTTCTCCTGGGGGGACAGGCAGTTCATTGTTCCTTGCTTTCAGAAAGCATGTTAAAGCAGTAGTGAAATTTTGAATGTAGCTTTGTTTGGATGATAATAATAATAATTATTATTATCACACAAATATAGAAATAATAACATAACATAATGTTAGGGGCTGGCTAGTACCCCGAAAATCTTACCCCCACTTTTAACTAATTTTGATATCACTTGCTCTTTTAAATTTTATATATTATTTTTATATTTTTAATATTTTATTGAACACTACCCAGAGTCCCTCTGTGAGGAAGATGGGAAGTTTTAAAATGTGATTAATAAAAATAAAAACAAAAAAAAACTATTATAGGCACAAATGACCAGAGTCAATTTATTTTACATCAGACACATCATGCAAAGACCTAGCTCTCAGGAAAGAATCTAATGCTGGGAAAGGTGGAAGAAACTCACATTGTAACTTAATTACAGTAGTGATGAATACACCATTGGGAGATCTGAAGGGAGAACAGGTTAGAGCTAGATCATCATGGAGAAAATCTGTGTAGTTGCACCTATATAATTTGGGATGGCTTTTATATACAATATATATAAAACAAATAGGCATCAAACAGTCATAGCTGGAGGGGGTAAGTCCAAGTTGTTCTAAAGAAAGCAGAGTAAAACAAATAATACAGAGTTCTATTTCCATATTAAAGGATTTCACTTTTTCCTTGTTTGCTCTGCTCAGAAAGCAAACCAGGTTGGTGGGGAGATATAAGACTCAAAAATATCTAAAAAGGTGGCCAGTAACCAGTTAGGAATTTTAAATAACTGAAATCATTTAAAAGTTGGAGAATACTGTCTAGGGATAAGCAGGATCAATTATCATTTTTCATATCTCTTTAAGAAAATATTATCCCCATGCAAAGATTAGAAACATGTAAAAGCTTCTCCTATTACCGACTTTCCTTCACCTCTGGGAATGCCTCATACATTAAAGGAATTTTGGATTGGCCCATCTGATGCAAGAGCCTTGCTTCTTGATAAAGTTAAGTCATTAACATTTAAAACTCATACTTTACAAATTGCTTTTAGTTTTCTCCTTTGTGCATGGCTTGTGACTTAAATTATAAGAAAATTTTGTTGGACAGGACTCTGCTGCATTAGAAATATCTGGAATGATTCCCCTGATGTTCAAGAAGCATTAGAGGGAAGTTTCTGTCATCTGTCTTTATTTCATTAAACTACTCAACTAGAAATCATATTTATAAATAAATCACTACAACAATACTCATTATGTATAGGAGCACAAAGCCTAGTGAAAAAGTGACATTCAAAGCCATTTCCATTTACTATATTCATGCATATTACTCAGTTTACTTAGATGTCTCACAAAGAAAATTTGTGATTCCAAATAAATTTGGAATCAAGTCTGAATAGGAGATGGAAACTCTGATGGACTTTGTCTTGCTGGATCTTTTGATAGCCTTCAACATAGCTGACCATTCAATGTTAGAACAAGTACAAAGGCTAGGGGTTGCAGGCATAACATCACAATAGTTTTGATCCTCCCTGAGCAGTCATCTTCAAATGTGATTTGTTGGAGGCCCTTGGACAACCCATGAATCAGCCCCTTTTCCATCCTATTTAACATATTTAACATGAAGCTTCTGGAAAAGGATCAGGTTGAAGTGAGATGCCATCAATATGTAAATAATATCCAGCTCTACATTTACACCATAGGTCCAAGGGGAGACTGAGGAGCTCCATATATTGGGAAAGCAGCCCTCAGAATTCCACCAAATTGTCATAGCTTTCTCATTTCTTCAAATCACGTTCTTTCAATTGCCTAGAGCATTCCTGCATTTTTCTCCATACTACAAATGGGGAAATAATAACTGGGGAAGTTTCTGCTATTTAAACAAGGAAAACAGACAAGAAAATTAAGATCTAAAAAAAGTGTGATGTTTCTAATTCTTACTATCTTTGAAATCTGGGATGTAAGGGAAATGTATGTGTGTTTGTACAAAAGTAAAGGAACAGATGTGCAGGTTGTTCAATTGAGCTTGACAGTGTTGTTCCCATTATATTTTGCTGAAAATAAAAATGTAACATGTCAGTTTAAAAAAAATATTTCCACTTGAGTAAAACAGCTTCTTGCTGTATGCCATGGTAAAACTAGTTAGTTCCAAATATAGATATGACTTGTTGTGCAACGTTGAAAAAAGGAATATTGCTGCATGTTCATTTTTTATATTGAAAGTTTAAATAAATCTCTTCAGGAAGCAATATGACTGTCATATTTTGACATATGTGCAAAGGAAAGCAGGACCTTTGTGTTGTAGATGTCTGTTGCAACACTAGTTTCCATTTTCATTTTATTCCTGTAAGTAATGAGTTTTGACAGTTCAACATCTTAATACAACTGAAAATTACATTGAAAAAAATATGAATCTATAATACCTATTTATAGTGCTCAGTTACATATCTAGCATTTTAATAGCAAAAATAATTTCAAGTATTTCATGTTTTGAAAACCTCAAAAAATATATGAATAGAGAAATGACTTCAACATACACACACACATACATACTACAGAAGACCACTTATCATGTCTAACTATTGCAGGCTATGCAAGAACTTTTACCAGTTTTTATACAGCAGAGGTAAATATAATGTAAAGCATACTAATTCATCAAATGTTTTCAACTGTGTTTTGCTGTACGAACGGGAATATAATGCTTTTGTTGGTAGTCTTTGAAAGTTCTCATTTACTAAACACATTACAACTAGTTCAATAAAAATGGCTGCTGTGTGCATTACTATATTTTACTAGATACTGAGAACTACACATTCTGTACCTGAGATTTCAGTTAGGACAACAGAATGCTTTTATTACAACAGGAAATTTGATAACTGGAGGATGAAAAATGAAGCAGTAAAATTAAAATGCAAGGGGAAGATGTTCTAATGCAGTGGTTCTCAACCTGTGGGTCGGGACCCCATTTGGGGTCGATCGACCATTTCACGGGGGTCGCCAAGCAAGGCTGTCCGCCATTTTTTTTGTCCGCCATTTTTTTTGTCCGCCATTTTCCCCCCCTTTTCCGGTGGGTGCCTTACCTCCCTTGGACTGGGCCAGCTGGTGGTCGGCCTGCTCTGTCTCTGCCACTTGCCAGCTACGCCTTGGCCGGCGCAGGGGGCGGAACCACGCATGCGTGGCGCTCCTGGGCAGGGAAAGTCCTCGACTTACGACCGGTTTAGTCCTCGACTTACGACCGGTTTAGTCCTCGACTTACGATCGGTTTAGTCCTCAACTTCCGACCAGTTGGGGTCGCGGCATTAAAAAGGTTGAGAACCACTGTTCTAATGTAATCATCACCACATAAATTTCTGAAACCATGGAATAGTCTAGGTATCCCCCTCAACTGAGAAAAAAATAGCTTAATTTACAATGTATTATCCATAGACATGGGTGATAGGAGGGAGAAGGTTTACACTGAATTGTCTACTGTTGCAAATTACTAAATGATACCTATGTTCTGATTTCATAAACCTGACATGAAGAATGTTGTCTTGTGCACATCAAATCTTGAAGAATGTAGTCTTATGAATGTCAAATCTCTTACTTAGCATATTAAGAGGTAATGTTACATACAAATGTAACATTCTACAAATAGATGGATTTCAAAATATTTAAATGAGATTCTACGAGAAATTTAAATACAGATGTAATAATTGGTTGGAGATTTTAAAGAGCCACAGTAGAAGCACAAGCATAGTTATCATCATTAGTTCACAGAACTTGTGAACTCTATGAGATACAGAATTTTTATTTTTAAAACGTAGCATAATCTCTCTGCTAGTAATTGGACTAAAACTGGTAACTACCATAAAACAATTCTTTTCCTAAAAAAAATCCCATCAAGGGCATACCACTTTAAGGTAGGTCAAATAAGGCAATAAAAGTAGGCATAGAAGGCAACAGTGGCAGAAATATACCAAGGGAAACCAAATACTGATTGATTAAATCTGCATGTGACCTATGTAATTCAACTCAGAGTGGCTTCTACAACCAAGGCACCAGAATACAGCTATTTATATTTGCTGGAACAGCAGTTTCAAGGTTGTCTGCTAATAGTGGAAACACAATTAATTTGAATACCAAGAAGCACCTGACTAGATAGTCTCTGAGCTCCATCATTTTTTTTAAGTATTGGAAACGAGATAGATATGTCATTTCCCTAGCAAAATTAATCCAAAATAAAAATGGAATATTTATTCCCTAATTAGAAGCATTTGATATCTTTTTTGCTTTGTAAGAGCCAACTTTTTATCTATAAGCATTTGACAAAATGAATAGTTGTGGCAATCTTTTCTGTTACACTTACCGTACTTTGGTAAAAAGGTTAACACTGAAAAGAAGAATTCTATGCACATTTTTTTCTTGCTTTAACAAACTTATAGACTGAGGCTGTATTTCTCATACCATAAGCATAATAAGATACTCTTAGCCTGTAAGCATGTTGCAACATTATCAAGTAGAATGATAACAGGGTTTTAGGTAAGAATTCAGCATCACAATGCATCTATGGTTTTAATATACAAACTTTGGAAATCTAAAACACTTCATAGAAGTTGGAGAAATATTTCTGTGTCCCAGACTTGAAAAGGAACTTTTGAAGATATTATTTCCATAAGATCTATTCAGCAGGAGCAAATTAATTTATTTGGAGTTAATCTAAAAATCTCAGAGACAAAGGGAAACAAAGAATTTATTATTTTTTTTAAAAAAAGCTCTAAACAGACAGAGCAGTCATTTCTAGACTGAAACAGCCTGAATTTTAAAAAGACTAGATATTCAACAAGCTAAGCTTTATTGTGTTAGCAATAACAGATTTCCCACTCCCTGGATTATAAAGAGAGAAGTGTGCCAAGAGTTCAACAAAGTTTCTTGCCCTTTCATCATATTCACCCAAGCCCCAGAAAACTACTCACTGGTTACCAAAGAGTATTCCTGCTGCATGGACCTTTATTATGAGTCAAATGTCTTCTTGCCCTTTTGTTTAAAGAAATAAAAAAGCACTGTGGCCCAGGATTTATTTTTTAGGGCCATTAGTACAAAGTACTAATAAGTTTCCTCACACTGTTTCTCTTTGTTCAAGAAAAAATAGTAGTCAAGAAAATTATAGTGACCCAGTCTTTTACTACCGTCTCCTGTGTCAAATAGTCTTTGAAAAGGATACGTAAGTCAAGGAATTTTACTTTCCTTCATCCCTATCGACGACGTGTAGTAAAGTCACCAAATTTCACTGGTCACTGAGAATTCTCAGATTAAACGTATATCTATGTGCTAAAGCAAAAAATACCCTTCAAACAGAAAAGAAGTTTGCATATATCAATGTGATACAGGTTTGTTAGAGTTTTAAATTATTCATTTTTCTTCCTTCTCCACCTCCACTCTATAGCCTGTTTCTTTTAAGAGAAGTCAAGAGACTTGTCTTTAGGTTTTTGATACTGCCAAATCTTCTTTTGGAAAAACTGATGTGGAAGTAACGGATATGAGTATCTGTGCAGGTGGCTGCATGTCCTGATTTTTACATGATAGTTCTCTGTATCATTAGCAATTCAGTCCATGTTCACTTTAGACTTAAAATAAAACCAAGTTGGATGCCTTCAGTTACTGGTCATATACTGGATTAAGTTCTGTCCACAAGTAGGGGCCCAAGGCAATACTCTCTTCAAGGTTGACTGCATTGTAAACATGTATTATTTGTAAATATTCAAATAAAATACATAATTGCCAGAACTATTCACTGGTCAAAAAACTGGGATGAATGTAGAAGTCACAGGAAAAGAAAGTAGATGTGAACAGCATACTGATCATTTTGAAACAGGAACTTATCTGTATTTTGTACTTTCCTCAGTTAAGCTGTTTTATGCAAGACTTTAATACTTTAACTTAGAAATAGCTATTGTGCAGTATGTATCAGTTCTGGCAAATGTTTAAGTGAGCTATCTCTTTCCTTCCCATAAATAAAAGATGCAATAATAAAATCCTGAAACATAGTTTGAAACTTGTTAAAGAAGGCCTGCCATAGATATTATTTAAGACATTTGATAAGATAGATTTCCCAATTTTATGAAAGAAAGCTTTTGAAAGTTTTGTATGACAGCAAACGCAGGATCTGTGGTTATGGAAATCAGTCAGAGCTATTGATAAAGTTTAAGCAGGATAATGAAATTCTAGTTAGGGTGTAATGGCAAGGCAGATAAGATCTTTGATTAAATTATGATTTACTTGCAAATAAAAATTTCTCAACATTCATATTTGTTAATCTATAAAATAAAGAGCCTTGCAAATTACCAAAATGAAAGACACTTTTGGAAATCACTTTTTATTTTTCCATTATATATTTAAAACAAATGTATGAAACTAGTACTAGAATTGCAGATATGAAATTAAATTAAAAAGCAGCATCAAGATAAAGAACAGCTTTGGTCACTGTTGCAAACTAAGATTTCTGTATATTTAGATTTCTAATACCTACTTTCCAAACACTTGGATTGTTCAACACAAGCAAACAAGAGTTATTTGTCATCTGCCACCTTAATAGTATTTGACTTAAAAATTAGCCTGAGCCATATTTTCACCCTTAACATATCTTGGATTACAACCTTCCCTATCCCTTGCCTGGATAATTGCTTCTTGGATTCTGGGATTTGAAATCCAAAAATCTGGAAGGCACTATGATTGGAGATCTGTAGTCTTTCTGAACTTAGCAAGTAAGAAAAATGTCATAAAGATTATTAGTGACAGTATCTTTGTTCTGTCAATGAGGATTCTTAGGCAACTGATTTTGTGGGTGCTGCAACTGTGGGGTGGGTGCTGCAAAAATTTAAACTTTGAGTTTGCAGCATGCTAGTAGCCTAAGGGAAAAAAAAACAAGCTTGAACTACAACATACGGTATAAGTACTGTAAGCCCTTATAGAACAGGGGTCCCCAACCCTGGGAAGTGGCCCACTACCAGGCTGTGGCCTGTTTGAAACTGGGCCGCAGGAGAAATGAGCAAGCACATGCATGTGAAGGTCCACTCATGCGAACAGTGGGCAAACGCATGCAGGCATGCAAGGCTACACTCATGCGGGTGGAGGGCACGTGCTCATGCATGAAGCTCCATTCATACAAGTGAAGGGCATGTGCATGCCACTCGCACAAATGGAGCTGTGCATGCACATGCATGTGCCTGACACTCACACACCCCACACCAGGCCGGGCTGGGCTGCCAAGCTGGAAAGGTTGGGGACTGCTGTTATAGAGGACAGGTAGCAGAAGACTAGCAGACCACATCCATGAACACCAACTAGAAGTCAGAAGACACAATGAAACCTCTTTAATCTTACAACACATGGACAGACACAACCATACAGTAGTTTAACTGGAAAACTGTGAGCATCCTAGCAATCAAGCAAATTCCAAACATGCTAGAGAATTCCTTGAAGTTTAGCATTCAGGCAAATCAATCATCAATAGACACATAAAATAAAGCATATTTACACACCATTCAAAAGAGTCAATAAGAAAAGTTAAGAAGGCAACAAAAAGACCAGAACACATCCTCTTCAGTAGCAAACATCCAGATCAGCAGGAATTAATGTTAGATAGAAAATACATGGCAAAAGACATAATCAAATAAAAAATAATATTCTAATCCAGGAACTACCAAGGCCAAAACTGGCAGGGGAAGCTACTGTATATAAACAGATAGCAAATCCATGCTTATCAGCAAATCACTGATGATGTTACGTAGTATGGATAATGGAATGTCTGCAAGAAAATACCAAGTCCCAGAGCATCAAGGATCCCTCATTTCAATCTGAGCTACAAATATTCTCCTTTATTGGTATCTACATAGTATAGTATATATAGTAAAACATAGTCACTCTTTGAGGAAGAGGGGCAGTTGAAAAACAAACAAACAAACAAACAAATACATAAAAGTATATAGATAGTATATATGCCGTACTATAATACTATAGTAGTACTACTAGTAGTATAGTATCACTGTAAATTGTAAGTTAGTACTATAAACTATTGTTTATGTTCAGAATAAGCAAAGAGCTTGTACATCTTCCTTGATTAGTAGAAGTAAAAGTAGAATTTGGATATAGAATAAATAGAAATTGTTGGGAATAAGGATAATGTTCACAGCAAGAGGTACACTGCCTTTGTTTGGGTCAGTACCTGCAGAAGTTGATAGTAACCTCAACTCCTCAAGGCCAAAATAGTAACCTCATCTGATAATTGAAATCCTATCCCTTTTTCATATGCATTGACAAAACTAAAAAGTGGCTGGGGCTTTGATTGGGCAATTTCTGAGCTATACTGACTTTTTTAGTTGCCATCCCTCCCCCACATACACCTCAGGCAGACCCTCACTTGCCAGCACTATAGTTCTCTTGGAACCCAATTGCAACTTTAAAGTATCAGAGCACTGGTGCTTTCAGAAACCTGTTCATTGAAATTCAAGGCCAGCATAATTTAAAATGCCTTTTCCCCACTATTTATTTATTTATTTATTTATTAAATTTATATACCGCTCTATCTCCCTTACGGGACTCAGGGCGGTGAACAGGCGATACTAAAAACCACGATAATAAATAAATAGTTTCTGTTCTAAAATTGAATTAAATAACAGGCCTGTTCTAAAAACACACCCATACAAAAAACCCCACTAGTATTCATAAAATAAAAAAGTATACAATAATTCCCTATTAGTCTTCCAGCTCTTGTCTTTCCTATGTTGTCACATCCAATGGACAAGATAAAATGCATACAATCCATGTCTGGCGATTATCTTGAAAAATAAATTTTACTTATCATTGCTAGATGTTATTGGTTCTCCAGGTTGGAGGCGACCTTAGCAAATTAAAGCAATTTCTGAAGGCAGCCAGATAACTTTCTTCTCAATATTCATGTTTGACCTTGCTCCTGCAATTTTTGTCACCAGACTTAACAACTTTTATATAATAACTATTGCCAACTTCACTAGACAATAATTAAAATATAATCACATTCACAGTTCAGACAAAGGTCTGTTATTCCTTGCTTAGAAACAGAACAAAGGTTTGGATCTGAAATAGCATTTCTGAAAATTTGTTTTATGTTCTACAGCAAAAACAGAACAGAAACAGATGAAATCATGTTAATAGATTTATTTTTAATATATGACGGCTAAAATAGTAATGTTTTTATCAGTGTGCCCTGCAGCCTTGGTATAATGCAGATGATACTCATTGAATCTAGTGAAAAGAACAGAGCCAATCCATTCTCTAACAAAACAACAACTACAGTCACAACAATAACAAAACAATTTCATTTGATACTTCTCTGTCCTAAAAATATTTAAGCCCTGCTCTTTGTACACTAAGACAGTAATCAGGAAAATTTAGAAACATGTCAGAAGATCAGAATTTGTCTTTTTCTAATTGTCTGATTGCCATTAAAGTTGAAAGAGGAGAAGGTACAGCAGTGATGATGACACTGATGACATCAATAAACTACACTGGACCTCAGCCATGAAATAGCCTACAAAAACAGGGCTATCCAAGAGTAGGGTATGGGATAAACAAAAAAAACATTGTGTGCTTTGAGCAAGACACTATCTCTATGAGCAACAAATGTTTTCTGCTTGGGAATGACTAGATATTAGCATGTACCTTAGGTAAATTCTAATTGGCACCTGCAATAAATTGCTTTTTATAGCTAAATCAGCCTGTAGTGAAATCTGATGTAGGCTGGGGTTATTAAAGTATTACTGTTTTTTTCTATAACCAATTTTTGCCTTCTGTTGGTTCATTAGAATTTGAAGGCAAATAAAACTCATCAGCTGCTGTTATTCCAGCAGCTGATATATTCCCATATAGAATTAATATATCCCTATGTACTTTAAATCAGAGATTTTCCAATATTTTATTTTATTTTATTTCATGTGATCAGATGGAAATTTATTTATTTATTCAATTTCTATAGCCACCCATCTGAGTCAATGACTCTACATGGTTTAGAATTCAGAAAGTATATTACAATTAAAAATACTTAAAAACATTTTAAAACAATAAAAAAAACCTTAAAAACATCCAGATTACATCTACATGGGAGCAAGATACTTGTCATCAATACAATCAGGAAATGGCTATATTGCTTAACACATTCAGCTCCCCAGACCCGGGAACACACCCAGGCTTTTACGGCTTTATGAAAGATGAACAAGATAAGTCTTTTCATTGATGATGAAGTAGTTTGCAATAGTTTGTTCATATTACAGTCTCCTGAACATTTTTCAGCCTCAAAACTAGCTCTTACAAAAGGAAATACTGTGAATTAATGTTTTTCATGCTTAGGAATTAGAAAAGTGATCTGTCTTGGATGAGTTGGCATTGCCTTTGAAGGAATACATGCAACTCATGGGGGTCTCTTAATGTCAGGTTATTACATTTGGTGTCAGTGCCATGGAGAGCTCACGTCTACTTTGATTGGCATGCATTTTACCTTAGCTTCAATTATTGTTCAGATTGAATCTATATTTGATGTGATTTTAGATGACACACCTGAAATGTATTTAACCTGCTTTGACTAAAAGGTGCTTGTGTTTGAACTCTTTATTTCACCCATTTTTAATGTTTTACTCTGCAAGGTGCTGGTATGAAACAGTGATTTATAGAGATTGTCTAAATTATTGCTATTACAAGACTATTAGATAGTTTCGTATTGTTATAGTTACCTTAGAAAGTAATTAGTTATACTCTAAATGTTCATTTTTATTTCATGGAATAAGTATCTTAGGGGAGAAATCATTTGTTTTAAAAGTTATTGCTATTTGGGTTATATTTCTTGACTCGCTTGCATTGGCTATAATACAAGCTTTGTTGGAATCTTATAACTCTGGAAGCAAGGCATGATAAGAATTGGAGACTGGAAAATGTCAACAAGAGACTAATGGGACAGTAATGAGAGTTCAGAATGGCACAGACTTCCACAAAACATTGGTTTTGTTGGGTACAAAAAGTTGCAGAATTTGTTCTGCTGATCTTGAGGACCTGAAGCTAAAAAGCTGTCCAGAAAGATGCAGCACTATTGAGCTGAGAGGTCCAGTTCAAAATACAAAGAGACAGATAGCTGGTATTGACTGGAGCCAATGGGAGTCATGGAGCTGAATATCTTTGAAAAAGAAAAAAGGGTTCTCTTCTTCCTACTTGGTAGATGGACTTAACAATCTATTTCTTGACAAGGTCTTGACCTTTTATTGCACTTCAGCTTTTTTCTCATGTTCCAATTCCAGTGAATTCGGGCTTTTTTACTTTTTTCAACCTAGGCTTTCATGTTATTGAGTACAGAGCAGATTGTTCCTACCTGTTATTATTTCTGTTTCTTATAATGCTTTCTATTAATCTTTGCAAATTTGACAACTCAAATGAAAGATACTCAAATGTGAGGTTTGCTTTTGTTTTATCACATGGCTGCACCAAGGAAATTAGAAAAATATGGCTATTTGAATGATGTATGCATAGATAGATGTCTTGGGAATATTGAATTCAATAAAATGAGCTCAGAATCCTAAGAATCAAAGCTCTAGGTGCTGGTTGCAATAAATTAGCTGGTCTAGACAAAGCTGTGATTTGAATTTTGTTCAACAAATTTAATGCAAATCTGATCAGATCTAAAGTTGTGGGCTGATCTTTCTTGTATCTACAATATAAAAATCCTGGGATAAGTATTATCTAAAAGCTNAATCCCGGTAATCATGTTTCATGATTATTCAAAGGAGTGT
Source organism: Protobothrops mucrosquamatus (assembly GCF_001527695.2). Classification (NCBI taxonomy): domain Eukaryota; kingdom Metazoa; phylum Chordata; class Lepidosauria; order Squamata; family Viperidae; genus Protobothrops; species Protobothrops mucrosquamatus. The sequence continues at coordinate 501,110 of NW_015386456.1, read as the reverse complement.
GACAAAGAGAAACAAGTTCTTTTTTATCATCAGTTCTTTTAATATCACTGGGTCAGAAAATGATGGCAGAGGACACAGTTTATCAGAAACTTTTCCTATGCATTCAGTTCCTTAAAATGAAAGGAAGTAGGGATAGCTGCTGCACATCATTTCAGTGGTTCATTTCACTGGTCACTGAGAATTCTCAGATGGATTAAACTTATATTTATGTGCTAAAGCAAAAAATACCCTTCAAACAGAAAAGAAGTTTGCATATTCAGTGTGATACAGGTTTGTTAGAGTTTGGATTTTAAAATTATTCATTTTTCTTCCTTCTCCACCTCCACTCTATAGCCTGTTTCTTTTAAGAGAAGTCAAGAGACTTGTCTTTAGGTTTTTGATACTGCCAAATCTTCTTTTGGAAAAACTGATGTGGAAGTAACGGATATGAGTATCTGTGCAGGTGGCTGCATGTCCTGATTTGTACATGATAGTTCTCTGTATCATTAGCAATTCAGTCCATGTTCACTTTAGACTTAAAATAAAACCAAGTTGGATGCCTTCAGTTACTGGTCATATACTGGATTAAGTTCTGTCCACAAGTAGGGGCCCAAGGCAATACTCTCTTCAAGGTTGACTGCATTGTAAACATATTTGTAAATATTCAAATAAAATACATAATTGCCAGAACTATTCACTGGTCAAAAAACTGGGATGAATGTAGAAGTCACAGGAAAAGAAAGTAGATGTGAACAGCATACTGATCATTTTGAAACAGGAACTTATCTGTATTTTGTACTTTCCTCAGTTAAGCTGTTTTATGCAAGACTTTAATACTTTAACTTAGAAATAGCTATTGTGCAGTATGTATCAGTTCTGGCAAATGTTTAAGTGAGCTATCTCTTTCCCATAAATAAAAGATGCAATAATAAAATCCTGAAACATAGTTTGAAACTTGTTAAAGAAGGCCTGCCATAAATATTATTTAAGACATTTGATAAGATAGATTTCCCAATTTTCTGAAAGAAAGGCTTTCGAAAGTTTTTGTATGACAGCAAAAGCAGGATCTGTGGTTATGGAAATCAGTCAGATATATTGATAAAGTTTAAGCAGGATAATGAAATTCTAGTTAGGGTGTAATGGCAAGGCAGATAAGATCTTTGATTAAATTATGATTTACTTGCAAATAAAAATTTCTCAACATTCATATTTGTTAATCTATAAAATAAAGAGCCTTGCAAATTACCAAAATGAAAGACACTTTTGGAAATCACTTTTTATTTTTCCATTATATATTTAAAACATATGTATGAAACTAGTACTAGAATTGCAGATATGAAATTAAATTAAAAAGCAGCATCAAGATAAAGAACAGCTTTGGTCAGTGTTGCAAACTAAGATTTCTGTATATTTAGATTTCTAATACCTACTTTCCAAACACTTGGATTGTTCAACACAAGCAAACAAGAGTTATTTGTCATCTGCCACCTTAATAGTATTTGACTTAAAAATTAGCTTGAGCCATATTTTCACCCTTAACATATCTTGGATTACAACCTTCCCTATCCCTTGCCTGGATAATTGCTTCTTGGATGCTGGGATTTGAAATCCAAAAATCTGGAAGGCACTATGATTGGAGATCTGTAGTCTTTCTGAACTTAGCAAGTAAGAAAAATGTCATAAAGATTATTAGTGACAGTATCTTTGTTCTGTCAATGAGGGTTCTTAGGCAACTGATTTTGTGGGTGCTGCAACTGTGGGGTGGGTGCTGCAAAAATTTAAACTTTGAGTTTGCAGCATGCTAGTAGCCTAAGGGAAAAAAAACAAGCTTGAACTACAACATACGGTATAAGTACTGTAAGCCCTTATAGAGCAGGGGTCCCCAACCCTGGGCAGTGACCCACTACCAGGCTGTGGCCTATTTGAAACTGGGCCACAGGAGAAATGAGCAAGCACATGCATGTGAAGGTCCACTCATGCGAACAGTGGGCAAACGCATGCAGGCATGCAAGGCTACACTCATGCGGGTGGAGGGCACGTGCTCATGCATGAAGCTCCATTCATGCAAGTGGAGGGCATGTGCATGCCACTCACACAAATGGAGCTGTGCATGCACATGCATGTGCCTGACACTCACACACCCCACACCAGGCCGGGCTGGGCTGCCAAGCTGGAAAAGTTGGGGACTGCTGTTATAGAGGACAGGTAGCAGAAGACTAGCAGACCATATCCATGAACACCAACTAGAAGTCAGAAGACACAATGAAACCTCTTTAATCTTACAACACATGGACAGACTCAACCATATAGTAGTTTAACTGGAAAACTGTGAGCATCCTAGCAATCAAGCAAATTCCAAAAATGCTAGAGAATTCCTTGAAGCTTAGCATTCAGGCAAATCAATCATCAATAGACACATAAAATAAAGCATATTTACACACCATTCAAAAGAGTCAATAAGAAAAGCTAAGAAGGCAACAAAAAGACCAGAACACATCCTCTTCAGTAGCAAACATCCAGATCAGCAGGAATTAATGTTAGATAGAAAATACATGGCAAAAGACACAATCAAATAAAAAATAATATTTTAATCCAGGAACTACCAAGGCCAAAACTGGCAGGGGAAGCTACTGTATATAAACAGATAGCAAATCCATGCTTATCAGAAAATCACTGATGATGTTACCTAGTATGGATAATGGAATGTCTACAAGAAAACACCAAGTCCCAGAGCATCAAGGATCCCTCATTTCAATCTGAGCTACAAATATTCTCCTTTATTGGTATCTACATAGTATAGTATATATAGTAAAACATAGTCACTCTTTGAGGGAGAAGGGCAGTTGAAAAACAAACAAACAAACAAATACATAAAAGTATATAGATAGTATATATGCCATACTATAATACTGTAGTAGTACTACTAGTAGTATACAGTAGTATCACTGTAAATTGTAAGTTAGTACTATAAACTATTGTTTATGTTCAGAATAAGCAAAGAGCTTGTACATCTTCCTTGATTAGTAGAAGTAAAAGTAGAATTTGGATATAGAATAAATAGAAATTGTTGGGAATAAGGATAATGTTCACAGCAAGAGGTACACTGCCTTTGTTTGGGTCAGTACCTGCAGAAGTTGATAGTAACCTCAACTCCTCAAGGCCAAAATAGTAACCTCATCTGATAATTGAAATCCTATCCCTTTTTCATATGCATTGACAAAACTAAAAAGTGGCTGGGGCTTTGATTGGGCGATTTCTGAGCTATACTGACTTTTTTAGTTGCCATCCCTCCCCCACATACACTTCAGGCAGACCCTCACTTGCCAGCACTATAGTTCTCTTGGAACCCAATTGCAGCTTTAAAGTATCAGAGCACTGGTGCTTTCAGAAACCTGTTCATTGAAATTCAAGGCCAGCATAATTTAAAATGCCTTTTCCCCACTATTTATTTATTTATTTATTAAATTTATATATCGCCCTATCTCCCTTACGGGACTCAGGGCGGTGAACAGGCGATACTAAAAACCACGATAATAAATAAATAGTTTCTGTTCTAAAATTGAATTAAATAACAGGCCTGTTCTAAAAACACACCCATACAAAAACCCCCACTAGTATTCATAAAATAAAAAAGTATACAATAATTCCCTATTAGTCTTCCAGCTCTTGTCTTTCCTATGTTGTCACATCCAATGGACAAGATAAAATGCATACAATCCATGTCTGGCGATTATCTTGAAAAATAAATTTTACTTATCATTGCTAGATGTTATTGGTTCTCCAGGTTGGAGGCGACCTTAGCAAATTAAAGCAATTTCTGAAGGCAGCCAGATAACTTTCTTCTCAATATTCATGTTTGACCTTGCTCCTGCAATTTTTGTCACCAGACTTAACAACTTTTATATAATAACTATTGCCAACTTCACTAGAAAATAATTAAAATATAATCACATTCACAGTTCAGACAAAGGTCTGTTATTCCTTGCTTAGAAACAGAACAAAGGTTTGGATCTGTAATAGCATTTCTGAAAATTTGTTTTATGTTCTACAGCAAAAACAGAACAGAAACAGATAAAATCATGTTAATAGATTTATTTTTAATATATGACGGCTAAAATAGTAATGTTTTTATCAGCGTGCCCTGCAGCCTTGGTATAATGCAGATGATACTCATTGAATCTAGTGAAAAGAACAGAGCCAATCCATCCTCTAACAAAACAACAACTACAGTCACAACAATAACAAAACAATTTCATTTGATACTTCTCTGTCCTAAAAATATGAGCCTATTTAAGCCCTGCTCTTTGTACACTAAGACAGTAATCAGGAAAATTTAGAAACATGTCAGAAGATCAGAATTTGTCTTTTTCTAATTGTCTAATTGCCATTAAAGTTGAAAGAGGAGAAGGTACAGCAGTGATGATGACACTGATGACATCGGTAAACTACACTGGACCTCAGCCATGAAATAGCCTACAAAAACAGGGCTACCCAAGAGTAGGGTATGGGATAAACAAAAAATAACATTGTGTGCTTTGAGCAAGACACTATCTCTATGAGCAACAAATGTTTTCTGCTTGGGAATGACTAGATATTAGCATGTACCTTAGGTAAATTCTAATTGGCACCTGCAATAAATTGTTTTTTATAGCTAAATCAGCCTGTAGTGAAATTTGATGTAGGCTGGGGTTATTAAAGTATTACTGTTTTTTTCTATAACCAATTTTTGCCTTCTGTTGGTTCATTAGAATTTGAAGGCAAATAAAACTCTGTTATTCCAGCAGCTGATATATTCCCATATAGAATTAATATATCCCTATGTACTTTAAATCAGAGATTTCCCAATAGTTTATTTTATTTCATGTGATCAGATGGAAATTTATTTATTTATTCAATTTCTATAGCCACCCATCTGAGTCAATGACTCTACGTGGTTTAGAATTCAGAAAGTATATTACAATTAAAAATACTTAAAAACATTTTAAAACAATAAAACAATAAAAAAAAACTTAAAAACATCCAGATTACATCTACATGGGAGCAAGATACTTGTCATCAATACAATCAGGAAATGGCTATATTGCTTAACACAGGGCTTTTCAACCTTTTCATCCATTGTACCACTTTTAGGATATGGCAACATCTGATTACCACCAGTCGCCTAGCAAGGTGTCAAAAACATGATGACCAAAATAAATAAATAAATGAAAAAAGTGATAAAGTACAAGTAGTCCTCGACTTACAACAGTTTGCTTAGTGACTCTTAGAAGTTACAATGGCACTGAAAAAAGTGCCCCCCAAGCCACAGCCGAGCTAGACACCTGCCTGCCCACCCAGCGGTGCTCTTCCTCCTTTCCGAGGTTTTCATTGTTGTGAGCATTTCTGTTGAGGATTGGCAGAGGGGGTGGGGGGTGTTTGGTTTTTATTCCCCCTGTCTGCTGGGTGGTTGCAGCAGGTTTTGGTCACTTCACATGACGCTGGGACACTGTGACCATCATAAATATGAATCGGTTGCCAAGCGTCTGAATGTAAATCACAAGACCCTGGAGATGTTGCAACATTCCAGCTGATCGGCGCTTCTTCTGGGCTCAGCAGAAGCGTCAGGATCTGTTGCTCCTGAAGATGTGGACAGGGTCTTGGGGAGGGGTCTTGGGGAGGCTGAATGCAACCACATGTTTATTAGATCCGTGTCCCTCCTGGCTGGTACTGGCATCTCGGGAGGGGACACGAGCCTGGTTCCAGGGAATTGTTAACGCTTCTTTGCGGGAGGGTGTCTTCCCGGCGGCCCTAAAGGAGGCCGTGGTGAGGCCCCTCCTCAAGAAGCCTTCCCTGGACCCAGACGAGTTGGCCAACTATCGCCCGGTCTCCAACCTTCGCTTTGCAGCGAAGGTTGTTGAGAGTGTGGTTGCGCG
>NW_015386456.1:439289-494171 GCF_001527695.2 Protobothrops mucrosquamatus | reverse complement strand
GGACTGACCTAGGGTGAATTTTTAAATAGGGACAATTTTTAATGATTTTAAACAAGACACAGCTACAAATATTTGGTTTTTAATTGGCTTTTATAGGGAAATGTTTTTGTATTGTTTTTAATATGCTGTGAGCCGCCCTGAGTCCCATGGAGGAGAAGGGCGGCATATAAGTCTTAAAATAAATAAATAAATAAATAAAATGCTGAGCTTCAGCTGGAGCCTGGGGCTGATCCTGGTGCTTCCACTGAGCCCTGACAGCCCCGAAGCACCGATCAGCTGGAAAGTGGCACTGATCCTGGTGCTTCTGCTGAGCCCTGACAGCCCTGCAGCTCCAGCCATCTCTCGCTCAGGCTTGTGGGGTGCTGCCACCGGTTCAGCTCATTCCCCTCCCCCGCTACCACTTTTCTAGAATGGTCGCGTACCACCTGCCAGGTGCCAATGTACCACAGGTGGTACCCGTACCACTGGTTGAAAAGCCCTGGCTTAACACATTCAGCTCCCCAGACCCGGGAACACAGCCAGGCTTTTAGGGCCTTATGAAAGATGAACAAGATAAGTCTTTTCATTGATGATGAAGTAGTTTGCAATAGTTTGTTCATATTACAGTCTCCTGAACATTTTGCAGTCTCAAAACTAGCTCTTACAAAAGGAAATACTGTGAATTAATGTTTTTCATGCTTAGGAATTAGAAAAGTGATCTGTTCTGGATGAGATAGCATTGCCTTTGAAGGAATACATGCAACTCATGGGGGTCTCTTAATGTCAGGTTATTACATTTGGTGTCAGTGCCATGGAGAGCTCACGTCTACTTTGATTGGCATGCCTTTTACCTTAGCTTCAATTATTGTTCAGATTGAATCTATATTTGAGTGTGATTTTAGATGACACACCTGAGATGTATTTAACCTGCTTTGACTAAAAGGTGCTTGTGTTTGAACTCTTTATTTCACCCATTTTTAATGTTTTACTCTGCACGGTGCTGGTATGAAACAGTGATTTATAGATATTGTCTAAAGTATTGCTATTACAAGACTATTAGATAGTTTCGTATTGTTATAGTTACCTTAGAAAGTAATTAGTTATACTCTAAATGTTCATTTTTATTTCATGGAATAAGTATCTTAGGGGAGAAATCATTTGTTTTAAAAGTTATTGCTATTTGGGTTATATTTCTTGACTCGCTTGCATTGGCTATAATACAAGCTTTGTTGGAATCTTATAACTCTGGAAGCAAGGCATGATAAGAATTGGAGACTGGAAAATGTCAACAAGAGACTAATGGGACAGTAATGAGAGTTCAGAATGACGCAGACTTCCACAAAACATTGGTATGTGTTGGATACAAAAAGTTGCAGAATTTGTTCTGCTGATCTTGAGGACCTGAAGCTAAAAAGCTGTCCAGAAAGATGCAGCACTATTGAGCTGAGAGGTCCAGTTCAAAATACAAAGAGCCAGATAGCTGGTATTGACTGGAGCCAATGGGAGTCATGGAGCTGAATATCTTTGAAAAAGAAAAAGGGTTCTCTTCTTCCCACTTGGTAGATGGACTTAACAATCTATTTCTTGACAATTGTCTTGACCTTTTATTGCACTTAAGCTTTTTTCTCATGTTCCAATTCCAGTGAATTCGGGCTTTTTTACTTTTTTCAACCTAGGCTTTCATGTTATTGAGTACAGAGCAGATTGTTCCTACCTGTTATTATTTCTGTTTCTTATAATGCTTTCTATTAATCTTTGCAAATTTGACAACTCAAATGAAAGATACTCAAATGTGAGGTTTGCTTTTGTTTTATCACATGGCTGCACCAAGGAAATTAGAAAAATATGGCTATTTGAATGATGTATGCATAGATAGATGTCTTGGGAATATTGGAATTCAATAAAATGAGCTCAGAATCCTAAGAATCAAAGCTCTAGGTGCTGGTTGCAATAAATTAGCTGGTCTAGACAAAGCTGTGATTTGAATTTTGTTCAACAAATTTAATGCAAATCTGATCAGATCTAAAGTTGTGGGCTGATCTTTCTTGTATCTACAATATAAAAATCCTGGGATAAGTATTATCTAAAAGCTTATCTTTACCTTCAAGATAAACTTTGTTGATGGTATGAATACACTGTTAAATGAAGTGATGAGGAAGTTTTCATTAAATGCACTATGCCTTGGGTATGTTGATGGCACATTGTGAATCCTCTCTGTCTTAAATGATCCACGCCCTAAAACCATCATGACTGGATTATGACAAGATGAAGCTCCTGATAGTTATCCAACATCTACACGAAATGCAGAATATAATAATAATAATAATAATAATAATAATAATAATAATAATAATGATGATGATGATGATGATGATGATGATGTTGGAAGAGACATATGGATGTGCAATTGTTAAGTCGGTGGTATCACATTGTTTTGTTGGCTACTTGGCTACAAGTCTAATTCAAGAAGCTATCACAAGTCTATAAAGGCCTAAAGAGTTCAGTGCATTCTATTCTCACTGTTTTGTTGATCTCTTTTTTATGGGGTTTGCTTTTATCACAGTGTTTGTATGGAAGATTTGTTTTATCATGGTGCTTCGCTCTGTCTTCTTTCAAGAGAAAGAACATATAAAAATAATCATCTGCTGTGAAAACACTTTTTATTGTCCTCAGGAGCAATATGAATTTTACCTTATCTTAGAATATTACAATCCTGCCATCACAGCTCATATTTTTAATAGAACAATAGAACAATTCCCTGTTCTTCTTTTACAATGACTAAACTTTCATGAACATTGGAGTAGTGCAGCCTTCATATCCAAAGCAAGCCAAAGTATACTGCTCGCAAAAATAAAGGGAACGCAAACCCCTTCAGTTCCATGGTAAAATGTTTCCTTTATTTTTGGGAGCAGTATACTTTGAATCTGGCACAGCCATTCTCATTTTACCTGCCTGAAGCTCCTTAAAGAGCATGTGTCTTTTCCTGGGAAGCCTCACAGTTTCAGGAAAATGCAGTATGTATCTGAATGAAAGGGCTACTAACCGGACAACAACTGTACTCTATATCCACCTTCAAAATGCTTCCTGAATTCAAAGAAACATTTTCCTTAACTCAGGAAGAAGTGTAATTCTTTTAAGGAGCTATAGACTGAGCAGGAAGGATGCCTATCCCATATCTGAAATCACCTTTGCTTGCTTCGGATCTGAATATTTTACAGCTCTGATGATCACGTATTCAAGAACAAGTAGTTCTTGACATACAACCATAATGGAGGCTGCCCATTAGAGTCGTATTAACATGATAGTCAAAAAACAGGCCAGTCAGGTAACCAACTTGATTTTATGATGCATTGTTGTTGGTTTTTTTGACAGTCTTAAAATGAATGCTGTGGCTATTAAGGAAATGCTGCAGTTTGAAAAACTCATGCCCACGGTTTTCAGCAAAACTGTGACAAAATGCAGTCATGTGACCATGGGATGCTACAAAAGGCCATAAATAAGGCCATGTTGTGGAGTGCCCAAAGTTCAGTTACATAACTGGTGTGTGTGTGTGTGTGTGTGTAACATAAGTCGTCTTTTTCGAGTCCATTGTAACTTTGAATGGTCGCTACGCGAATGGTCATAAATTGAGGACTACCTAATTGTCTACTTTCTTATGATCACTATATTTTTGGATGCTTTCAGGAGCAAAGTGTTTGTAAATGTTTATACATTATATGGTACTGCAAGTAAAATGTATGTTAAAACAGACTGTATCTGCCATTTCAGGAATATTACCCATCAAAAGTAATAATGATAATGATAATGATAATGATAATGATAATGATAATGATAATAATAATAATAATAATAATAATAATAATAATAATAATAATAATAATAATAGTGATGATGATGATGATAAAACTTCCAGTGATTAGATATACCGGTAGTTATATCTAATATACTCTGCAAGGCTGCCTCCTTGAACAGAACACAGAGATATCATGTCTGATTCAGCATAATAATAATTGCTATGGAGATGGGAAACTAGGTAGACTGATAACCCATGTGAGCCATTTGAACTGCTCAACAGTTTCAAGTCAGTAGGAAGTCCCATCCATAGTGTAGGTAAACTGTAAAAATGCCTCACATTTTGTTGATGGCACTATCCTACAACTTGGACATTTCCCAGATACTTGATCAAAACTTTCATACCGTTCCAGAGAACCCAATCAAGTAAAGAGTAGCTATGGAGATTCTCTGTCATCCGTGTCATGGTTGTCTCAAAGGTGCTTTTTCAAAAGGCAACAGGATGTTCTTTGTTTTTCCTTGAAGATGTTTAGCTTCTTAACCAAAAAGCTTCAGCGGTTCTGGCAGGATGCTGGGGAGGATAACTATCTAAATAACTAAATAAATATAACTATCTAAATAGTAAAATAAATAAATAACCAAATAACTATAGTTATATATATAAAACTCAGAGATTACTTGTTAAATTGCCAGTGAGCCTAATACAAAATATTTCTCTGGGTCTTTGCTACTCCTTGGAAATACTCAATCAACTAGTAACAAATCATGGTAACAAATCATGATAACAAATCATGGTAACAAAACTATTTAATTCAGGACAATATGAAAATCAAAGGTATTAATTACATATAAAATTTCTTGGTTACTTTTTTTACACGAACTACAAACTTGTCACTACAAACTACGTATGTCTTCTCAGAAATAAACTTTATTGTTAAATTGAATTGTTTTTAGAAAAGCATTTAAGAATAGTATCTTAAGCACTCAGAACTAAACTATGAGATATTTTTTCATCAAACTGTGGTTCACACAGCATATCTTCAAATGTTATACTAGCCAGGGCAATAGTGCTTTCAAACTTTTCCCTAGGGAATAATTAGCTCAGGCAATCATCCAAGTTCAACAAGTGTATAAGTTTATTGAAACACTGAAAGAAGAAGCAATCATTTACATTACAGAAGCTTGGTAAGTATAGCTATCTCTTGGCACTTGGACAAGTATACCAATTTTAATAAACTTAACTTCAAGCAGAAAAGTATTAAAATAACCAGGTTGGAAGCTTTGTGACACAGGGAAGCCTAGACTGGGGAAAAAAATGGTAGATCACAGGGGGGAAATAGTGCAAAGAAAACAAAAAATGGAGCTTTCTTTAAGAGAAAGAAGAACTAAGCAAAACTTCATATATAGGTTGGTCAAAGAGCATTAAATAGAGATGAGGTTGTGCAAATCCTTTGAAAGAGATGTTTTAGAACACTGTATACAGAAGCATGTATAGAGCTTATCTTTTAAATGGTTAAAGCTACCTAATCTTTTTGCAAGCTTGTGTGGATGCTTTAGAAGTTGCTCCCAACACCCCAGGCTGAGTTTAGGCCAACTGAGAACAACATTGTCCAGAAATATACAACAGATGATCCTTTGGAACAAAATGCACTTGCAGAGATAATGGAGATACCAAATGAAGCCTTAGCTGTTGTTGGAGATCTGGGAACCAGATCAATTTGGTATAAAATAAGATTTAAAAGTGGCTAAATGTTTGGCTCAAGATCTTTAAAAACTGCTACACTCAAGTTCCTAAATCTCTGACTATCACAGGAATTGATCTCAAAGCTAATATTGTGCACAATGGTTGTGGTTTTGCAGCAAGCGTCATAAAAATGTAGACGAACATATCATGTTTGGAAGCAGTCCTTAGACTAATCAGAAATCCCATAGAGATAAAGCATTTTCTGAGTGTTTAAGTTAAATTAATCCTTTTAGGCAAATGAGGAGAAGGGAAGAATCAGAGGCTTTCAACAATAAAGTACTCTAAACTACTTCAACTTTTAGGAGGTAGGTGGATGTTTTCTCACTAACAAAATCCATTTACTGTCTTACTTAATTCAAATCTTTTACTTAAAAACTTACTGGTTGGGATTTAAGTATCTTTTAATAGGATTGGAGGACAATATTTAATTAAAGCAATGGTGGGAATGCAGAGACTGTATGATGATGATAATAATAATAATAATAATAATAAACCCTTTATTATCAAAGTATAACATGTATACAGTGAAATTGGCTGAGCCTCCCTCTGTGCCCCCCCTCACCACAAACTCACGGTGACTACAACCTCCTAACTTATTTCACCCTGTGAACTAATTGCACATTCACACCGGCCTCACGAGTCTGTCATGCATAAAGTTATAAAATTATGTCCCATTCAGAAGCCTGACAGCCCATGGATAAAAGCTGTTCTTCAACCTGTTGGTACGGCTGGTTATGTTTCTGTATCTCCTACCCCAGTGGTGGCGAACCTATGGCACGGGTGCCAGAGGCGGCACTCAGAGCCCTCTCTGTGGGCACTCGCGCCGTTGCCCCAGTCCTAGGTCTTCAGCTGGGTTTTATAAAACCTTTTCACTTTAGGTCTCCACCGCCATGTGCAAAAAAAAAAAAGGTTCAATCAATCAGTCAATTTCAACTTCTTGCGGGAAAAAAAAAGATCTTGCAAAGTTGGAATTGATTGATTGAACTTTTTACTCCCACCCAATCTGCCGTTACCACCGCAGCCACGCCTACTCAATGGGCCATACCCATCCGGCACCCGACGATGCATAAATGGGTTTTGGGTTGCAGTTTGGGCACTCGGTCTCTAAAAGGTTCGCCATCACTGTCCTACCCGATGGTGCAACTTCGCATTACTCTGTTCTCTGTTGGTACGGCTGGCTATGTTTCTGTATCTCCTGTCCTTGGTGCAATTTTGCATTACTCTATTCTCATCTATAGCAGTTTCTTAGACTCTTTACTTGATTGGGTTCTCTGGAGCGGTATGAAAGTTTTGATCAAGTATCTGGGAAATGTCCAAGAGAAACCACATGACAAAATATCACAGAGGTATAAAGCCAGCAAACCTGAGCAGCATTGTGATATCATGAGTAGGACAGTTGTCATGAATAGGACAGTTGTCATGAGTAGGACAGTTGTTACACAAGACAGTCTTCTCAGCTTGGGCGAACGATTCAGAAAAGGCATAGTATTGTTCTAAAGCATGTGGTTTGTATGTTTAAAATTGAAGTTAACAATAAAAAAGATGATACGCATTTGTGTATCAAAACTGTATTCTCAAAAAAAAGCTTAAGGATGAGAGATTTAATGACAATGACATAATGCAAATATAAAAAGGAAAATAAGGAGAGAGAGAGAGAGAGAGAGAGAGAGAGAGAGAGAGAGAGAGAGAGAGAGAGAGAGAGAGACCCGCATCCGATCCAAAACATTATGTTTGGGGCAACTAAAGTGCTGAACGTGGCCTTTCCCCAAAACTTACTTTGATTTGAGGCTAGACCTGTCAATTACTAAGTCCAATATTCCTTCCCTTCCAAGCATTTTATGTAAACAGCAAAAGCTCTTTGTCTTTCTTGGCATGGCTGCTGTAATGCTGTCATTTGCAGCATGCCAGAGGTTTGGAGAAACAGACTGGGACTGGAGCTTCATAATGGCCCAGGTCCAGAATGGAGGAAGTTCAGCCCCATCTGGTAAATGAAAAGCTGTTCCAAATTACCCTCATCTGCCTTGGAATTTGGACTTTTGCCATATCTGATGCTAAGGCTCAGTCAAAAATGCTGAGGGATAAAAAACATAAGACCTTAAAAATCAAATATTTTGCACAGTACACCAGACTAATTAAGCAGGACTCTGCCTTGTAGATGTAGCAAAATGTTTTGGGGTCGTGCTAGTATGTTGAATGGACCACCATCTCATTTTAATACCAGCTATTGGTTCATTATTTCAGTACTAGATAAACATTCAGACTATACACAAAGGCAATACAGCCACAATCTGTTCCATTTACTATTGCGTTACTCAGCATTTTCAGTTTGTCAAGGCTGGCAGTCCAAAATGTCTGCATTGCTCTGGAAACAAACCAAGTTATATTGGCAACAATATTACATAAGGATATGGTTAACTATTTGCTATCTTTCTTTCTTGTCTTTAGGAAGATACTGTTTTCTATAAGGAACTGATTTTTAGTTTCTACCATTCTACTTTCAGGCCACTGAGTGGCTTGTTATTTGGCACCCATCAAGGCCAAAGGAGCCCATTTAACAATATGACATTTATTGGACTGTAAGGGATGCTGAAAGAAAATGTATATCACCAGGCAGTGAGATCTATTAAACAAAATGAAAGCTATATCAAGCTGCCAAATTTGCTGGAGAGCTGCCTTTATCCAGGACTCTGTTTACACAATAGATGTGATGTAATATTCAGCTGCAGTTTACAAGGATGCTGACATTTAAGAGAGGGTCCTGAACCTCTGCAATGACTTTTCCTGTCCTTTGAAGGCCACCTGTTTTTGCTTAACAGATGTTCAAGTGCAATAGTAAGACTTGGCTAAAATAAGCCATGTCCTATATATGGACTGAACTAAAAATACAGACAAATAGTACACACAGATATAGTTTTCTAAGATCACTGCAGTGCTATTTTAGTGTACTAGTTGGAAAATACCATCCAGATGGATAACTTACATAATAGATGCCTAGCACAACCATGAGCAAATGAAGCCAAAGGATCAAAGATGGATTATTGTTAAAATAATTATAGACATAAAGGATTTGTGTTGAACTTAAGAGAAACTAGGATGCAAATATCTTGGTGGATGAGACTTCTGGAAACTAACCAAGAAGATAAGGGTCAATGAAAGTGGAATGGAAACAAGTATGTGAAAACCTCAGATCGAGAATATAAAAAATGTTTGCCAAGTGAAAGGAAAACAGAGAAGAAGAAAAACAAGATGTGTGTGAAAGAAGGAAAGTTGACAATGCAAAAATTGGACTTTTTCCAAGAATTGAAAATCTTGACTTAGGTGTGTTGAAGCAATTGTCAATTAGGCTCAATAGCTGTTGGTTGAGGGCATCTGCAGAATGAGAGAAAGGTGGATGAATTTCAGTACAGTTTTGTGCAAACTTCTGCAGGCCCTGCATTGATACTGATACTGAGAGCTTTAGGAGAAGATGGCAAGTTGTATGTTGTGAAGTTAACTACCAAGTTAGAAACTGATCTCCTTGAAGAATGAACATTTTTTTTTTAAATATTATAACAAAAGTCAAGTGTGCTGCCTTAGTAAAAACAAACTGAATCTAGATAACAACAGTAAACTGTTGATTGGCAAGGAAAACCTATCATCAGGTTTACCTGATTTTCAACCTTTTTAAAAGAACTAGAATTAGTAATTAGTATATCATTGCCCAGCAGTTTTTTCCCACTCTGTTCAAAGGCCAGCTGGACTTTTGTAAATCTTATGTTAGCAGTGGTGATGCATTTGTTTACCCCTCCCCCCCAAATTGAGATTTCAGGATAGTTTAGGGAGGCCAAGCCAGGCTTGTTTATTTGATTTTGGACAAGACAGTCAATGTGCTTGTATAGACCAAACATAGGAAGTGTTTAATATTCTTTCAAAACCCATTTCCTCTTTGCCTGCACAGCTCACTGGTTTGCACTAGCAAAGAGAAAAAGAACTGGGACATGATTAACTATGTGTTCCATCTTTGTAGGCTGGTCCAGCCCTGCTTTATGATAAGCCAGTGATGGTGAACCTTTTAGAAACCGAGTGCCCAAACTGCAACCCAAAGCCCACTTATGTATCGTCGGGTGCTGGGTGGGTGTGGTCCATTGGGTGGATGTGGCCCATTGGGTGGGTGTGGCTGAGTGGTAACGGCAGACTGCGTGGGACTAAAAAGTTCAATCAATCAATTCCAACTTTGCGAGATCTTTTTTTTCCCTGCGAGAAGGTGAAATTGATTGATTGAACTTTTTTTTTTGCACACGGCGGTGGATGCCTAAAGCGAAAAGGTTTTATAAAACCCAGCTGAAGGCCTAGGACTGGGGCAATGGCACGTGTGCCCACAGAGAGGGCTCTGAGTGCCGCTTCTGGCACGCGTGCCATAGGTTCGCCACCACTGTCATAAGCCAACTGTGATGCTCAGATTGGAATACAAAACTGAAAAAATACTGAGATGTTACTAGTGTTGTCCCCAATACCTGCAAATAAGAATGGCCTATGCTACTTAACATTGTAGAACTGACCATGAGACTCTACTGCTGCCAAAAGACTTAGCACACAAGATTGTGACAATAAAAGGATCTTTGTTTCCATGCTGTTTCCTACCCCTATAGGAAATAAATGTATTTACAGATATTAAGAATAAGAATTGTATATGATGGCTTGATTCTTTCAGTTTTGACTTTATTGTGTTGGATAGCAAAACACTGTAGATCTATTTCTGTTTCCCTTCACTATGAGTAAGTGAAACGATAACTCAATGGTTAAAGATGCTGAGTTTGTCAGCATCTTTAAGTTCTCAAACCTGAGTGCTGTGAAATGGGGTGAGCTCCTGCTCCTTGCCCCAGTTCCTGCCCACCTAGTAGTTCAAAGCATGCAAATGTGAGTAGATTAATAGGCACCACATCAATGGGAAGATAATAGTATTTTATATGCCTTAGGCATATAGCCATGTTGGCCACATGCTCATGGAAAATGTATTTGGACAATGCTTGCTCCCTTGGCCAAGAATCAGAGATGAACACCATGGTATAGAATCGGACATGACTGGACAGGAAAACCATTACTTTTAGCTTTAGTATGAATACAATTATCTTTATAATTGAAGAAAGTAATAGGACAAAGATCTAGATTCAGCAGAAGTCTCTACATGGGTTTAAACAAATAGGAGAAGTATCTCCATTTAGTCTTTGCTGCTCAATTTAGTTGGATCCAATGAAACATGGTCAAGACAGACAGAGATGTTCTGTAAGTAATGGCATTAGAAACTTGTAGGACACTTTTCTCTTTGCATTCTTTTGGCTCGGAAAGCATTTGTGATGTTTTAAATGTGTTTATTGTTTTTTTCTGATCCATGAAGTTCAGGACACTTTATATATCCTTTCAAGTGTTTTCTCTCTCTTGTCTTCCTTCAGATGTTTCTCTTGTTAGCAATTCTCTAAGAGCTGTTATATGGTAACTAGTGAGTTTTGTATCTGAGAAGGAAAATCAACCTATCCTCTATGGCCCAAGTCCAACATTCTATCTATTATACAGTAATAGCTCAAATCTATTTTGGTGGAAATAGATTCTCTCATCCCACCCCTGCAAAAATCGAACAGAGTTAAACTCTACGGTGAGCCAGATCAGGCCACTTAACAGCCAGAAACTGAAATTTATTTCAAAGCAAATTTTAAAAGGCTTGTGCAGATATGAAATACCGAAGTTTCTACAAGTCTGTCTATTGAATTATTTTCTATGTCTTCTCTGTATTTTTAATCTTTATAATTTATCAGTTTTATCAGATACCTTTTCAAATAACTAAAATTACTGGAACTAAAATATTAGCAATATCTAAATATGCAGTGTATCTGGGAAGAAAGCTCTTTATCTTTAATTATAGAGGAAATTGGTTCAGCCAGTATTGTTTATTTTGAAAAAAAAAGATTTTTAAAATCTCAGTACGATTACATTGTACAAGTATCATTCTAGAGAAAACAATTAAATCACTTCTCATTTGTCAAGGAGAAACAGCAAATTGTCTCACCCCACAGCGGTCAACAAGTAAGTTTTAGCTTCTTTTTCAAGGGTTTACAAAATGTTTAAATTAATGCAATTATAGGTAGCAATAGCAATAGCACTTAGACTTATATACCACTTCACAGTGTTTTACAGCCCTCTCTAAGTGCTTTATAGAGTCAGAATATTGCTCCCAACAATCTGGGTCCTCATTTTACAGACTTTGGAAGGATGGAAGGCTGAGTCAATCTTGAGCCGGTGAGAATCAAATTGCTGAACTTTTGGCAGCTGGCAATCAGCAGAATTAGTCTGCAGTTCTGCATTCTAACCACTGAGCCACCACGATTCTTAGGCAGATCTCACTTAGTGTTAAAGAATTCCACAAAGGGTTGCATTATTCAAATTTGCACAGCTCAAAGCGACACTTCAATGGAAAATATAGTGATTGATTTCAGCTTGATGAAAATAGATAATGAAAATTTTAAATGTATGTTTTTATATGTATGTTATTGATATATTATTGTAAAATGTATATTATAAAAATATACTTGTAATTTAAATTTAAATTGTAATTTAAAGTCACAGAGTTCTTACTGAAAACAAAATAAAAACTAAAAATAATTATACTGTAGATTCAGGTATTCCAACATCTCATCCTATTCTAGTATCATTGTGATCAGTTTCATTTCATTCAATTACATCAAATTTTTGCTCTAATGTAATAACAATTTGCTTTTAAAAAAACCTTGTACTTTCTTTCTCTGATGGAATCTCCCTTTTCTCCATTTTACACACATGAAAATTAGCACCAGGCTGGCTTCACATTAACTCAGTTTTGGATCCCATTACACACGACCTGGTATCAGTTTAGAATTTTCACTAAGTTGAATATCACATTATTTGAAGTCCAATTGTGACCTACTTGTACATTATTACAAAGCTATGGATAGACGATGTTAAAAGCATTTGGTTGAATTACATTGCTATTCAACAGCAATCTTATTTTTGCCACATTCTGAAATGACAGTCATTCTCAAAGGGGTAAGTGATATTATATATGTCATAGTATTTAAATGGTAGTTATTTGTTGTAGTTATCATGTCATCAAAAAGACAAATGACAAAGCAAGCATTTTAATGTAAAGCGAAATTTCCCCTCTTGTATTTATGTTGTGATATCACAGAAATGGGTACAAGGTGCAGAACTTACAATACACTTCATGACATTTTTTGTCATTTTGATGAAACTGACAACGGCTATAACTGTGTCACAAAACAAATCTATATTGAGTTAAATATTTATGTTAGAGTCAGACACAACTGGTCAGGGAAATCCTTTACCTTTTATATCAATAGAATGTTCACAAAATTTAAAAACTAGATTAATCTTTAAGTAATCTAATAATGATATAAAGGAGTATCAGGAGAAATTTATAGTACTCTCATGTTAAGCAGAGTCATTTACCTCAGTCTATTTAATTGAACAGTTAAACCAAAACAGAACAAATATAAGTATGTGATAAGTTTAATTTGGAAATAGCATGTATTCTATCCAAATAATCAAATTTTCTAGGTGATGACAGAAATTTAAAATCTACAAGCTTATAGAAAGAAGTCATAAAATATCTAAAATCAATATAGAAACTAGCATTAAATGACTCAATAGTTTTAAAAGTCCAACTCTCTATGGAGGATAAGGAGTACATTCCAAAATGTAAATAAACACTGAGCCACAACTTTGAAGGCTTAGGCAAATAAAAATGTGTTTAACTGACTCTGAAATATAACCAGAATAATATGAGATAATCACTTATTTGAACTAACTAGGTAGAAGGACCTGAGAAGGTTTCTGATAAAGACCTTATATGGTAGAGCATATGGGATATATATGGTGGCTCTGCTATACTCATGCCTGAAGTACCTGAAATATCTTTTTCAGCCTACATATATATACACTATATCTAAAGGTTTACATATATGTGTGTGAGACAATTCTTTTTGAATTTCAGTTCACATAAAATATTCCATCCTACAGACACAGAATGTTTGAAATTGTATAAAGTCTTTAAGAAGTGACTTCAGATGGCTTTGACTTAGAACTTATCTACTATATTGCTTGGCTACTCTGTCACCAGAACAGCAAGCAGTATAGAAAGGAAGGAAATAATCAAAACAATAAATTTGTATTTATTTATCCCAATCTCCATAATCAAAACAATAAATTTGTATTTATTTATCCCAATCTTAAGAGCACAAATGACAGATAACATTTGTACTCAACTCAGACAGACACTCCTCTAATTCACTGAAGTATAAGATTGTTGCCTGCACCACTAGGAAACCAGACCAAAATAATCAACTTCACGGAAAGGCTTAAAATTACTTTTACTAAGCTTGGTTAAAACAGAATCTTGCAAGTCTGATTGTACTGTTGCTTCTTCCTGTTTTTATATTTGAACCAGCTGTTCCTAAAAGGCATAAACAAATGACATTGCCCTCTATTACTCCCTGCCAAAGCAACCGCAGGACACACATTTCTGTTCCACTTCTGAAATACAGATTTTCATGTTATCTTGCCTCTCCAATTCAGATGGTGCATTTCAGTTTGTTTTGAGAACCCCAGCAGTTGTCTTGCTACCCTAGTCCTAATCCTTCAATCGAGTTAGTTCTTACTATGCTCTCTATTAACTTTTATCATAAATTTTCTAAGTTTGCTTCTTTTCTTTGTGCTTTTCTTTCTCCAGATATGCACTGTTTCACCATTTTTCCAGTCACCTGGTTTCTATACCTAATGTGATATGCCCATAATCTGTTACTGAATTCCCCTCTTCTATGTGATTCACATTTATTTATCCCAATTTTTATAGACTCTATTGTAGAACCTTCCTCAGTATGATGACAAACAAATGTACTGGACTTCAGATCATATAATTAATTATTATATGCTCTTGTGCTTTTTTTTCTTGTCAACCGCACAGCTCTTAGTTTTTATTACTTCTTCTTACTTATGCTTTAGTACTGTATATTCATTATATTCATTCTTCCTTATCTTCCCCAATGGGTTTTGTTAATCTCATCAAACCTGGTTCTGAAGATCTCACTTCCAAGGCAGCTTGTGCAGAGGTTTTTCAGGGTTTACTTCATCTTGCCGTAATAATATTGTTTCTTTTCTTAAACCAGGACATACTGGAATATTTTATTATATCCAAGGGAATTGATAATGGGATGAGATTCTCTTTCTTTTTTCATTCTCATCAGCCCTTTTTATCTTCCATTATCTGTAACTGCGAGGGAAGTTGTGAAGTAAGCAGAAAATGGATCTGCTAGTGGATCAATAAGGAAAGACTTTTCTTCTAAGATTTCCTTGGTAGATAGTCTTTCTGTAAAAAAATCATTAGATGAGGTTTAGCACACTTTAATGAGATATATATTAACTTATGGTTCAAATGAAAAATGATAAGAGATGCAGGATGTTTATTCAATCATCCTCAACAAATTTGTTTGTGTTTTTTTTAAAAAAAGGTGGCTAGTGCCAATTTTTATATAAGAGAATGAATCAATATACACATGTCAGATGAGCCATTCTACTCGCTCTATTTCTATTTTATGCAGGGCTTTTTTTGTCATAGAATGCCCAGAACGGAGTTCCAGCACCTTTTTTGGATGGTACCTTGTAGGGTAGGCAAGCCGGGTTGTACGACATGTGTGAGTTCCGGCACCTTTTTTTTTTTTTTTTTTTTTTTACAAAAAAAGCACTGATTTTATGTATTTGGCTATGTAGAGAGGTGATGTTGTTAGTCTTTTTGCCATATTACAATTCAGAATATTTCCATTTCAAAGAAATATATACCTCAGAAATCTTGTCCAGAAGTCTCAAGATTATGAAGGGCATATTAAGAAAATGTGAACTAGGTTCTAATTTTTATATTGGCCATGACCCCACCTGATGTATGTTTGAAATATGTAATCCGAGTGAGAATGGCCATTTTAGCCAATCAGTTCAACACCCTGCTTAGTGCAGGAACTCAGACTAAAGCATCCCAGAAAGCATTTGAGACTTTGATGAATGCATTCAATAAAGAGGAATCCACCATTTTTCTATGTAATAGGTCATATTGTTGAATTGCTCTTGCTATTTAACACTACTGCTAAAATATAGTCATAGCCTGCCTCCTTATAACTGAGATCTGTTATTCCATGTCCACTGTCAAATATCTGCCCAGTGAGTCCAGTTCTCTACTACTCTGAGCTACTACAGATGTCTAATGTACTCTCTTGCAAGCCAACATAACATTGTTTACATTCCACAGCTTTGAAGTGTATGCAGTGTACCGATGTATTCAGGATAACTGTCAAATGTTGGAAAGTGAGAAATTAAATTAGAAGCAAAACAACCCTCCATGTTGTCTCACTAATATATTTTCTTGTTAGTGCTATATTCTCCCAGTTGTGCGCACACAGACACAGCAAGTGAGAGAGATCTATAAGATTTCCATACTGGATTCTTGACTAGCTAGTTGCAGAAAAGTTTGGTGATTGGTGGACTTCAGTACTAACTAGTTTATTTAGTCTTGATCTTAAAGTATTAATTTACAATTGTAGCATCTAATTCATTTCCATACAACCATATTGCTATTTTATAACATTAAGTTGATTGTTTCATAGCTGGATAAAAACAGGTATTGTTGAGGAGGAATGAGATACAATTAAATAATCATGATGAAATCTATTTTATGCCAGTTTTTTTTAAAAAAAAAACACAGTATGAAAATTTTTAATTAAACTTCAGTTGTGATGATGTAAATGAGTTACATAATTTTAGCTCAATAGGACCTAATACTGTGTGATTCATTTCTTCTAAAGCCTTATATCAAGGTTTCTTTATAGCTCCTTTTCTCCATTTCTTCTGCTACACCCATTTCAACATCTATTATCTTCTAATACCTTGTGCAGCAAATCATAATAATTCATATTTTAGATAAATGTATACATTTTCAAGTCATCTCACTTGGTTTTTACTTTCAAAGGAGATGTCTTGAAGCAAAGCAGTCTTGACAAAATAAAATTTAGGTATTTAAAAAATATTTAATTATGTTTGTTCTCCAATAGTACATTTAGGTATACTATTTTAGTTACCTTTCACCCAGATCATTACCTGAACATGAAGGTTAGCAAGCAGATTCAAGGACACAGTTTTTTTGATAAGCTATTTTTATTACAAATTTTATTAAAGCTGTTATTATAGCAGAAAATCAGCAACTGCCAATTGTAAGCCTCAGGCAACATCTTTTCTCTCTCCTATTTGTTTCTTTTTTTCCTTCCATATACCATCAGGTTCAAAACTTACATCTTTCTTACCTGCACACTGAACTGAAATAGACTGGTTTCTCAATGTGGATAGTGAATGTGTATGCCTTCAAGTCCTTGCAGTTTTCTTTGCAAGATTTTGGAAATGGTTTGCTTGTTTCTTCTTCATAGGGTTGAAAGAAGAATTGGCCGAAAGTCACTCTGCTGGCTTCGTGCCTAAGGTCATGACTAGAACTTCATGCCTAAGATCAGGACTCAGAGTCTCCTGGCTTCTAGCCTGATGCCTTAACCACTGCATGAAACTAGCTCCTCCATGAGAATGGTGGCAATACATTATGACTGTAAGAGGTGTGTCTGATCCCAAGCTCTTTGTAACTGACCATGACCTTTCTAATTCTCACAACAGTTTGCACATATTGGCTATAGCAGAGATTACTAGGTTTATGCCAGGTTTATGCATATGTGTAGTCTAGTATAGCTCAAGCTATTACTTTTTATTTTTAAAATCTTATAACTAGAGATGATTGTTTCAACTGTGCATGTCCAAAGCTTAGGAGCTTCATCAGAGTTATAGGAGCTTCATTAGAGTTCCAGTATATCTGAGATATGATATGTGATTATTGTGCTCATTTAGGGATGAAAAACTAACTTAGAATGCTTTCCCCAGATTGGCTAACCAAGTATGAACTGTCTTGGCTTGTAATAAAAAATATATAGTTGATTGTTTTCCAAATCCTTAACTTTTAGATATCTCATTAAGACAATAATAATAATAATAATAATAAAGTTGGAAGGGACCTTGTAGGTCATCAAGTCCAACCCTCTGCTCAGGCAGGAAACCCTATACCATTTCGAACAAATGGCTGTCCAGTCTCTTTTTAAAAACTTCGTGTTGGAGCATTCACCGCTTCTGGAAGCAGGTTGTTCCACTGGTTAATTGTTCTAACTGTCAGGAAGTTTCTCCTTAGTTGTAGGTTGCTTCTCTCTTTGGTTAGTTTCCATCCATTGCTTCTTGTCCTGCCTTCGGGTGCTTTGGAAAATAGCTTGACTACCTCTTCTTTCTGGCAGCTCCTGAGATATTGGAACACTGCTATCATGTCCTCCCTCGTCCTTCTCTTAATTGTTATTTTGGCATAAGCGTCATTAATTAAAATTTGATTTTTGCAATACTGATACATAGGATGATGGCAGTAGAATACTTTACAATTTCTGATGTCTTGTGGTACAAGTACAATTAGATAATTAATTAGTCTTCCCCAAACTGGTATCTTAAAAATATGCTGGACTACAATTCCCATAATTTTCAAACAACATAGTCAGTATAAACTCTGTAGCTCTGAGTACAATTAAGAAGAGAGTTCTTTTGTTTATCAGTTTAGCACAATAACATTATTCTTTTTTTAAAAAAAACTATTAATACAACATTTTCACACAAATATTTAATCTACAGTCCTACTTAAAATTAAGAAAAGATGTCTTCTTTGACAATGTAATACCTATAGCTACATTACTTTGAAATGAGAACATTTGATTCAAGATAATTGGAAAGCTGTTTGGATTAAAGATGCACATCAGTTCAACAATGAACACAAACACAAAATACATTCTCTGTTTGTTAAATTTGTTTATAGCTTGTTGGTCAAAATCAATGTACCATGCTTTCTGTGAACTGTTTCAGAATAGGAAGAAAAAAAACCTACCCACCTGAAAGGTATTAGAATAATTGCCTTCCTCAAGTTACTCTGAATGTAAAAAAAAGTAATAAATGGAAGAACTGTGATTGCTTATGTTATTTTAAGCACTGCATGCAATAAAATATATTTTGATACTTATCTAGATATAGTTTCCACTATTAGCAACAAAAACAACACCTGGAAAACAATGACCAGGGACAGAGAATGAAGCATAATATACCTTAGTCAGTTATGCTATGAAGAAAATCCTGGACTCTATTGGCAACAATTCTTTGATACTTATATTTGGTAATGTGACTTGTGATTTGGTACCTTGGCCCTGGAGACCTATTTTGCTATCTATTGTACATTTGGCAGTAGATCAGCTGAGACTTTCTGGC
This sequence comes from Protobothrops mucrosquamatus, assembly GCF_001527695.2. Taxonomy (NCBI): domain Eukaryota; kingdom Metazoa; phylum Chordata; class Lepidosauria; order Squamata; family Viperidae; genus Protobothrops; species Protobothrops mucrosquamatus. The sequence goes on along the minus strand of NW_015386456.1, from coordinate 475,264 downwards.
ATCATTATAAGTATAGATCAATTCTTCATTGATGGGAATGGAGCAGGGTTTTGTTTGTATAAAGTGGTTGTCCAGGGGATGAATTAAACCAAAAAGGCAGTGAATGTTCCTTAGGATTAATACCTCAGCAACAAAGCTATACTTAGTCTGAATCTAGAGCAGCTTAATTTCTTTCACATAAGGGTTTTTGTTACAAGATGCACTAAGAGTTTATGAAGACAGAAAATAATAAAACATAACTTCTTTTAAGATTGTCCCGCTTCCTTTATGATCCCATTTTTAATAAACATTCCTGTTTAGTTTTGGCTATTAGCATTTTTTTCTGAAGTGCCAGGCACTGAGAAAAAATGATATTATATTCATAGTACAATAAATTGTTACTGTGTAACAGAAGCTCTATATGATTGTGTTCTAATGATATGCTAAGCCAGCGGTCCCCAACCTTGCTGGCTTGGTGGCCTGGCGGGGGGGAGGAGGAGAGGAAATGGAGCTTTATGTGCAAGCACAAGTGATCTGAAACTTGAGTTGGCAACGAACAAGGAGTGTATATCAGAGGTGGTGACCCTTTGAGAGCTGTATGCAACGAAATTTCATTTTGATGTATGCCAATTGGTGTACATTCAAAGTGACAATAAAGTTGTTGCTGCTCATGCAATTGGAGCTGCACATGTGTGCTCACCCACCATCTGTGTGGGCCAGTTGGGGACCCTTGTGCTAAGTCCACATGTATCACCACCATCTTACCAAGCCAACCCCAATCAAACAAAACCTATTAATCAAAGACTTTTACAATGTTACTCAAAGTTGGAGCACATCATTTTGGATATACGTATCTGTGCCTGTGGGGGTTAAGATATTAGTACATGACTACTTTTTACCAGATATTTTGGCTGAATGAGTCATACAAATAACAGACAATAACTAATATATACAGATGTTTACTTTGCTTGCTTTTTATACATGTGTGACCGTAATTTATTCCTGACGTTGGCATTCACCAAAAAGCATTCAATATTTAAGTGAAAACTTCTACACGTTCCATGCCTTAAGTTGTGGATTTTCATGCATTTCTAGGAGGAGGGACAACGATTAAATTGACTCTAACATTCATTTCAAGTATGTTCCATCTTACCCTTGATTTGATTCACACTGGAGCCCTAAAATTGTGACATTTCATTTTATATAAGCTAGATAGTTCATATTGGTGAACGTACTTAATATTCCTTCCTCCTCCTATTTTCTCCACAACAATAACCCTGTGAGGTGGGTTGGACTGAGAGAGAGAAAGAATGATTGGTGCAAAGTTTTGCAGCCAGTTTTCATTTCTGATGTGAGACTAGTATTATGGTCTCCTGGTTTCTAGTTTGCTGCTTTAACCACTAGACCAAGCTGGTTCATTACTTTAACTTCCATCTCAAAAAAGAATGTATACATTTTTCTTATGATTTACTTGAAAGCTCGTGCAATCTTGAGATATAGAGCTATTTGTTCAGCTGATACTAAAGCTTAATTATAAAGGCCATGCAAGTGATTGCAGAAGAAGGTGAAATAGATTTGATGGATAAGTGGAAAATTCAGGGCATGACTGGCCACTCCCCACCCCATAGATCAGGGGTCTTCAAACTTGGCCCTTTTATGACTTGTGGACTTCAACTCCCAGAATTCCTCAGCCAGCATTCCTGGCTGAGGAATTCTGGGAGTTGAAGTCCACAAGTTATAAAAGGGCCAAGTTTGAAGACCCCTGCCATAGATCTTATTGTGTGATGCTCCACCAGCACAGCAAAAGAAATTATTAGCAGCTTTTAACACACTTTAACCACCATGTGAAAAGAGGAGCTCCATTTCAGTTGTAAAAATATATAGGAGAAACTTTTCCATCACTAAAACATCCAAGCAATATTTATGAGTTTTTCAAAGATTCCTGATTAACTGCTTCGACTCCTCAATTAATAAAAGATTTCTGCTGATTTGAATCTTTTTACAATATTCAAGCTAAAAGGGAAAGTTAGGCTACACTCTTTGTGTCTGACAATTCCTGGAATTTTCTTATTTTTGAGTGCTGAATGTGAAATAAATAGACTAATATTGTTAAGTATTGGGATTATCCATAATTCTACCGTGATATATAATATGTTCCTAAATCCAATTCCTGAAGTGAAGCAATTTCTTAAGGTAATGGATAAGAGCTCCTGTCTGTCACATATCATTGTGCTACAGAATGTCCTCATTCTTTTTCCTTAACCTCGGTCAGGAAGGAACATTTCTTTCATTCAAGCTGAAACCTTATTGATGATTTCTCAGTTCTTGAAAACAGAACTTATGTTTTGTTTGTTAATGAGCTAAATTCTCCAACAGAAGGATAAAAATGGCATTTGATACAACTAGTCAGAAAAGAACAAGGATTATTGTTCAATTAAGCAATTCTTCTTTCTCTCTACGGCTTTTGTTTTTATTCCAAAGGAGCTAAGTCAAAGGCCATCACATACAAGCCAACAAACAAGAGCAGGTAACTTTTCTTCTTTTCCCTTGCTTTTTAAAATGTTCTTTCTTTAATCTTTTCCCATGAATTCAGCCTCTGCAAAGTCATTTTTTTTCTTTTAGCTTTCTTTACTTTCTTGCTATTTATTTTTTTAAAACTCTGTGTTAGTGAGCAAACTGTAGTCTGACTGCAATTACTGAATACCAAATAATTATTTTATTGCCCTGTATATCATTAACTCTAGTATTATTTAAAACATATAACTAATAGACATTCTCATTTGGAATTGTTTAGACTTCCAGAACATATAGGCGTCTTTCACAATGTTTAGTATTGAAGGAATTGGTGTTATGGAAAACCTGAAGTTATTTAAATATCTCTGTTTAAACATTGTATCTTGTACCAAGCTGAATTGAAGTAATGCAAAATGTGTACATCTCAGTTGCTTTTAATTAACCTCATAATTATATGCACGAAGGCATACATGTAATTAACATAAGCGTGCTGCAGCTGTGCTCCATACACTTGGAAATGTTGAATGTTTCCTGCCCCCATGAACACTTTCTATGTTAAAGTGTTCAAAATGCATGAATATAAATTTAAACATAAAACTTATTTTTTGTCTTTTCTTGAGGGTGGGTGGGTGGGAAAATACTATACAATGCTGTCTTCAAACCAACACTTAATTTCTACAACCAGATGCTTTTCCAGTCATGAAAAGACTGTTTAGATTTCCACACCCTCACTTTAGGCTCTGCCTTCCAACAAGCTCATGATTGTTTGTAGCTATTTGTTTTCTTATTGGAGGCATGTTCCAAGTCTAACACTTACTAGCTAGTTTTTTTTAATTCAGCCCACAAATACTATTTTTCTGGCATGCTGCAATCATGAAACACTCTGAGGATATGATGGGTACCATACTCCAGAAGGCTTACTGAAACACCTTAGCCACACAATTCTTCAGTGGTGAAAACAGTCTAACGCTTCTGTGCAGAAGGCTTTTGAGGTTTCCTGGTACATATACTACTTTCAAAAATCAATCTTTCTTTGTAACTATTCATATAGCAACATATCAGGAGAATCAGTGGTGGGATTCAAATATGTGAACAACCAGTTCTCTGTGTGGATGCTACTTCCAGAAGCCCATTCTGGGTCTGTGCAACAAAAAATTAGCTACCAGTTCTGCCAAAGTGGTGCGAACTGGCTGAATCCCACCACTGAGGAGAATGATTTGCAAATTACTACACAAATACATTTGGACAATACATGAAGTTTTTGTGTGTGAGCAAAGTTTTTTTAGTTCATGAAATACTGGTAGTTTGGGGAAGTTTAGACTGAATAATCAGGTTGAATACAAAAAGTGAGCTTGACAATGCTCTCTGCTTTTCCTAGCTTCATTTGAGCAATGATTACCTGAAGACATTCTCTGCAAGCTTCAATCTTGTAAGAATACTGTATTGATAGCAGCAGCTGAAAGTGATTGAGACTGTGGATAGCCAGGATAATGCGTAGAAACAATAGGTTAATTATAATCATTTCTTTGGAACAATTAGTTTAAGAAAAGACTGATGATGTGCAGATCTGTTTTATGATGACTCCATTCCAGCCTTAAAATAATTTTAGCACAATGCTCTGTTTCAGAGTATATTTCTGTGATCTTGAAAAGTATTTTTGAAACAAAATAATTTAATAATGGAATTTGTTGTTTTTTTAAAAAAAGAATACAGGTTCAGCTAGAGTCTAGAGGATGACATTGCATAGATACTACATTTGTAACTAATTTTATATATGATAAAACACACTTCCAACATACCTTAACATTTAAGATAATAAAGATGATAGATGAAATCTTATGGTGTAAAAGTGCATCTCAAACAAGATATATGGTAAAATCTTATTTGCATTATTTAGAAGTTCCATTGTTATTAATAAGAATAGAAATTTATACATTTAAAGGGCACTGCTGAATCAGTTCAAGGATGCATGTAAGGAATGTTTAAAAACCTTTGCTAATATTTTCTACTTGTAAATATTCTCCATGACACAAGAAAAATACCATTAAAATATTTGCAGAAAGCTTGATAAATTAAATCACTTGTCCATCTCTTTAGATTTCAAGCCTTTGATAAAAAAAATTAAAATATGGTAAGTTACATAGATATTAACTGAAAGTTTTACACCTGATTTCTTGATCTATGATTCAGAGATATCAACAAATGAGAGCTTTATCTGATTTAAAAGACTGCCAGGATTTCCAACCCACCTTCCAGCATAGCTCAGAAACAGAATCTAAGAAGACTGCAATGAAATGACACAAGAATATCCTTTGCGGATGCAGTTCTATTATTTCTACTGATAAACAATGAGAAATGCTGTAGATCATATAGCTGATGCTCAGATTGACATCTACATTAATACAATATTACTGACTATCCAACAATAATATAATATAAATATTATGAATAATGGCAAAATTTGGCTTGTTTGATCATGATTTGTTGAATAAGCTACATTTATCTGATTCACACAATAATGGCTTACAAACATAATGGCTGGATTCAAATATTTATTAAATTTATTTGCCACCCATTTCACCATCTAATGTGATTCTGGGTAGTTACACACATTGAACCAAGGTCAAAAGATGATATTGTGATTCAGTGAAATGTGTGAATTTACTCCCTGACCAGGAGGTTCCTTTCTATAAGTTCTCCTGTTCAAAAATTTGCCATTTAAGAGAGGGAAAAGTTTTTGGGTTATGCAACTACTACATGCACAAAAATGTTTAGCTCTCTCACCCCCATGTAAACCAAAATGTAAACAACATTGCAAAAATTATTTTACAGCCATAGGTTCATCAACAAATGTCATGTCATCCAGCTGCTTTTTTTGTTTTTCTATCATTTACCACATTTTAAAGGGACATCTATGGTATTCAAGTTCATTCCATTTTCTTGCCAGATTTTCCAGATATTCTACTTTAGAACTATGTAGAGCCAAGTTTCTTAAAATGTCACTTTCCTTTAGTTGCAAACATAGCCAAAGATTATATAAACAAGAGTCTGAACCAGCACTGTTTTTTTTATTCTTGAAAATGATTTTAAAGGTGTAAGAATTATAAGTATAAATGATATAAATGATTCTAAAGGTATAAGAATTAGAATCAGAGAGGAAAACAAGCTTGCATTAGCAGAATGTTGAATTGTTTGTTTGGACATGTATTACATAAGTATCATTACTTGGGACAAATGATGAACAGGGATGTGAAAGTGCAACCATGTATTTTGTATTGCTATTGTGCTAAGTTCATAGCACTCTACAGTGATTGCATTGTCGTTATTTCTGTTGCATTTTTCTTTCTGGAAGGGAAGATATGCCTGTGGGTTTTATTATCCAGGATGTCAAAAATAATTAGCTAGGCCTAAGCACTTGGGGGAAGCACCATTTCTTACCAATTTAATCCTTCCATTCTCCAGTCAATAGCATCACTAACTTTACTGGCCTGCAATAATATATTGATTTTATTTTTTCACAGAAAGGGTCATTGTTTCATTTCATACATGTTTTGAAAAAGAGTTTTTCACATAGTGCATCACCAAGTTGAATCTGTTACAGAAGAAATGTTTTATAGTTCTTGTTACATTTTTCTCTTATGGTTTCAAAGAATTCATTTTCCTTTTGTGCTCTCTCAAGCATACCTGTTCATCTTGGCTGGTACATTTTATTTCATTGTAACTTAACACTTGCAATTCAATGTCTACTTCACAGAGGAAGGAACATACCCTCAACATTTACCATGGTTTCTGAATTTTCTGCCACTATTTTTACCTAGTAATACTATAGGTCAGGGGTCCCAATCCCTGGTCTATGGACCAGCACCGGTCACAGCATGCCAGAAACTGGTCTGCGCAAACAAGCAAAGCCCCATCCATGGGATGGAGGCAGCACATGAAACCAGGACTCCTGGGTAGAGTCATATTATAAAAAACAAATAAACACGAACACCAGGAAAAATTTAAACTAAAAAAGTTTAATCTAATGCCAAGCTTTCGTCGGCCAACTACTGACATCATCAGGGCTGAAAATGGATAAATGGGAGTCTCTTTTACAGTGCGCAAAAACTGACCAACACTATAAAAGAGACTCCCATTTATCCGTTTTAAGCCCTGATGATGTCGGTAGTTGGCCGACGAAAGCTTGGCATTAGATTAAACTTTTTTAGTTTAAAATTTTCCTGGTGTTCGTGTTTATTTGTTTTTTTATAATATATATATATATATATCCATTAAAACATGTTCACAGAAGGAAAATGATTGGCCATTGAGTTACTAGACCAAAATGGTTGGTGGGCACAGCAGCTGGGGAATTGTACAGTTAGAGTTAAGTCAGTTTAAACAGTAATTGTAGATATGTTTTAAGAATTTGAAAGGAAATACTTTATCCTTTTTATGGCCAGCCTATGATCTGGCACATGTTAATACAAAAGGCAGAATATTAGAAACCAAGCAGTAGCTTCTAATACTTCGCTTAACCACAAGTGACTTTGAGAGATACACTTTGGAAAACCTTTCATCTGGATTTGTAATTAAGTCCATCTCCTATAAACCCTGACTGATACTCTCTAACTAATGTAAATGCTGGAATCAGTAATAGGAATGGGAGCCAAACATTTCCAGATGACTGGAAAAGGGCTGATATAGTTCCCATCTTCATAAAAGAAAAATAATTGGATCCAGGAAACTACAGACCTGTCAGTACCTGGGAAGATTCTGGGAAAGATAATCAAGCAATGATTCTGTGAACACTTAGAGACAAACAAAATCATAATCAAAAGCCAACATGGGTTTGTCAAAAACAGATCATGCCAGAAAAATCTTATTGCATTCTTTGAAAAACATGACAAAGTTAGTGGATCAGAGAAATCCTGCAGATATAATTTACTTGGACTTCAGTAAGGCATTTGATAAAGTAGGTCACAACCAACTACTTGATAAGACAGAAAAATGTGGGATAGATGAATTCATAACTGGCTGACCAACTGTCCTCAAAATGTAGTCCTTAATAGAACTACATCTACATGCAGGGAAGGATGCAGTGGGATACCCCAGGTCTCTGTCTTAGGCCCAGTACTCTTCAATATCGTCATCAATGATTTAGATGAGGGGATAGAAGGGAAACTCATTAAATTTGCAGGTAACACCAAGGTGGCAGGAATAGCCAACACTCTAGAAGATAGGCTCAAGTTACAAAAGGACCTTGACAGACTTGAACACTGGGCCTTATCTAACAAAATGAAATTCAATGGTGAGAAAAGTAAGATTCTATATTTAGGCAAGAAAAAACAAATACATAGATATAGAATAAGTGGTACCTGGCTCAATAAAATAGCAGCTGTGAGAGGGATCTTGGAATCCTACTGGACAATCACTTAAATATGAGCCAGCAGTGTGCTGCAGCTACCAAAAAAGCCAACACAGTTCTAGGCTGCATTAACAGAGAGATAGAATCAAGATCACCTGAAGTGTTAATACCACTTTATAATGCCTTGTTAAGACCACACTTGGAATACTGCATCCAGTTTTGATCACCACAATATAAAAAAGATATTGATATGAGAAAGAATGCAGAGAAAAGCAACAAAGATAATTAGGGGACTGGAGGCTAAAACATATGAAGAACAGCTGTAGGAATTGGGTATGTCTAGTTTAATGGAAAGAAGGACTAAGGGTGACATGATAGCAATGTTCCAATGTTTGAGAAGCTGCTACAAGGAAGGGAGGGGGTCAATCTATTCTCCAAAGCACCTGAATGCAGGACAAGAAGCAATGGATGGAAACTAATTAAGGAGAGGAGCAACCTAGAATAAAGAAGAAATTTCCTGACAGATACAATAATAGATCAGTGGAACGAGTTGCCCCCCAGAAGCTATGGGTGCTCCAACACTGGAGATTTTTAGGAACAGAATGGGACATCAATTTGTTTGAAATGATATAGAGTTTCCTGTTTGAGCAGGGGTTGGACTATAATATCTCCAAGTTCTCTTCTAACTCTGTTATTCTGTTATATTAATTTACTTTAACATGGTGCTTTATAGTATGCAAATAGTGTTAAGAAACTTAGTTTTTCTATTAGGTCAAATATATTCTAAGATTTCCATTATTTCTTTATTCTTCTTCCATGTGTATTTTACAGCAACATCATTTTTTAAATAGGGCGATCTTTACTGCACACCATTTTAAAATCCATTTATTTTTAATTGGGACCACAAATTTGTCTTTTGCATTGCTATCACTGATATTTTCATTGATCTATACAATATATAGTATTTGAGTGTCTTTCCCAGCTCATCATCTCTGCTCAATCCTAATTAAAGTTGTGAAATGCACAAATGTTAATATTGTGTTCATTCTTTCTGTTGGCAATTTTCTGTTTGACTTTTTGTGATTCTAAACAATTGCTATGATCCACTGATCCAGCTATCTCACTGCTCATGCTTAATCCTATCACATTTATGAACCAGTTTAGCACTATTACTCTTGAGGTAAATCCTTAGGGGACACAAGTATTTATTTTCTTCTTTTCTAGGAACCCTATTTACTTGGTTCCCCTGACTTTTTAAAAGATGACATGTGTATGAGAACCTCTTCATACAACATAAATGCTGCTGAGACTGTCATACTTGTTCTTTACACTGTCCCATAATCAATATAACTTTACTAGCACTTTTTTCATCATAATGAAAGTTTTCTTTGGATTTTCTTCTTTCAGATAAGGAACCATTTATTACATACAAAATGACTAGATTTTGCTTAGCAGCAATTAAAATTTGTAAACCAGTAATTAAGGGTACTGAGTAGGAGTAAACCTACTGGGACTCTTTTATTTTTACCTTTTTTTGCCTTTAAGTGTCTTTACATCCTTTTGGGGCTTTCAAAGCCTCTCACTTAGTGCATAGTCCATAACAATGTTAATTCTAAAATTACTAGTATCTTAATAGATCTTAAGGTTTTAATAACACTTGTTATGGTACTAATAGTATAGTATTGTGTTAGCAAACTAGCTGTTAGTGACCTTTTATCTCTTTTAAGTTTCACTGTTATTATTGAAATTGTATATGCCAAAATCAATATTTGATTGGTTGATTGATTGAAGATAAAGAGATTAAAACTGATGCAAGAAACCATGCATTTTTTGTTTTGATAGAATTTCATAATTGGCTTGCCATTTTGGGAAAGTTTTTGTCTCTTTACAGTATAGCTTGCAACTTTCTGGTTACCACTCCATAAAAGAACTCATAATCAATAATTTGCTTACAAATTTACCATAGTGAAAGACAAAGCCAATATTGGTCAACTTGGCAACTTTACGATTTGTGCACTTCAATTCCCCAAAATTCCATGGGCTGGGAATTTCTTCATGCTGACTGGAAAATTCTGCAATTTAAAGTCCATATCTCTCAAAGTTTGAAAAAATATTGGTCTAAGCTACAATGATTTATCAAATCACTCCTATTTACCTTACCTTTGCCTCCATTTTAGTTACAATTTTCTTAATGTTATCTTTCTATGGGTTTTTTTGGGTGGGAGGAGAGAAGAGAAATAAAACCTACATTTATTCTTTCTTGCATTATTTATATCCTGCTCCTAATTTCTATATAAGGTGGCCTGACCTTTTCTTTTACAGAGAATGAATCTGCTTAAAACTTGGGAGTGATAGCACTGGTTGACTTCTCTGGGCTTGGGTATTTGAGTAGGGTTTATCTAAGTTAATATTAGCAGGAAATATTACATTATAGTCTACATAGATTTTTTTAATCCTTTAAGAAAGAAATGGCTAACCAATGTTATAATGCTGTCAAAAATCTATGTAGATACGTAAAGATCTAAGCTCAGTTCAAAGGAAAGTTATATTTGTACATTCCAGTAAGTGCAGCACTAAGAGGACAAGCTGTGAATATATGCTTATGGTGCATTTTACAGAGAAAATAAAGTACAAAGAAGTAAAATAAGAAATAGACTCTCCCATTTTTGCCACCACTTGCATATGATAAGATCAGATAATCTCTCTTGCATCCCTACACAGTGATTTTAGAACCTTCCAGTACTGCTCGTTTGCTTTTAATTTTTCTTATCATCACTAACAGAGAAAAATAATGAAGACCTTTTTTTTTGTAGAGCACTAAATGTTGTCTACTGTATAGCATTTATTTGTGTTTAAATACATTTGGAGTTCCATGATGTTAACAAGGTGGATCATAAATGTACCATATTGACAGTGAAAGAGGAAATTTTAAAATCTGCTAAACACGATGTGATTTTGTACATAGATTTGCCTAGAAATATCCATTAGGTCAAAAAGAGAGAGGCACACAGCTACTCAGCATGGCTTCAAAAGAGGAGGTAATTATGTGATAACAAATTTATAAGAAATAGCACTAGCACTAGCATTAGAACTTAGACTTATATACCACTTCATGGTGCTTTTCAGCCTTCTCTAAGCAGTTTAGAGAGTCAATTATTGCCCCCAACAATCTGGGTCCTCATTTTACTTGTCTCAGAACGATGGAAGGCTGAATCAATCTTGAGCCAATCAGGATTGAACTCCTGGCAGTGGAATGCAAAATTAGCCTGCAATACTGCATTCTAACCACTGTACCACCACTGCTCCAGTATTCCAAAGAACCATTCCAATGAGTTGTAAAAAGGGTAGTAGTGAGTTTGTTCATGTAGAAGTGTATAAAAAGTAAGCAAACTCTTTGACTGAAACACATTCCTATTTGGGAAGCACTATATATTGTATCAGCTGACCACAATAAGCTCTTCTTGGAAATTGATCCTGTCTCAAAGTTCATTCCTCAGAGAAATCTTGAGTACAATTTTCTTCCAGCAACACAAACGAAAGTGCTAACTTCACTTGATAATTCAACAGGATTTAAGAGTTTGGCCTCATTCACACACAACTGTGCTGCTAAAGGCAAAGAATAAGAATCATGTCTCTTTCCATTACACATACAAAACTGACTGTGGGATAATTGACAGGGCTACCCACAGCCCAGTATTTCTCTTCACTTTGAGGTTCATACCTCTCCTGGCCGCACAGCCATACTTTCTCATCCTTTCCCACTGCCACCAGTGTTTGCTACTAGCTGATGTTTCCTTCTGTGAACTAACAAGGCTAACCCTGGCCTTTTCTTCATATGGATATTATTTTAAATCAGTAGATTAGAAAATTAACCTCTAAGCTAATGTGTATCTCTTATTTGCCATCAATGTGCACATTCCAATCTTCCAGAGTTATAATAGCAGGAGTTGGTATATTACTTTTGAAATATTTGCTTTTTATTATTATATTCCTTTATGAATCATCCTGTTTTATTTCAGTAATTGAGCATATTGAATGCCTTAGAAATAATCACACACTGAGCAGCTAGCATGTTAAAAACTAAATTATGTTTCTTTGAATAAACTCTGTGAAGAAAAGGAGTTTTTTGTTGCAAATTAAGTAAGTTATTAATTTAATTCTTACACATAGTTGTGATGTTATTCTTGGCTATCTCCTACCAACTAGATATTAAATGAGTAGGTCATTTCACAAACACTGGTGGATAAATTCATGTTTTCAGTTTATCCTGTAAAATCCAAGTGAAATTCTAACTTCAGGATCTCAATAGCCAAGTTCATTTCCTACTATATTCTATTCTGCTTGTATAGATCTCACAGATGCCAATAATAATAATGGAATATGTAAATATATATATGTGGTAAAATATTATTTGATTAAATTATTCTATGCATATCATTTATAAAGAGTTTTGGAAGAGATCATGGGCAAAATTTAAAAGATATGTTTAAATAAGTATTGCTTCTTCCAATCACTGTAATTGAGAAATCTGGAGCTCATCTTGGCATACAGAGAGAATTCAAGTTCTAAGGCAATGAATGCTTTAAGGAAAACGATATCAACTTTGACACATTGAAAAGCAGACTGAGAATGTATATTGATTTTAAGAGAGAAAAATGTTGAAATAAATAGCTCCCTTTTTACATAATCCCTTAATTTAAATCTACATATGTGCATGATGAATGGACTCCCATAATTAATGGACTCACATATTATTAACTATAGCTTATTAATGACTTATTAATAAACCAAAGTTGGCTGAGTTCACACAATAGGCTAAACCATAATTCATGGCTCATAAACCACAACAACTGGATTAATACAACACATGTAGCCTAAACCAAACAAACTATAGTATGGCTTTAATGTTATATTATGTCAGTTTTTTTAATGATAAGGGTAATCATGCTTATCACAGAATATATTTAACTGAAAAATTCCCTCCTGTGTCTATCATTTACAGTAAAGCTAATGACCAAATTAACTCTCATTTTTCTCTGTTGTTAACAGTAATAAGTCACCTGTAGACATTCAAAACAAGCTTTTACCATTCAAACATTTCAAAACTATGTGTTGGCTAAATGATCCAGTATCATTTTTCTAATTTCCAAATATATCAGCAAATACAAAAATCAGCAAAAGGATGAACAAATAATTGTAAAAGATTTTCACACACTTTCATAGACCAAATAAATCCAAAACTACTTAATCTCATCAGCATGGTTCTCTAACTTTTGAGAGTCTTAACCATAACAAAACATTTAAATATGACTACATCTAACAAATAAATGTAAATTGCTTTTTTAATTCAAGACAATGAACATACCTAGTTCTCCTTCCTCCTCCGATTTTTTCCACAACAACCACCCTGTGAAGTGGGTTGGGCTGAGAGAAACGATTAACTCAAAGTCATTTAGGTAGCTTTTGTGACTATGTCTAAGGAGAGATTAGAACTCATAGTTCCTGGTTTCTAGTTTGGTTCCTTAACTACTAGATCAAACTGACTCTCCAGTTTTTTTAAAACAAATTAAAAATTTTAAAAAAGCAAACTCCTGGTATGTTCTTCACAAATATCATGAAATTCCTAAAATGGGAGGGTGGGGGAGGGAGAAGGCGATCAGACTGAAAGTTACAAAGTCCAAGATCAAACCTCTGTATAGCTATGAAAACTGGCAAAATAATCATGCTGATGAGACTTTCGTTGTTCAACTATATTAGACAAATTCATTTTATCTTTTTTTTAAAAGATTTTATTGAGTTTTATAGGGTTGAGGATAAGATAGGATCGAGGTAGGGATTAAGGTTTAGGGTAGGGTTAGGGCCAAGATTGGGATTAGGACAGGGTTGGTATCGACATTGGGGTTATCCTCCAATAACATTTTCAATCTTTAGCAAACAGACTATTGTCCGGGTACATATGTTCAGTTAACAATAATTGATATAGTGATAAATAGCTGTAGTAAATGTGATAAACAATAATCATAAACAGTATCAGTTAGTCAATACATATCATTCTTCTTACTAATATACATTCAAAATAACATCACATTCATTTCTGACTAGTTCATTTTCCTAACCATTGGTAAAAATTATCCCATGTTCTAAAGTAAACTGAAACTTCTTTTTCTTTAATCTCTAAAGTCAATCTATCCATTTCTGCACATTCTAAGATTTCTTAATTAAAACCTCTTCAGTTGGTAAGTTTTCATTTTTCCAGTATTGGGCAAATACTATTCTCTCTGCTGTCAGTACATGCAATATTAAATATCCATTCTCCTTCTCATAATTAGATTCTTAATATTCCTAACAAAAACAGTTCTGGTTTAAAGTCTATCTGTCTTTTGATCATCTTTTCCAACCATGTATGTATCTTAACCCAAAACCTTTTTGCTTTAGGGCAGGGGTGTTAAACTCAATTTCATTGAGGGCCACATCAGCATCGTGGTTGCCCTCAGGGGGCTGGGTGAATGTGGCTGGGATGGGTGTGGCTTATTTGGTGGGTGTGGCTGGGATGGGTGTGGCCTACTGGGTGGGCATCGCCAGCTCGACATCGTTCACTTCAGGGGTGCCTGGGCAGGATTGGGGTAGATCTGAGGGTCTCCGGCGGAGGAGGGTGGGACTGGGGCGAGTGCCGGGACATGGTCCCTCCCTCCCTCCCACCCTCCCTCCCTTCCTTCCTCTGTTCCTTCCTTCCTCCCTCCCACTCTCCATTTCTTCTTCCCTCTGTTCCTTCCTTCATCCTTTCTTCTTCCCTCCCACCCTCCATTCCTTCCTCCCTGTTCCTTCCTTCCTTCCTCCCTTCCTTTCTTCTTCCCTCCCACCCTCCATTCCTTCCTCCCTGTTCCTTCCTTCCTTCCTCACTCCCTTTTCCCCTCCCTCCTTCCCACTGTCNAAGATCAGATAATCTCTCTTGCATCCCTACACAGTGATTTTAGAACCTTCCAGTACTGCTCGTTTGCTTTTAATTTTTCTTATCATCACTAACAGAGAAAAATAATGAAGACCTTTTTTTTTGTAGAGCACTAAATGTTGTCTACTGTATAGCATTTATTTGTGTTTAAATACATTTGGAGTTCCATGATGTTAACAAGATGGATCATAAATGTACCATGTTGACAGTGAAAGAGGAAATTTTAAAATCTGCTAAACACGATGTGATTTTGTACATAGATTTGCCTAGAAATATCCATTAGGTCAAAAAGAGAGAGGCACACAGCTACTCAGCATGGCTTCAAAAGAGGAGGTAATTATATGATAACAAGTTTATAAGAAATAGCATTAGCACTAGCATTAGAACTTAGACTTATACACCACTTCATGGTGCTTTTCAGCCTTCTCTAAGCAGTTTAGAGAGTCGATTATTGCCCCCAACAATCTGGGTCCTCATTTTACTGGTCTCAGAAGGATGGAAGGCTGAATCAATCTTGAGCCAATCAGGATTGAACTCCTGGCAGTGGAATGCAAAATTAGCCTGCAATACTGCATTCTAACCACTGTACCACCACTGCTCCAGTATTCCAAAGAACCATTCCAATGAGTTGTAAAAAGGGTAGTAGTGAGTTTGTTCATGTAGAAGTGTATAAAAAGTAAGCAAACTCTTTGACTGAAACACATTCCTATTTGGGAAGCACTATATATTGTATCAGCTGACCACAATAAGCTCTTCTTGGAAATTGATCCTGTCTCAAAGTTCATTCCTCAGAGAAATCTTGAGTACAATTTCCTTCCAGCAACACAAACGAAAGTGCTAACTTCACTTGATAATTCAACAGGATTTAAGAGTTTGGCCTCATTCACACACAACTGTGCTGCTAAAGGCAAAGAATAAGAATCATGTCTCTTTCCATTACACATACAAAACTGACTGTGGGATAATTGACAGGGCTACCCACAGCCCAGTATTTCTCTTCACTTTGAGGTTCACACCTCTCCTGGCTGCACAGCCATACTTTCTCATCCTTTCCCACTGCCACCAGTGTTTGCTACTAGCTGATGTTTCCTTCTGTAAACTAACAAGGCTAACCCTGGCCTTTTCTTCATATGGATATTATTTTAAATCAGTAGATTGGAAAATTAACCTCTAAGCTAATGTGTATCTCTTACTTGCCATCAATGTGCACATTCTAATCTTCCAAGGTTATAATAGCAGGAGTTGGTATATTATTTTTGAAATATTTGCTTTTTATTATTATATTCCTTTATGAATCATCCTGTTTTATTTCAGTAATTGAGCATATTGAATGCCTTAGAAATAATCACACACTGAGCAGCTAGCATGTTAAAAACTAAATTATGTTTCTTTGAATATAAATAAACTCTGTGAAGAAAAGGAATTTTTTGTTCAAATTAAATAAGTTATTAATTTAATTCTAACACATAGTTGTGATGTTATTCTTGGCTATCTCCTACCAACTAGATATTAAATGAATAGGTCATTTCACAAACACTGGTGGATAAATTCATGTTTTCAGTTTATCCTGTAAAATCCAAGTGAAATTCTAACTTCAGGATCTCAATAGCCAAGTTCATTTCCTACTATATTCTATTTTGCTTGTATACATCTCACAGATGCCAATAATAATAATGGAATATGTAAATATATATGTGGTAAAAATATTATTTGATTAAATTATTCTATGCATATCATTTATAAAGAGTTTTGGAAGAGATCATGGGCAAAATTTAAAATATATGTTTAAATAAGTATTGCTTCTTCCAATCACTGTAATTGAGAAATCTGGAGCTTATCTTGGCATACAGAGAGAATTCAAGTTCTAAGGCAATGAATACTTTAAGGAAAACGATATCAACTTTGACACATTGAAAAGCAGACTGAGAATGTATATTGATTTTAAGAGAGGAAAATGTTGAAATAAATAGCTCCCTTTTTACATAATCCCTTAATTTAAATCTACATATGTGCATGAGGATGAATGGACTCCCATAATGAATGGACTCCCATATTATTTTAACTATAGTTTATTAATGACTTATTAATAAACCAAAGTTGGCTGAGTTCACACAATAGGCTAAACCATAATTCATGGCTCATAAACCACAACAACTGGATTAATACAACACATGTAGCCTAAACCAAACAAACTATAGTATGGCTTTAATGTTATACTATGTCAGTTTTTCTAATGATAAGGGTAATCATGCTTATCACAGAATATATTTAACTGAAAAATTCCCTCCTGTGTCTATCATTTACAGTAAAGCTAATGACCAAATTAACTCTCATTTTTCTCTGTTGTTAACAGTAATAAGACACCTGTAGACATTCAAAACAAGCTTTTACCATTCAAACATTTCAAAACTATGTGTTGGCTAAATGATCCAGTATCATTTTTCTAATTTCCAAATATATCAGCAAATACAAAAATCAGCAAAAGGATGAACAAATAATTGTAAAAGATTTTCACACACTTTCATAGACCAAATAAATCCAAAACTACTTAATCTCATCAGCATGGTTCTCTAAGTTTTGAGAGTCTTAACCATAACAAAACATTTAAATATGACTACATCTAACAAATAAATGTAAATTGCTTTTTTAATTCAAGACAATGAACATACCTAGTTCTCCTTCCTCCTCCGATTTTCTCCACAACAACCACCCTGTGAAGTGGGTTGGGCTGAGAGAAACGATTAACTCAAAGTCATTTAGGTAGCTTTTGTGACTATGTCTAAGGAGAGACTAGAACTCATAGTTCCTGGTTTCTAGTTTGGTTCCTCAACTACTAGATCAAACTGACTCTCCAGTTTTTTTAAAACAAATTAAAAAGTTTAAAAAAGCAAACTCCTGGTATGTTCTTCACAAATATCATGAAATTCCTAAAATGGGAGGGTGGGGGAGGGAGAAGGCGATCAGACTGAAAGTTACAAAGTCCAAGATCAAACCTCTGTATAGCTATGAAAACTGGTAAAATAATCATGCTGATGAGACTTTCGTTGTTCAACTATATTAGACAAATTCATTTTATCTTTTTTTTTTAAGATTTTATTCAGTTTTATAGGGTTGAGGATAAGATAGGATCGAGGTAGGGATTAAGGTTTAGGGTAGGGTTAGGGTCAAGATTGGGATTAGGACAGGGTTGGGATCGACATTGGGGTTATCCTCCAATAACATTTTCAATCTTTAACAAACAGACTATTGTCCGGGTACATATGTTCAGTTAACAATAATTGATATAGTGATAAATAGCTGTAGTAAATGTGATAAACAATAATCATAAACAGTATCAGTTAGTCAATACATATCATTCTTCTTACTAATATACATTCAAAATAACATATCACATTCATTTCTGACTAGTTCATTTTTCTAACCATTGGTAAAAATTATCCCATGTTCTAAAGTAAACTGAATCTTCTTTTTCTTTAATCTCTAAAGTCAATCTATCCATTTCTGCACATTCTAAGATTTCTTAATTAAAACCTCTTCAGTTGGTAAGTTTTCATTTTTCCAGTATTGGGCAAAAACTATTCTCTCTGCTGTCAGTACATGCAATATTAAATATCCATTCTCCTTCTCATAATTAGATTCTTAATATTCCTAACAAAAACAGTTCTGGTTTAAAGTCTATCTGTCTTTTGATCATCTTTTCCAACCATGTATGTATCTTAACCCAAAACCTTTTTGCTTTAGGGCAGGGGTGTCAAACTCAATTTCATTGAGGGCCACATCAGCATCGTGGTTGCCCTCAGGGGGCTGGGTGGGTGTGGCTGGGATGGGTGTGGCTTATTTGGTGGGTGTGGCTGGGATGGGTGTGGCCTACTGGGTGGGCATTGCCAGCTCGACATCGTTCGCTTCAGGGGTGCCTGGGCAGGATTGGGGTAGATCTGAGGGTCTCCGGGGAGGAGGGTGGGACTGGGGCGAGTGCCGGGACATGGTCCCTCCCTCCCACCCTCCCTCCCTTCCTCTGTTCCCTATTCCTCCCTCCCACTCTCCATTTCTTCTTCCCTCTGTTCCTTCCTTCATCCTTTCTTCTTCCCTTCCATCCTCCATTCCTTCCTCCCTGTTCCTTCCTTCCTCCCTTCCTTTCTTCTTCCCTCCCACCCTCCATTCCTTCCTCCCTGTTCCTTCCTTCCTTCCTCACTCCCTTTTCCCCTCCCTCCTTCCCACTGTCTCTTCCTCCCTGTCTCCGTTCCTTCCTTCCTTCCTCTCACTAGCCATTACTTTTTCCCTGTTCCTTCCTCTGTTCCTCCCTCCCTCCTCCTTCTCACCCTCCCTTCCTTCCCCCCTCCATTCCTTCCTTTGCCTTCTCATCTCTTTCCTTCCCCTGCGCTCAGGAAGGAGTGATGGGAGAGGGAGAGATTGCCAGCACTAATATGCTGCTGCCGACCATTCCTATACCATGTGGGAGGTCCCATTGAAAGGGATGTCTCGTGGCTGTGAGGCTGGAGGTGCTGGTGGGGGGTGGCGCTGATCTACAACCTGGTTGCATCCATTAAAGTCAGAACACGCTCAGCCTAAGATCCACTGGAACCAGCAAGGAGCTGCCCTGCCGCCTCTGCCCCACCTCCCAGGTGTGCACACAGGAGACATGTATTTTTAACCATTGTCACTAATCTTACTGGTGTCATATGCCATATATAAAACATTTTATGCAGATTTTCTTTATATGAGACTGCTTTAGTCAATTTAATATTTCTATCCCATATAGTCTTCCAAGTCTATAGAATATCCAAAGTTTTTTGCCCATGTTATCATTGTTTCTTTTACTTGTTCTTCTTCCATCTTCAAATTTAGCAGAAATCTATAGAGTTTCTTAATCAAGTTTTCATCTGTTTTTAACAATATTTGAGCAAATTCTTTTATTAGCATTAATAATTCAAATGAAAAGTGAATATAAGAACAAATGAAGAACTGCTGCCAGGTCAGAATTACTGTCTGCATTCTCTTGGGAACAGGCATATAAAGGCTTCAGGAATTTTAGGGAGGGATTGCAAGTTCTTTACTTCACACCTCTCTAACTGGATATTCCACCATATTTGCAGTCCAATAGTGTATACCATAGACTAAGCAAGCAGTCCATGCTTATTTATTTATTAAATTTATATGCCACCCATGTTACTGTCCAAAGCACTTAGACTTACATACCACTTCACATGCTTTAAAGCCCTCTCTAAGCAGTTCATAGAGTCAGCATATTGCCATCAACAATCTGGGTCTTCATTTTACCAACCTTAGAAGGGTGGAAGGCTGAGTAATCTTGAGCTGGTGAAGATGAAACTGCTGTCAATTGGCAGAATTAGCTTGCAAAACTGCATTCTAACCACTGTGCCACCACAGTTCCCAAAGCAACTCTTGGCACCTTACCATGTAATAAAAATAGAAATATAAAAACAATTATAAATATAAAAAACAACTAAAATTGCAAAAGATAAAATACAAACTATAAAACCTCAGATTCAGAGTAGAACAGGTGTGATGCCTTGTGTGTTAATTGCATCAACCACCTACAACCTACACCTTCTCCATCAGGTCCCCATTCCAAATGGCAGAGCTAGATTTTAAAGCTCTTCCTGAAGGCTAGAAAGGTGGGTAAGTTGTTCCAAAGGATAGGGTCTATGGCAGAAAAGGCCCCTAGATCACACCAGTGGAAATTCCTGACTGATAGAATCTGCAGTAGGCCCCTTCTGCCATTTTCAACAAGATGCTGAAAAGATGGCAAATGCAGGAGTCCATTTAACATGAGTGCTAATCCTGTTGATTGCTGTTCTTCACTATTTGTTATCTTTAGAAATTAAAGCACCATTTAGAACATTTTGGATAAAAAGCAAGGTGATTCCTTTTTTATCTTACAAAGAATAAATATTTTGTACAACAAAGTAGAAATGTTCAAAATTATTACACTAAGATAGCTTCTATTATATACATCTACTTCAGATTCTCTTGGTAACTTTATAATATTTATATTTAATTTTTAATATAAAATATTATAAAGTTGCAGTACAGAAGTTCTAAAGTTCTAAATATTCATATGAAAATTTTCAAGTAATTAAAGGAAATTACATAGTCAAGTCTTCTGGGAAAAATGGACATGGTTCATACAGACTTAGTCACTGTGGTTCAGGCAGCTCCACACGTCAAGCAAAATATTTAGATCATCCAATACTATGAATTTTTTTCTTTGTGACTGTCAAGGTAAGATTGTATTAAATAAAGCATGAATGTCCTAAACACTAGATCCCTAGAGTTGTACATGAAATGTTAAAAAGGTATTTGCAGTAACACCACATAAAATCAAACACTCAATAATATTAAAAGGTGATATGAACTGAAGATGATTTATATCCAAATGTTCAGAAAGAGCTTGGAGATTAATTGAAGACATTTGAAAATGGAACTGTGCAAGCTAATAAAAACCCACTGCACGTCAGAAGACTTGTGGCCTAGAGACCTGCTTAAGGGGAATATTAATAATGACATGTTTGTCTTAGAAATGTTGGATGCAATATTTTACAGTCATTCATTGAATCAGTCCATGATTTGAAGAGAAAAGTAAAATAAAATAAAAAGTTTAAGAAGCATAATTGACATTAATGTCGCTTAATACTGTAGTTGTACATTTTTCCTGAAATTACATTTATGAGCATATAATGAGGTAATTATTTGATTTTTTATCAAGGCTTGAGTTCAAATACCATGTTAAGTCAAAATGAAATTTACTTGCTTTTTTATTACCATGTTAGGTTAATCCAGATTACCATGGTTTAACCACAGAATTATGGTTAACAGCTTAGTCATATGGATGAATTCAGTCATTGAGAAAAGAGGTTTGAACATAATCAAACATACAAAACTCATGCTTCAATTTCCACTTAGGTTATAGTTTCAGATCCAATCACTGGACTTAGAATCTGCTTTAAGGAACCAAATGTAATATTTTCCAACATGTACAACACTGTCCCATCCTTTTATTTTTCCTCTCCCTCATATAAACTATACAGACTAAGATGGTTTTCCATGCCTACCCACTTGCTGTTTTCTCCTAGGGTACTTAATTGTGCTGCCTTTACTTTGGATTCTCTATCTTAGCAAATTAATTCTGATGGTTCCAACATACTTTTTCTTTTCAGAAACATGTATAAAATGCTTGCTATGGATCCTCACAAGCAAGTACTTTAATTAAGACACAGGAGATTATGTGCTATTCTTTCTAAAATTAAGTCTGAAAGCTGTGCTTTATTGATTGCTGTGATAACCTTGTCAACATATCTTATAACATTAGGCTATGTTTATTCTTCCTTTGTTTACAATAGGACAGAAAGTAATGTAAATAGTGCAGCAAATAAATAAGAAATTTCATTTGGTATGAGATATGAGTACCCAAAAAGAAACAAAGCAAAACATGGATCAAAGATAAAAAATATTTAAGGAATGCACATATTCATTAGGATTATATTGGTGCCACTTCATCAGTAGGTCAAAGTGATTTATTATATTTATTATTATTCTCATTATGAAGATGATTTCTTCTGAACATTTTACTCCAGCTGGTATTGCTGAGAAACTATTTCTAGCACTGCAGATATAGTTATCTGTAGTTATCCTAATGAGAAGGAAGGACTCACTGGAGAAGGGCCTAATGCTGGGAAAGATTGAGGGCAATAGGGGACGACAGAGAATGAGGTGGCTGGATGGAGCCACTGAAGCAGTAGGTGTGAACTTAAATGGACTGCAGAAGATGGTGGAGGACAGGAAGACCTGGAGGAACGTTGTCCATGGGGTCGCGATGGGTCGGACACGACTTCGCAATTAACAACAACAACAGTTATCCATACTGAATAACCTGATATGATTCAGGCCCCAATACTTACTTTTACAACTGCACTATTTTCAGAAAATAAATCCTTCCTTAATTGAAATGGAACTGCATGGATAAATTAGTGCCCTCTTAACCCCCAATGCAATTCCAAGGATTTTTTAATATCTTGAAGTCAGTGTTGAGTCCTGGAAATTGCCTGGACTAATCCCTGCAGTTTTCTTGGCAAGATTTCAGAAGTGGTTTGCCATTGTATTCTTCCTAGGTTTGAGACCAAATGACCAACAAGGTCATTTAGTTGGTTTCCTGCTGAAGGTGGGACTAGAATTCATAGTTTCTCAGTTTTAGCCTGGTACTACATCAAAAGGGCTCTAAATTACTTTGTAGTAATCTGTTTAATCCTATTCTTCTACACCTTCAACTTTGCCAAGTACAGTATAGTCATTTCAATTCCATCAACCATTCATATCACAGATGAATTTATATTTGTCAATTACTAACACAAGTGAAAAAGCAGTCTTTATATGGTCTTAGTACTGATTATTTGGTTTTTCTTGCAATCTGCATGGTTCTTAGTAACTATTACCAAATCCATAATTTGAAGGCATCTTTATTACTCTTTTTCTTTCTCTTCCTTTTCCTCAAAAATCTACTTTTCAAAACCATAATTAACACTTGAGGGACTATTATTTTAATTATTCTGCTTTTAATTGTCAGTGAAATGTCCTGATCATCATCTTGACCAAGCTTAACATTGCCTTCCTTCCAAGGATTAATTTTTTCTTTACTTCTTCAGTTTCTTGTCCATTGGAGTGTTTTTTATTTTGCTTAGTTTGTAATTTTACCATTTATTTCTCAAATGTAAAAGGTACTTTCTGTTTTTTCCCTCCCTCCCTCCCAAGTTTATAATTTCATGCAATTCATTTCAACTAATAAAAATACAGTTCAGGATTTATGAAGTTACTTCACTGTAACTTATAGCAGTTATAGCAGGTTTGCTACTGATCATTGTAAAATTGTACACTTACCACTGTCATTTAGATTAATGTTAATTATCTATGGTTTATGATTTACATCCTATCCAAATCATGCTGTGCTGCCTCATTGTGGTGGGGAGATGTTACTGAGAGGAATAGTGAAGAATGCTAGGTGTGCATTTCAAGAGTATACATTCCCCGCAGGGTCACCCAAGGCATGAGGTTTATCCCAACTGCCCTGCTAAAGCAAACAGGCTCATATATTGAACAGCAGCAATATAGGAAGATATTGAAAGTGATCATGATCAATGGCAAAGGCATCAATTTATTCTGCACATGAGAAAACAATGGTAAATCATCTCTACATCTGTACCAGGAAAACTACATGAATAGAAAATATAAAATAATTGATGATAAAGTGCTGGATGATTCTCAGATTATATGGCACTAAACATGTTGTTGAGGAAGACCTGAGAATCTTTTGGAATACTGATAGTGTTTATGATGCCTGGCTAGATTAAATCCTGTGGGATATCCAAAGCTGCAAAGACAGAATTACAGTAGGAACAAGGAATATAAGAAATGTGAACATGGGAAAATGTAACTTTATGAAAGATGAAACCTGTCTTTTAGGATTAGCCATCAAATAGTAAAGGAAAAAGAAATTAAAAATACACTACTGACTAATACTCATAGAGGAACCATGAAGGCTTTAGAAAAAAATATTCAGATGCCATGATATGACTGAATTTACAAAGATCAGAATAGTGCAAGCAATAGTGGAAGAAAAGTGCAAGCAATAGTGCATTGTGACACTATGGAAATGAAAATTGGATTTTGAAGAAGCAGGATAAAAGGTATACTGTATTGATACTTTTGAACTTTGCAGAAGTGGATGGAATTGAAGAAGACTTTGGAACTTTAGAGAAATAGGAGAAGACCTCTGAGATTACCAAAGAAGCCAAGAAAAGAAACCAATTGATCATTAAACAAATGTATCAAAAGTTCTCATTTGAGGCAGAAATTACCAAGCTCCAATTCCTCTTACTTTGGACACATTATACAGAGACCTAACTGTCTGAAGAAAGCTTTAGTACTGGAAAAGATGTAAGGAAAGAGAAGAGGATGAGCAACAGTAAGTGATGCAAACAGATGGATGAACTCAGTTATAATGGCAATGGGTACACCATTGAAAGATCTGAAGTACTTTGTTAGGGCCAGTATATCATGGACAAACCCTATATATTTTATTCTTAATAGTCAACACCAACTGGACGGTGTATACAGTATTTCAGAGAATCATGAATTCTACCTTTGGAAGATGCATAATAGGATTTCAAGCATGTCAAGAAAAGTAAGATAATAAGATAATCTTAATAAATCTTTGCCCACTTTTTCCCAATCTTCCATCTTCTAAGAAGTGGAAGATGCTTGCTTCAGCATTTGAAGGCAAGGCAGAAAGGAGAAGAAGCAAAAACAAAACTTCACCCGTAAGCATGCAAACATACAATACTCTAAACGAAAAGAGTTATGTAATCCATTAAAAATTGAAGTACATTCAACCTAAAAGTAGCATTGAAAAAATTACCATTTCAGAAATATAACTGTCAAAAAGCTTTATTGTTCTATTTATTTCTAATGATGGAGTAGAAAGATGTCAAATCTATGAATATTATTTAAGCTGCAGAAAATTGACAGGGCTATTTTCTCTGCACACAGCTTTTGTCTTCTTTTAAAAGTATCTTTCCTTAGTCATTTTAATAGAATACCACAAATGGTATTGAATATTTTTGCTCTAATTAAAGGTTCTGTGAGCCAGTGTGGTACAGTAGTTACAGTATTGAACCAGGACTGGGAAGATTGAGCTTCAACCCAAACCTTATGGGAACCCATCTTTCTATTCACCTACTAAAATCTGGTTAGTCAGATAAAGTCCAGATGGATGAAATTTACCAACGACAACACCTTTATTTTAGTTCCCTTCAGGGTACATTTGACGAAACTTACTTTTCATCCTATATTCATTGTTTTTTCCATTGAATCATCTATAACGTTTTTGAAGATTTCTTTTTTAATATTTAATTTAAATTATGTATGTGTGAAATGAATATTAATTGTATTAGTTTATTTACTACTTATTTTCATGTTCCTCCACTGTAGGTG
This sequence comes from Protobothrops mucrosquamatus, assembly GCF_001527695.2. Lineage (NCBI taxonomy): Eukaryota > Metazoa > Chordata > Lepidosauria > Squamata > Viperidae > Protobothrops > Protobothrops mucrosquamatus. The sequence goes on along the minus strand of NW_015386456.1, from coordinate 449,471 downwards.
AAAGGATCAGAAAACTGCCCAGTGATCCTTGGAAGTTTTCCAAAAAATGTCTTTGATCTTTGCCTTCAAACCCTTTGGAGTGAGTACAGATGCCATGTTGTGCCTACATAAGAATGCATTTTTTTCATGTTTCTTTAAGTCAGTAGTAGAATCAATTGTCACTGTAAATAAATAAATAGGACAGACCTAGCTTTGTGTAACAGACACATAAATTGAAAATTGTTTTTGTAGACCCACTAGAATTGTTCAGGGCTTTGGGGTGAATCTGGAAAGTTGAATGAATGACACATCATTCAGCACTATGGCATACTATATATTTTTTATAAAATATGAGTATTATATGGAGAAATAATTATTCGTTATGCTATCTACATCAATAGTTAAGGATAAATCAAAATTTCATATTCTTTTGAAATTAATGGCTTGGTGAAATTTCCATCACCATTGTAACATATTTATAATTTACTGACCATTGTTTTATAATTTACTGCATTTTTAATTAGGCTTTCTTAATCATATTCTTACTAGCTGCTAGTTACGCACAACTTTGCATATGGATGAATAAAGTTTGAGACCTTTCTGTGTAATGTACAGTGCTTTTTTTGTAAAAAAAAAAAAAAAAAAAAAGGTGCTGGAATTCACACGTGATACAACCCGCCTTGCCTACTCTACAAGGTTCCATCCAAAAAAGGTGCCAGAACTCCGTTCTGGGCGTTCTATGACAAAAAAAAGCCCTGGTAATGTAACATTGCAATGTATAATCAGTTAGATTTTTTCCCATATTAATATAATGCCAATGCGCTCATATTTCCATTAATTCATTCTAAAATCCAAAGGCAATGAATAGAAGTAGTTTGCTAATTAGACATTTTTAAAAATACACAACTGTATATATTTTGTGGAAAATTCATGAGAAATGTGTGAATTCTTTTCCTTGATTAGGCTATAGAGTCTCATAAAGCTATTCAGATGAACTTTATTGTCCAATCAAAGCAATCTGAAAAATTATTCAGACTTCTTGATTTTATATACTTTCCCAGTACCTTGCAACAGAACAGTTTTATCTTCAGGGGTCCGTGTCAGTCAATGGGAGGGCACTCCTTATATTGTAGCCATCTTTGCACCCGGTCCATAGGTGCTGTCGCGATGTTCCACCGTCCAATCACCGCTCCAATTCCTATTCTCATTTCAATGAGTTGATCTACCTGGACGGTGGAACATCGCGACAGCACCTATGGACCGGGTGCAAAGACGGCTACAATATAAGGAGTGCCCTCCCATTGACTGACACGGACCCCTGAAGATGCCGGCAGGAAAGCCGGCGAAAGCTTGGGTCATTATTTATTTATTAAAACCTTTTTAAAAATTTTTAAAGGGTTTTGTTTTCCTGGTGCTCATTTATATTTATAAACTTTTATCATGAACACTCCCAGGAATCAACTGTGGAAAAGTGGTAGGTCTTCCATGTGAATTATAAGAGCATCATGTTCTTGATTATGCGTAGAACAGCACAATGTCCTTGGCACTGAATACTGAAGTTAGATTCTCTGAATTGCTGAGGGAAATGTTAGCATACTGTCAGGTCCAAGTTATTCCCAATGGAGAAATTATCAAACTAACAAAATAGGTTTTCTGAAAACTGTATAACATGAAAAAAGACAAGCTGACCAGAACAGTTCAAGACAATGATCAGTTAGTGTTCAAATTATAATACCCATAATTACATATAATTATATATGTAATTGCTTTTAACCTAGTTGTTTAAAAGCTTGGCTGTTAATTAAAAGAGAAAAAGCTCTGGAAGTTCTGAACTGATTTGATATTAAATGCTTTATGTGTAAAAGCACCCTGAAGTTTCTTCCCAGTGGAATTGCCAAGTAAAGGAGAAGGATCAATCAATTGTCCTGACTTCATTTCTCCTCCTGTTAGTGCAATCTGCCAGTGGAAAAACAACTTTGAATAATTCTTCCTAATGGGATGCAGCAGGATGAATGAACTTCAATGGATGCTTAGAAGAGCAGGGTTAGCTACTCCTGAAGTTATTAATAGGAAATGGATACCAAGGGAAGTTGGAGGAAGTGCTTCTCGTGTTCTTTGGAACTCTTCCTCTGTGCCTTTATCTGTGAGTGGAGTTCTCTGTAAACCTGGATGTAGTGGTCTTCTGAAAGAGTGCTAAACCTATCTTCAAAAATAGCTCATTGATGGGTAAAGGATATGAAAGGGAATGGGATGCAGTAGGAGGAAACAATCAAGTCCATGCAAGCTCCATTTCTGAATAGTGTTTCAAAGGAATGACAATGCTGGAAGAAAGTGTCCAAACAATCAAGTTCTCGATTCATGGCTGGCAGTACTGGAAGCAATGAACAAATGCACTAGGACAGACTTCCAGAAGCTTAAAATTGTGATTGTCACACTGGGCTCTACATCACCAAGGTCAACATAGATAACTATGGTATAGTCATGAGAATTGGTGCAGGAAGTGTTAAATGATCTGGTTGATAGTTGTAGTTCTCATGCATATGTTCTCAGAAATAATAAACCCAAATGCAACAGAATTAACAGCACACATTGAGCACAATCTAGCTCTCTGTCCTGGTTTAAATCCTGTGCAGCATAGGAATAGCAGTATTTTAAAACAGTACTAAACTTATGTTTGCAAGGGGCCTTATAAGAACGGACAAGCACTGTAGAAAATAGCAAGTATTACATGGACAGATCACCCTGCAGAAGTCATGTGTCTGATTTTTCATGCAGTCTAAATGACCCAGAAGGGCACTGTGACATTTGAAGGGGAAGAAACAGGTCTGTGGCAACCTCTGGTAGCCAATAGGAGCTTGGTAGATCCCAACCCCTAACAGTGTCAATATCCAAAAGATTAGTGAAGTATATTAGATTGTATTCCAGTAAAACTACGTCAGGAGAAGCTGGAAAACACTATTTTTTGTTTTAAGTATAGACTGATAATGACATGAAGGCATTATCAACGTGCTGGAGAAAAGACTTTAAGTTGTACAGTTGTAAGTTATGGAAACAAACTCACAACATTAAATCACAAAGTAATGCCATTAATCTAATCAAAAAACAAAGTTCATACAGGATAATTAGATTCAAGGGGCTAAATAAGCACATAGTTAAAGCAAAGATCAAGAATTCCAGAATTCCAGAAGACAAATACAGGATAACATGGTAATAAGGGCTTGATAGCCAAGATAGACAAAGAACAATTGAATAATTCCAGGAGCCAACCATAACATGAGGAACGAGGCACATGAAAATGGTTACAATGGGAAATTGTTTCAACACTTAATGGAATTTGGATAAAGCCTTAAATACATAAGCTTTCAGTTTCTACCCAAACACAGCCGGTGTCTATCAGTCCTAATTACAGGGCCTGACACTTCGAGATCACATGCTAATTACAAACAGCACTACTTATTCGATACATCATTCCCTGACCAAATGCACTGTGCTCTATTTTTTTGTCACTCTGCTAAAAAGCAGTACCATTTTCCTGGATTCAGAAGTCTGAATCTAGTATATAACATAAGAATCTATGAAGCTAGAGCTGAACTCTATCAACCCTGGAGCTAGACTAACAATATAGAAACTGTTCGCTCTCATCACACAAAGATGGGGTCATGGCTTGAATGCATGACCAGCTAGAACAAAAGTATTGATTGAGGATTCCATGATTTGGAGGGGAAAACATCCAGATCAAATATTCTCGAGAGAAAATCAAGCAAAACAAGTATTACACTGGCCAACTTGTTAAGACTGCAGCCCTACTTGAACTGTTCTAAACCATACTGTCTTAAAATGCCCTATATATGCTTTATAAATCCATGGAAATAAAGGTGTTAGAACTGTAAGAGACTAGATCACTTACCATATAAATTATCTAGTTGATGAGGAACCTCAAGAAAGTGTCCTAAAGTCAACGAAAGGTCTAAACTCTTTATAAAGTATCAAATTTTAAAACGTGTACATCGGTGTCGGTTTATTACTCGACCATTTTAGGAACACAACATGTTAGTTCTTTTTCCTTATCCTTCGTCTTTATGTCGTGCATTTCACTCCTCACTTTCAAGAAACCTTTTTCGAGTTATCCCTAAACTTAAAGTCTACTGTCGTGGTTTTCTTGATCTGTCTCTTTCAGGTAACATCACTCTAATGTATGTAAAATGCATGTCAATATAACCATGGCCTTAAGAGGTAGGCATATACCAAAACCTTATGATTGTTATACTGTAAAAAGTTTTCTCATTTAAGTTATTATACAGCTATCCCAAATGATAGCTGTATAATGATGTCAATTTAAATGTGGAATGAATCATGCAGAACAGCAGTTTTTGAGCAATAAGTATTATTAATATTAATAATTATTAATATTTACTAATATTACTCATGCAGTTGTTTTTTGAGTAGTCTGGAAAGTAGAGTATCTTGAAAAATACTGTAAATATCAATAGTGATGCTATCTTATTGATTTCAGATATCAGCACTACTATTTTGCAATAATTAAATGTGTCCAGTAAAACAACAGGCAGTAAAAGTAATGTATCAAAGGAGATCTATTTTGTGAGGGGGGAAATCTATTGAACAGTCTTCTGGGTATTGATTGCTAGATAGCATTGGAATACATATTAGTCAAATGGCATTCTGGAAGAAGCAAAGCTAATATCGATTAAAATATTCTAGTTATATTAGGTTTGATGTCTATCCGTTCATTCTTGTCCTTTCCTTAAACAATTCTTAGTTATTGCATTATTTTGTATAAAAGGACATACTCCAAAGAGTAAAATAAATGGGATTAAGCTAAATAGATCAACTGCCTTATTAAAAGATACAGATCTTTGGGAAACGATCAAGCATGGTTTATTATCTTAATAATATAAATCTCAGTTAGCTGGGTTCACACAACATGCTAAACCATAAAATAAACTTTACAAGTCATGGTGATTATTTTATGGTTCAGCACACAAGACAGCAAATTATTTGAAGGATCTTTCCCATTGTGGTAGCATTGTTTTATTTTATTGACTGCCAAGGTCCTTTCCAAGTTCTTAAAATATAAAAAAACTAAATTGATTTTCCTATCATTTTAAATTGAATTTGTATGTTCATCCAATATAAAATTTACTATATATTCAGATTACATACTTATGCTAATAGTCTATATGTACAGTATATGGATATACAGTAGTTACTGATAAAAATAAAATCAATAAATATAAAAAATAAATATGTAAGCCAACGTATATTTACTGCTATAAGAAGTTATTCAGCTATTCTTGTATACATATTTGATTTATTCAGCTTCTCAAATGAAAGTATGCAAAGTTTATAAAACTGAACAATCTTGTTTGAATATCAGATATGACATCACTGAGATTCTACTTATAAATATACCTAATTGTAGTAAAGCACATTTTAATAATGGTGGTGAAGTAACATCCTAGAAGATGAAAGAATATGGAAAATTATTTGTAAAGCAGCACTACAAAAATTAAAAAGTGCCCCTCTGCATATGAATGGACCATGCAATCCAAAATGCTATAGTATCTCATGTATTCTCTTTTAAAAGTGGGGGAAGGAATTTCAACAAACACAGTTTGTTTGATGGAATAGTTCATATGTAATACAAGCACACCAAAACTGTTATTATCCATCCAAGTGCAGTAGGCAATTGTGAGGTTAAGCTGTATTTTACCTTCTTCTCTGCCAAACCACACATTCTGTGAAATTTCATCAGGACTGACCAAAAACAAAAACTCTTCCCCCAGCAGAAATATATTTAATGTTCCTAATACTGTCTTATGATCTTACTTGCTTTTAAATAGAAAATGCAAATTGACAAAAAATAAACTAAAATCTAAAAAATAGTGTTAGAGCTTTTGTTCTACAAATATAGTAGTACTACCAGCTACCACCTCATATTCTTTCTTCTCCCTTTCTTCTATACTCTCAGTTGCAACCGTAGAAAGTCTCTTTGATCTACAAAACTGAGGTCACCTGCAAAGCAACCTGTGGGCCTTATCCTGATTTCCAACACTTCTGTTAGCAATCAGTTCTGATAGTAAGTTTAATATGTATCAGGCTAGGAAAGAAAAGCTTGACCTGAAGAACTTTATCTGAAGGAACAAAGTGACACACTTAGCCTCTTTGTTTATCCCGTTGACTCCCATTTCATTTTGTGCCCAGCTCATGCCATGTTTCTTGGCTTTTCTATACTTTTTTCACATTCCCAGTGCAAAACTAAATATACTTGTGTTCAGGTGTGTCATTGCATGTGAACAGATCTAAAATGCTAATATGGAACTTATTCTTTGTCTGATGGCTTGCACTTCAGAGCTATAGAGTAAACATCTGAGAAATTTTCAGTTAGCATGGTAATCATTGAAAATTCTAGGAACTGTAATCTACATGTATTTAGAAAGAGTCCTAACTGGGAAAGGCTGGCTTGCTAAAGAATATGAATCTGAACCCAAACTATAACATTATAATATTGGCCAAGAGCTCAGGAAATGGATCAGATGGGCATGAAAGCAACAGAAACAGGAAACAACCATAATGAATTTGAATGCAATACAGGCAAAAATGTCACTATAGTAGTCTGAGTGAAATAATGGATCATGGCAATAAAAAGAAAGCAAAGAAGACAGTAGAAATAATGGAACAAGGAAAGGTATATTTATCGAAGGGTACAACAACATAGATACATAGAAATCTTTCAGTATCAAATGAAAATAGAGGCTATATATAGGTGTCAATTGCCCTAACTTTGTGGGAATATTGCTATCTAACCAGGAGGGGATAGTAGAAGTAGCTTTCATTTATTTGTTCATAAATTGCACTTCCAATTATACTAAGTCTATAATATAGGAATAAGAATCACATTTATCTTCAGAATGTAGGTTATGGCCCTCTGTATGGATGTTGTAGATAAAGTAGAGGGGCTACAAAATTAAAAGTAAACTGCCATTAGAATATTATTAATAAATACAGACTATAAACTGTTTGGATGTTATAATAGACCCAGAATACTATAGTTCAATTTCAAATCCACAGCCAGGCAGGATTAGAACTTAAGGTCACTGAAGTGGTGTCTTAACCATTACACCATTACACCAAATTGGTTCTCATGGCCAACCCACCACAACCAACTTGCTGCAGCCAACTTGCCACTGGACAACTCACTGTGGGAAAATTCAATGCTGTATTAATTGTTTCATTTAGGTACTTTTATTATTGGTGACCACATTTTCATTGAAATTATAGTAACTCCTGTATTTCTGGATTGACTTTACTTTATTACTATTGACCACAGTTCCATAAAAATTAATTTAACTTTTGTATTTATTGAATTGTTCTACAGTGAGTTGTCCCAGGGTGAGTTGGCCAGGGCGAGTTGACCATGGGGAGTTAGCCGTGGTGAGTTTTCCCATTCCAGCTCTCAATTACAAGTTAACTAAACAAATTAAACCTTGAAGACTTTTTTTAGATAAGTACTGAGTATTGTGAATTATGAATGAAATATACTAGCATTTCCCATTCTCATGATCCAATTCTTTATTAAGTCTGATTCTCATGTGTAAACAGTAACCCAGATAAATAGTTGGAAATAAAGAAGCATGGAGTTGTTTAGATATCAAGTGCCAAATGGGTCAGGGCACACAGCAGGATAGACATTCCATCAGCAACAGTAAAATCACTGCTAAGTAGCTTAATTAGTACTGAGTAGTCAGCAGTGCCTTGATCCCAAATGTGTATGAAATCTGGCTTCCTACTTCTAAATCAAACTCTTGTCTTATGAGAAAAAAAACACAGCAGCTACTAGGAAGGGAGGGAATGCTGTCTGTTGCTACAGACATTTCCTCAGCTGTGAAACTCAGCAATATCACAGCAAAAGGATATGGCCATACGAGATACAATATGTGATAAATTATTCAAATGCCATGGATCAAGGGACACTAGCATGAAATGAAGAATTGTAATATTGATATATTCAAAATGAAGTTTTAACATTATTATCTTTATCCCTTGAAACTGCACCTTTATTGTGGGCTTGATTACATACTTGACAATTTGTAGGGGGATGTATAAATTTCTGTGCATTGGCTCAAAAAATTAAAGTTCTTCAGCGGTAAAATAGCAGTTTCTGGTTTTAGGAAATGAAGTTATAAGGCAAATACCTGGTATGTAAGTAATAATATATGCCACAGTATAATGGCTCAAATGGTCAAATCATAATGCTAATTATTTAGACTTTCGCTGTAGTTCCCACAGGAAATTAAACATTGACAAGCACTTAGCGTTGCAACATCTAATTTTGGGTCAAGGTCCTTTGCCAGAATATCTTGTTGCAAAGAGCTTTCACAGAGCCAAATTGTAAAGTGCTCTGGGATTTGGGTGAGTTAATCTACCCTAAGCTAAAATTGGTGATGATGTCAAACGTATTGAAGAAACTCTGTTTGGCAGTTTGTGTCTACTGCCAGAATTCATTCCAACTTTTGTCCATCTGCAACTCTGCTTTCCTTGTATGAGTCCACTCTGTGCACCATATGGCAGCACATCCAGTTTGGTGTCTAAATGTATACATGACAGAAAGTATAAATGATCCTGGGTATCTGATAGAATGAAATGTATGATTCCTGCATGATACAGATGTTTCTAAACTTACAGTCAAATAAATCAATGCTTTGTATTTAGGTGGACAAATATTTAAAAAAATCTCTGAGTGTGGCCTAAATATGAAAAGTACCCAAAAGATATACTTGTGTGGGATTTCACGTATCTGTTGAACAGTGTTAAGCTTTGAGATTTAATGATCATCAACTAAAGAACAGATTTCATGATGTTTCACCTGCAACTCTGCCTGGCATCTTCACAGGCAAAGTAGATCAGAGGCAACTAACTGACCTCTTCTCTATGGTCAGGATAATACTTAGCTACAAAGACAGGGATCTCATCCGTCCCTGCTTAGTTGCTTAGCACTTTGCTTCTGAACATGCCAAATTACAGTTGCCAGTAAAATATCAGGAATCTGTTCTCTAGACCATGGTTACCAGATCCTGAAGCCCAACACTGCCTTAGACAGTGCTTAGATAATTTTGCAATATGAAGGTCACTGCAGACATCAGATATTCTTTAATAGCTATATTGCTGCTACATATACAGTAGCTTGGGATAGAAGTGATGTATTCTTTATGTAGAATTTCCATAGTCCATCTAGAAAGTATAGTAGGAAGAAACAGGAAGGATGCAATTCTACATTTTACAGGTGCTATATAGAAAAAGAAATACTTTTATATTTATTCTGATCTTTTGATACATTTTAAGATACTTCCATTCTACTTTCTGAATGCATTAAAATACATGTTTTAGGTTCCTAATAACTTGTTTGATTGGCTTATACTTGAACAAGTTATTGTTATTGTTGTGTTAGAGTAGATGATGCTATCTAGCTCACTTGCTATTCATTGCACTGAGGCAAATACTTCCATTCCACTCTGCTATTGTGCTCTGTGACAAATGCAGTTGGTCCTTTCCATTCACTGTTGACTGCATTCCCAGACCATTTTTTCTTAGTTAATTATTATTATTATTATTTTTTATTTATTAAATTTATATTCCGCCCTTCTCCTTGCGGACTCAGGGCGGCTGACAATCAATTAAAAATACATAAATAACAGTTACAGAATTAAAATTAATTAAGAAGAAATATTTAAATATAGTCTAATTAAAATATGATTAAAACCCCTCTAAAAATTGCCCTAGGCCAGTCCCGCTTGTTGGAATAGCCATGTCTTAAGGGCGCGGCAGAAGGAAGGGAGATCAGGGATCACCCTGATGTCTGGGGGCAGCTCATTCCAGAGGGTGGGAGCTCCCACAGAGAAGGCCCTCCCCCTTGGGGTCGCCAGCCGGCACTGTCTGGCCGACGGCACCCTGAGGAGACCCACCCTGTGGGAGCGTACAGGCCGATAGGAGGTAATCTGTGGCAGAAGGCGGTCTCGAAGGTATCCCGGTCCGCTGCCATGGAGCGCCTTAAAGATGATAGTCAGCACCTTGAAGCGCACCCGGAAGGCCACCGGCAGCCAATGCAGCTCGCGCAGCAGTGGTGTTACGTGGGAGCGACGAGTCCCTCCCAACACCGCCCGCGCGGCCGCATTTTGGACTAGCTGG
>NW_015386456.1:384184-437883 GCF_001527695.2 Protobothrops mucrosquamatus | reverse complement strand
GATGATGATGATGATGATGATGATGATGATGATGATGATGATGATGATGACCCATAAAGGTGTTTTGGATTTCTAGCAACCAGACCAATAATAAAACTTCTCCAACATAATCTATCCCTAATCAGTTCTTCATGCCTGCCTATGGTTCACTCATTGCCACTATAACAGAATCCATCTGCCTTGCTGCCATTCATCCCCTTCTTCTCTTTCCTTCCACCTACATTAGAGCTTTTTCCAGAGAGCTGTATATTTGCATGATATGTCCAAAATAAAATAATTTGAGCCTGTCATTTGTGCTTCAAGTGAGCACTGTGAGGTAATTTGTTTGATGATCTGTTGGCTTGTTTTCTTGATTGTCCTTTGTATTCCATCTGACCTGAATTCTGGTGGCTGATCATAGCATTTTATCATTTCCTTAAGATTTACTGTTATTCTTTAAATGTCAGGAAAAGGACCATCTTCTTAAATTGTACAGTAATGTAAAGTATACCTGTAAACACTCTTATTTTACAAATCATTTACTGGGCAATTCTAGACAGAATGTTATCCCTGGAGTATACTTAAATGCCGTGCAACATTATTCCAGGAGCTTATTCATTCTTTTTGCATCAGTTATTATCCATCAGCAATTATACAGAGACACTCAGGATCTGGCTATAACTCAAGGGCACAGAGTCCTTTTTCTAATCGATGCTCTTTTAAGATATCATTTATTTCCTGCATCACAAGGCAGGCAGCAGAAGCCAACTTTGCTTTGCTCTGCTTAAAAAGCCACAACATCATTAGATAGTTGGTAAAGGTTCAGATTTCTTCAGCATCAGAGTTGGCATGCTATCAAATCGATTTATCAATAAGATGCATGTTTGTAGAAGCATGGGGTGGGCGATGAGCATCCATCCAGCATTTTGATTCTTTTGAATGCTTGTGACTCTTATGACGGAAAGTGGCAGGCATCTTGTTCAGGCTCCCATAACTCATACAGCACCATTGCATTAATTATAATAGTGGAAATGAGTGTTGGTATACAGAGATACAATTCCCAACATGAAGTATTGGCTAAAAATGAAAGATACTGAACAGCTTCACTTTTACAAACTGAATAATGCTGCCAACAGAAAACTGGAAGGGACCATCTTTGGTCTGATCCAGCATAGAAATTCTTACATTCATATTAGAAAAATTATGAATTGTTACTACAAAGCATTAACATTAATTTAATTTAATAAATTAACATCAGATTGCCTTAAGAGTGTTACTTAAGTACAATGAAGAAATGGGTAAAGGCACCTTTCCATTTTGCTGTTCCTCAAAGGACTGGTCTTATTTACATAGTTGTTATATTACTATCACATGGGATCAGATGAGGTTCCCCTATTATTACATTTTTAATTTATTTTTAGAGCATCATAATCAGGGATCTGAGCCAGGAATTTTAGCTTCATAGTCTATGGTTTAATAAAAGACATTTCAAAATATATTGGGATAGTAAGGACAGCAGTTTTTACACTGATTGCCACAAGATGCTGATATATCCCTGAGTAAGAAATGTTGAAGGGATTATATTAGAAACCATTATTATTGTAATATTTTCTTTGCAGTTGAAATTTTTGAATTTGAGATCTAATACTACAAAAATTTAGAGAAAGTCTAAAGTATTTTAAAAATCTAATAACAGAATATGAGCAGAAAAAAAATCTTTTCCAGGAGGCTATTCCATAACTGAAGTACTACCACTGAAAAGCCCTTCCCTTGTAGCTCTTTGCTACATGTTGCTTAGAGGAGACACACAAAGAAGAAACTTCATTAATTGCCCTAGCAATAGCTAGTGGGAACATAAAATAGAGAAAGTAATGGAAGATGAAGAAGCTCAAGTGCTCTGGGACTTTAGAATTCAAACATACAGGCACCTGTTACAGAACGCCTCAGACTTAACAGTTGTCAGTAAAAAGACAAAAAAGTCTGGATAGTGGACGTGGCAGTATCTGGAGAAAGCAGAACAGAAGAGAAAGAACTGGAAAAGATAACAAAATACAAAGATTTGCAAAAAAGAAATAGAACAACTGTGGCAAAATAAAGCAAAGGTAGTACTAACAGTAATTGGTGCCTTGGGTGAATCCTAAAATATTTGGAGCACCATTGAACACCATTGGCATTGACAAATTCCCCATCAGTCAGTTGTAAAAGGCAGCTTTACTTGGAACAGCTAACTTCCTGTGATGATATCTTTAACACCATTAAACATCCACATCTTCCTATCTCCGGTCCTTGAGAAGATCTTGATGAGTAGATAAAAATGTCAGATCCAGTCTAAATTTCTAGTTGACTGTACAAAAAAAACAACAACAATAATAAAACAATTAGATCCTTCAAATCACCTAGTCCCTAACCATTTAGATATTAAAAATTAAAATTGTATCCTTGAAACAGACCCAGAAAAAAACTGATCAGCAATACATAGATGATAAAGTACTGGTTAGATCATTTACTCCCACTTAGTAGTCTTGCTGTTGAAAGCTGTGATTTTAAAACCATTTTTAAAGACAGTCTGATATATCATGTATTCCAATAATCTAGGTAAATTTACTTTAGCAGGATACATTCCCATGTAAATATATTCAAATTGTCTTTGATAGATGGATGTTGACACACTGGTTTTCTAATTAACTTGTGCTCACAAACATTATTAATAAGGAAAATATGACCTGACATATTTATTTATTCATACAGTTGAGTATTAAATAGTGATTGTTTGGAAAGATTCTGTTTTGAAGCACTACTAACTTATTTATCTATATTGCAATATGTGGAGAGGACAATGCAAAGCCTGCTGAACGTAGCTTTAAATAACTGTTAAAATGACTGTATTTTTTGTTTATTTATTTATGTGAATTATTCTATGGCCATCCAACTCATAAATTCTATTTACCATTATTTTCTCTGCTGACTTGAATATTTCATGTCACTGTCAATCAGCAATCCAGTAAACAAAGCTAAGAGAAAACAAATATTCATCCAAGTAAATATATTCACAGTGAAAAAAACTTAATATCACAGGTCTGAGGCTTGACATATTTAACTTTTTTAAAATCATTATTCCAAAATTATGGATAGTAAGGACAAACTAGATGCATTTATGCTGAGATTTTGCAGTGTATTTAGAATGTGACCTACTCATCTAATTATTCATTCTATAATGAAGCCCACATTTTCATTGGTAATTGTATCTTAAAGATAAGGCAGCAAAAGACAATATTATAAATCCTACAGAAAATTTTTTCCTCCTTGTGTGGATAAGCAATCTCTTGTTAACAGATTTGTGGACAATATGCCAGATTGTTAAGGGATTTAATTAGTCTTTTAAAGAAAATTCCATACATTGTGTTCACATTTTCTTTGATAGGCAGTGCTTTGGTGCCATGGTTTCTCTTAAAGAGGTCAATTGCTAATGTAAATAGTCTGAGAACCAATTTTTCAAGCCACAGTTTTTTGTGATCTTATGGGACTACTTACTTGTGATTAGAAACCTTGTCTCTTATGTTGCAGGTGTAATGTCTGCGTGTTGTTAGGCTGCAGAGATAATATCAGTACCTTGCAAGTCTGCTGCCCAGTTAGACGTTTCTCTAAGCTTGTGGAAGAGTCTGCTTGCATTCTGCTACTGGTGATTTCAATCTCAGTGTCCTAGAATTCAGTCAGGTATGGGCAGCACTTATCCCAAATAATCTTTGGCCCAACACTTCCAATTAGGAAGTTTTTCATTGTTATTTAGGGATAAGTGGAAGTCAAGAATGTGGAACTGTTGTTATTCAGATGAGGAACTTCAATATCTTCATAGGATGGCAGGCAGAATATTTAGGATCCCCAAAGGAAGATTCAAAGACTTACAGGAAAAGGCTACAGCTGTTCAGAAATCCAGTGGCTAAAGATCCCAAAGAGAAGGACAGGGTCAAAGGTAACAGAAGAAAAAACATCTGGACAGTCTCAGTCAAGTTAGCTAAACTGAAGAACTGACAGAGATCATATAGGGATCAAATACCTCAAAGCCTGCCTAGCTAACTGAAAATTAAGAGAGCTTTCCTATATAAAGCAGAAGGGAATAGCATAAACAAACAGCTTATTAACAGAGATGGAAAACAAAGAAAATCTTAGAGATAAGCAAAGAAACATATTTTTTTAAAAATAGAAATAATAAAGAACTAGAAGAGAAACTTAGAAATGTTTGTAATATAAATTCCCTGTATGATAGTCTTAAAACAGTATAAATACTAATACATAAGAAAGGAAATTTAATAGAGTGTACAAATTATGATGTAATATCTCTAATTTCACATACTAGCAAAATAGCATTTAGGATCACCAGCTTAGGTTAGAAGCTTTTATGGAAGAAAGATGCCAATTGTTCAATCTCACTTTAGAAATCCAGAACAAGTTCAGAGATATGATGGCATTGTTAGAGTGCCAGACACAGCTGGTGGTCAGGACCAAGTGTGAATGTGGAATCCAGAAAGCACCAACAGAGAGAAGACAAAGTCTAATACCCCAAGAAGAACATTGGGGAGGATTGGCCTGTGGCCTGGGGCCATAACAGAAATTGACAGGGAGTGGCTGAGGTCAACCCCTCCATCCCTGAGGTGATAGGGAAGAGGCTCCTAGGGTGAGAACATAAGAGTCACTCGTGAGTCTATATGGAGTGTTAGCTATGCTCCTCTCCAAGTGAGAGATGAGGTAGGGGGGATGCATGCATGAGGTCCTCCTCCAACTGGCCCTTTTGTAGTGAAACAGATGGTCTGGGGCCCCTTTCTGTGTCTCAGGCCAAGGTTCACAGGCCCTAACCCTGTTGCCTTATTGGGGAGATGGGTGGCATATAAAGTGAATAAAATAAATAAATCTTGAGGCCTTAAAAGCCAACCTGTAGGGAACTATAGAATGATACCCTAAGCTGTGTCTCCTCCACTCCTTCTGATCCACCACAACTCCTATTATGGTATCTCCTCCCAACTGTTGTAAGAATACAGTTCTAGTGGCTTTCCTCCACCTCTTTCCCCCATATTACTTTTAAAAACAAGATTTTTCTTATTGTTTCCTTCTTATTCATTTTTTCTTTCTCAAGTTTTCT
This sequence comes from Protobothrops mucrosquamatus, assembly GCF_001527695.2. NCBI lineage: Eukaryota > Metazoa > Chordata > Lepidosauria > Squamata > Viperidae > Protobothrops > Protobothrops mucrosquamatus. Next base: position 432,770 of record NW_015386456.1, on the reverse strand, counting down.
CATTAGTCAACAATCATTTGAAAATAAGGTTTCCAGTTAATTAGCACAAACTACCTGGTATCTGAATCTTGAGAATCTGGTGATGGAGAAAATATATAAAACATATTTTGTCTCTCAATATATGTTTACTTTAAAGCGAGAAGGGTACATTTCTATCTATGTACCAAGTATGCAGTGAAATAGTTTGACAGGTTTTAGGAATATACATGTTTAAATCCATAAAGACAAGAATTATTGCTTACTCACAATGATGACTCACACTTCCCTGTTATAAGGTAGGTAGACTTTGCATTGTACAGATACATAATGGTTGTAAAGAATTCATGGGAGATATCCATGAGCTGGTTCATCTATAAAACAAAAGCCACAAAGTATACCAAGGGTTTCAAGGTAATATTTTTGTTTTCTCTCTCGGGAAAAAAACACTTAAATTCTATTGGGAAATAAACTGAGACAATCTTTCAAAATAGTAAATATAAGATATGAAATTCTTGTAAAAGCCTGCTCTGTGCAGCTAGTATCATACCAGCCACTCTTAGTGTCTAGTCAAGGATTTGTGTAACCTGTGCAGCAGCACATCAAAGCAAATGCAAGTGATGATATAGGTTGGTCTGAAGAAGAAAGATTCTAATAGCATAGGCTTTATCCAGTTATTCTGCATTTTTCCCCATGACTGAATTTTCTTCTAGGGGCTTATGGGGTCAAATAGCCTTTCACTATGGCATCTTTATTGCTTTCTTGTGAATATGGAATAAAATGGGTGGGGAAGAAGTCTATGCTACTCACCATCATCAAAATATATCCTGCCCCTCTATAAGGAAGATTTTTGTAGACTACTGAAATGTGTAGATTTCCTTAAGCCACTTTTTTTTCCTGAAATTCCTCCATTTGGAACTTGGATATAATCTGAAAGCTTCTGGCAGAGTTGCCTAGAGTTGTTTCCAACATATAGATTGATTAATTGATTGATTGATTGATTAAATGAAATATTATCCCTCCCATCTTTGTTTAGAAACAGATCAATGAAGTTAGATCTTACATGCCATCTTGACTTTTTTTAAATTTCTGCCCATCATATTCCCTTTCTATCTTGCAAATATATTCTGAATTAATCCTTCTTTCAATGACTCCTTGAATATCCAATATCATCTCTACTAATGAACTGCCATTGGAATTCACAATTCTTTGTTTATAAATTGTCTATAGAGTAAAATATCTATTCAAAAATGTCTATTGTTCAATTATTGCTTACGAGGACATATGCTGCTCTTTGAGTGATTTCAACTTCCATATTTTATACAATGCAGAATTTCTAGCATTTTATTTCATCATGGAATTCTAGACATATTAATCTCTGTTCTGGTTTTTTAACAATTGGATATGCTAACTGAATTCATTAGACTAATTTTAGTTCATTTTCTCTAATTTACTAAAAAAAACCACTTAGGGACTGCCTTATTGCAAATCAATTCACACTGCATCGGATAGTGTTTATTCATTGTTCCATATCAGGTATAAAATAGCTCAATTAAAGATTTCTAATTCTTTGCTTGGTCTTTTGATGCTTTATTGAGATTCTGCTTTTCTGTCTGGCAACTAGAATCCCAGGCACCTTATATTAAAAAATTAAAACACAATCATTTTATTCTTTATTTTGCTTGCCTCTCTATTAAAAAAAAGAATATTTCATAATGTATTCTTTCAAATGTAATAAGTCAAGATAAGTTTCTTGATAGGAACTGAAAACTGTATCTAAAACCAGCAGCCTGGTTACATTTCCAAATGATTGCCCTCTTCAACAACAAGGACAAAAGAGTTTAAATTCAGAAGACAATTACTGCTGCTCTCATTCACTAAAGGCCAGTGGAGGATACCATCTTGTTTCCATCCTAACTTCAAAGGAAATGCTACTCTCTAATGAGTTAGGCTTCCATGTGAACCTGAAAAAAAAGTTGATGCTTTAAAAAAATCCAATACAGTAGTTCTATCCTTTTGTACTTTAGGATGAACATTTTTAATTTTGTGAAGTTAGGGCCCACAATCGCTTGGCATGCATCTTAACATTTGAAGTGCAAATTTCATAGCTACTGTATATCGTTAATCAGTTTCACTTGGACTACATCAAATGTGAGCTTGAAGGGATGCTTGAAGAAAATGTAAGATGATCAGAGCTGGGGTGGACTTTAATTAAGAGGAGAGCTAAAAAAAAAAAAAAGTCTGGATAGAGCAAGAAAGGAACCAATGGGCAGAAAAAGCAAAGGAATTAATGAGTAAGGCTGAGAAATTTTGAAGATATTTCAAATTATTTATTTGTTTAGTTATATCCTGTCTTTATTATTTTTACAAATAACTCAAGCCAGAGAACCTATCCAATACACACCTTCCTTCTCCCATTTTCCCTACAACAACCTTGTGAGGTGAGTTGGGCTGAGAAAGAGTGACTGGCCCAGATATTGAAATCACAAATGTAAACTTTTTAAACAATGACAGAAAAGATAGATAGATAGATAGATAGATAGATAGATAGATAGATAGATAGATAGATAGATAGATAGATAGATAGATAGAGAGTACTGTTGATAGCTTTACTGGAAGATTGGTGGGTAATTGAATAGTGGTATATATCTCTTTTCTTTAGGAGAATGCTATACAAAACTCTATATGTTTTTATATTTTTCTGTATTGATTCAATATGTTAAATAAGTAAGCAATGGTGGGCACAATGGTTAAAGATGCTGAGCTTATCAGCTGGAAAGCTGACAGCCCGGTTCGAGACCCAAGCGCCTCACAATGAGGGGTGCCCATTCCTGCCCCAGCTCCTTTCCACCTAGCAGTTTGAAAGCATGCAAATGAGACTAAATAAATAGGTTGGGAAAGTAAAACTTTTCTGTGCACCTTTGGCATATAGCCACGCTGACCATATGACCACAACACTGAGTCCTTCAGCCAAGAAAGGAGATGAGCATTGCCCCTTAGAGTTGGACATGACTGAACAGAAAAACCTTTGCTTTAAATAAGTAAGCATTTATTTTATTTGCCAAAGAGTCACCCTTGAGTTGTACTTTGTTCTTTCTTGTTCTTGGTGATCTTTCCTATCTTCAGTCCAAATAACCTTGAGACACAGACGGTCTTTAATGTTGAGATTATTTCATTGTCTCCTGGTATAAACAAAGACTCCTCAACCTTGATGGTTTGCCTCTCAGCAGAAGGGGAAACATTCCAAGATAAGGGAGGCTTGTACTCCTTGTCCTTGGTCCAATGCAGTGAGGTGAGGCCATTGAAAAGCAGAGGTGCTTAAAGTCCAGAGCCAATATAAACTAATTAAAATCATCTGTGGAATGGAGCTTTACTACAAAAATGAGAGGGTTCTGGTCCTCCTGCTGTCACCTCTCTGGAGTTTCCTAACTGGCAGAAGGGCCGGATTGAGTTTCCATGTTTATCCCCTGATCCCTTTGCTTCCACCCTGAAGATACCATGGAGATGAGTGATAAGAAGCTAAAGTTACAGGTAAGGCCTTTGGTAATCACTTTACTCAAAAGGCTGCTGCTTTTTGTATTTTAAGGCTTCTTTAAATGCCATCTATTTGAGTGGAAAGAGAATTCCAACACAGCATTTCATTATTTTACACTGTCACAAACATTGCAGTCATAAGAAAGATGTAAGATGATCTGATTTTTTTTTACTCTGTATCCAATCAATTTTACAAACAAATCACACTGATGTTGATTCAGCTTTACCCAGTTTATAGCCATGTAATTCCATATTCCCAATTAGTTTTAGCAAAATGAATAACAAAGTCTTAGGTTAACTTGTGATGGCAAATAATATACCAATTAGACGTTCAATCTAGAGCAGGGGTCCCCAACCCTGGTCCATGGACCAGCACTGGGCCATAGCACTCCAGAAACTGGGCTGCACAAAGAAGCGAAGCCCCATCCATGGGATGCAGGCAGCATGTGAAACCACCCCCCCTCTGGGCTACAGAAAAACCTCTCTCCTCAGAACCAGTCTCTGGTGCCCAAAAGATTGGGGGGCACTGGTCTAGGCAACAGATTGAATACAATTTTAAAACAATTCAGTCAAAAAGATTTAAATCTAACATTTAAGACCACTTCAGTTCATCTAGTGTTGTATATAATACTCACTACATGGTTTTATTCTTATTCTGTTTATAAAATATAAGCCTAGAACTCCCCCACCCCTTCAGATATCCCAAACCTGTTGACTTTTTGTAAGGCTCTGAAAACCTGACTGGATATCAAGACATTTGTGCTAGTCAGTTAAGTGAGTTCTGCTAATGATGTTGCTTTTTTATGTTGGGGTTATGTTAACTGGGGCATCATATTTTTACCCTGTTATGATTGTTTTAGTCTTTGGATAGATGACTCTAAACATAATTTAAATAAAATAAAAATAAAGATATTAGATGAGAATAAACCCAAATGCTACCAAGAAACCAATCACTAGGAATGATAAATATGTAATTTATATATTCATTTCATACTAAAATAAAATATTGTTATTTATTTGCTTATTTAATGATGCAGAATTTCCGTTCCCATCCATATAGTACTTCATGCCTTATTTTTTAATTTTTTAAAATTGATATAATATAAAACAGAATTCCTACTTACACAGAAAATTCCATGCATGTGTTTTGGGATTCATCAAGGCAAACAAAAATCATCCCATGCTCTCCCAAGTCCCTAAAGGTTGCATATTATGGCTTAGCACAAGCAATATCTAAAACAGAAGCCCTGTGAATAATGGACAGTCTGACTCTTTCAATGAACTCTATGGAGAAAGAAAATTAAATAATCTTCCTTTAAAGAACATAGCAACTGGGAAAATCATTTTAAACATGCATTTGTATTTAAGCATTGTTCTGTAGCAATTAAAAATGAATGAGTAATCCCTTCAGAGACAGACAGGAGCATAACACATTGCCGTGCTCTTGATACTCTACAGATATAATGCTCTAAACGTGAAAAATCTAGGGAATAATGTTGTGGGCAGATAATATCTGTTGTAATGAGAAGTAATAACAGGGGTAGCAATTTATTAGCAAACTCCCCAAGTCACTATGTGGTAATAATCAGCAAAGCCATCAAAATGAAATTTGTTCACATTCTGATAGAGTTTACAGTAGGCAGTCTGCATCTTCATTAGCTAATCTTATAGCCTTAGCAATTGCAAAGGTGGCATGCATCTCAGGATGAAATAAAGGAGCTTAATAACTATTGCATTTCTTGCAGAGACAGTCAGTAAGGGACCACACTTAATTACCCTCCCTAAGTTTTGTATTCCAAGGGCATAGGGGGCATGGGTAGTGATACAATAAGTTGACTAAAGTGGTTACACTCTAATTTTTTTCAGACCAGTTTGGGGGACTGAGTAGGATTCTGGGATTTCACTGTGATTAAAGGCTTTTGTTGTTTTTTTTAAAAAAAATATTTTTTAAATTTTTTTCAATAACAATCTTTAGTGCTTCATGAACAATGTGTTGTCTGGGTTCATATATTTAAAACAATCAATGATAATTAATTCCTACAATTAATCAATACGTTGGTAATATATTTCTTGATCCTCTCTTCTTCCAGTAATATTTTCCTTTTGTCTACATTAAACAAATATAATTCTTAATATTTTCAGTATATACCAAGTTAAATATAAATATTTTTTAGTATTTATGCATATAATAATAACAACATATAACATGTTTTTAATCAGCTTGTATTTCCATTGTATTTATAAAAGTCATCTTATTAAGCATTATAGGTCCTATTTTCAAGATTCTTACTGAAGCTTAGTTTCCCCTCAGTATTCGGACCACTTTTATCAGTCATAATTTTCTCAAAATTCATTACCTTTAAATATCCAAACTTTTCATTTAGGAGACTCTCTCAATGTTTTAACATTTCATATATTCTAAAAATATTATACTACTTATATATTGTATTTCTCTTACTATAGGGCCTCTTTACAAGCTTTATCTATTCTTTTGGCAATATTCCAACAATATTTAATCCTATAATACACCATCTAATAATTTTTCTTTAGGGCCTTTTTATATCCAAACTTTATATAGTCACTAAGCTTTCGTCGGCCAAACTGCCGATGTCATCAGAGTTGGAGTAAAAGGAGATCAGGGAGCCAGCTCATATAACCTCCTGCCTCTGTGCCCAGCTCCTTGAGCGCGTCATTGGCCTGTTGACTGTACTCATCCGTACGGTGCTGAGTTGTTCCGCATCTAGCAACCTGTCCTGATGCCCCCAGAATGGGAGGTGAGGGAGACCAGGCGCAGGGACGTGTTGACAGCCGCCCTCCAGCCGCCCTCCAGGTGCTTGCACACGTGCCAGAAGAGCGCTTGAGGATCATAAAACAACCAGCGGGGCCAAGGACAGGTTTATTATATCCTGGTGTTTGTTTTTCTTTCTAACTTGGTTAACTTATATATACATATATATACATATACAGTATATTGCAATTGTCAAAAGACGGGATAGCGCCAAATTCTTGGAGGAACTGAACTCGGTATATCCAGACATCTGCTTCACCGCAGAAGAAGAGATCCAAGGCAGTCTTGCCTTTCTGGATGTGCTGATTAGCCGATGCCCTAATGGCACATTGTGCACATCTGTATACCGTAAACCCACCCATACAGACAGAATGCTACATTATAATAGCAACCACCCGGTAGCACACAAAATCAGCTGCATCCGGACGCTATTTAAACGGGTTAATTCCCATTGTAGCAAGGGCAGAGCTAAATCCAAGGAGAAAAAACATCTTTATCACATCCTCATGCACAATGGCTATCCCAGGGGGTTTGTGAGACAGCACAGTAGACCACATCGAAATCATAGAGACTCACGCTCCAAGGTGACAGCAATGCCGGCCACACGAACAAGTCTTCCTTATATTCATGGTGTCTCTGAGGCCACGGCATGGCTATTGGCCCCCTACAATGTGAGTGTTACCCATAGGCCCGAGCACACCCTTAGGTCCAAGGTCATGCATCCAAAAGAACCGCTCCCCAACGGTCAAAGATCATCTGTGGTTTACAGAATTAATTGCAAGGACTGTGCAAGCAATTATGTTGGGGAAACTACTAAAAGACTGAGGACCAGGGTTCATGAACATGAACTGGCTATTAGAAGGCAGGAGCAACGCTCACAAGTGTGGGCCCATATGTCCAGCTCTGGCCACACTTTTGATCTAGCCAATGCGGAGGTCATAGCTCGTGAGACTACCAAGGGTGGCCGCCTACTTAAGGAAGCCTGGCTCTCTAATGAAAATTCCATCAACCGGCATATAGATCTTTTGCTGGCCTACCAGACTGTTAGGAGATGGGAAAAACAGCATCACGACCTGCTGAGAAGACATTTAACTCTTCCTTGGCAGGATTGGGGCGGTGGAAGGATGGATGAGACGGGCACGATCTCTAAGAAAGAAGATGACAGCGTTTCACAGAATTGGGACGATGGCTCTACAGATGGTGGGATGACCACGACTCCCATGGACCGAGATGATGAACCAAACGGCCCCAAGCCAAGGATGGAAGTGCTGAGGCGATCTGGAAGGAGGGGGAGGGAGGGGGAAGACAGAGAGCAGGAATGCCGGAACAGCTGCTTGTTGCAGGACTGGAGTGGAGGAATTACGACAACGGCCTTGGGGGTGGGGGAGGATAATGGTCCTGAGAGGGAGGGGGACTGGGCGCAGGGATGGATTGACAGCCACCCTCCAAGTGCTTGTACACGCTCCAAAAGAGCACTTGAGGATCGTAAAATAACCAGTGGAGTCAAAGACAGTTTGCCTGAGGCGGAACAACTCTGCGCGATAGGGATTAACACAATCAACGGGCCGATGACGCGCTCAAGGAGCCGGGCGCAGAGGCAGGAGGCTATATGAGCTGCCTTCCCGATCTCCTGCTATTCTAACTCTGATGACGCTGGCAGTTTTTGGCCGGACGAAAGCTTAGAACTTTTTTAACCACAGACTTGTTTATATTAAACAGGCTGGTTTATTTTATCCTGGTGTTCGTTTTTTTCTTTTATTTGTTAACATAATGCCCAGGATTCGCATTTTTAGTATTTTAAAAGACAATACAGTATATATATATACTGTATTGTCTTTTAAAATACTATATATATATATATAACACCAGGATAAAAGTAAACAGGACCGTTTAATATAAAAAAGCCTGTGAGTAAAAAAGTTACTTACTGAGCTTTCATCAGCCAAACTACTGACGTCCTCAGAGTTAGAATGCTAGCTGATTAGGAAGCTTGCCTATATACAGCTGCCTGTCTATATATATATATACATACATACACACACACACATATTATATATTAACCATATTCAAACAACTGTTTAATTATATAATATTCCATCTGATAAGTTGAGAGGGTTAAGGACATACTGAATATGGAGTCATCATGAAGTCTGGGATGCCCACCAGTGTTTTTACTTTTGTTGCTATGATCCCAAAACTTTTTTCCAATATACCTGACACAACTGTGTACATTTAAAACAAGTCCATGGTCAGAATTTTATTTACGACCACATTCCCTTTCTTTTCATTGCTTTCAGTATCCATATGTGGTTTTTCTCTATTGATTTTTGTTCATTGAAGTCAATAGTCTTGTACATTTATTCTGGATAGAAATTCAAAATACTGGGGAAAAAATTTGGGGAATTCTATTTTGCTGCCTTAAATGAAAAGTATCAATCTATCTATCTTTCCCAAAACCAAATAATACTTTCAACATCTGTATGGCTTAAGCAAATAACTGTCTTAAAAGAGGCTCTTTTCCCATCTTAAGATACAAGATGGAAGACATATCCTGGAAACTGTATTTTAAAGCTGCATTGACTAGCATTATTTGTTCAGTCGTGAAAATGTGGAGAGACCTGGCCCATGGAATCACCAAGAGTCGGACACAACTGAATGGATAACATCATCATTGTCAGAATACATGGGTTGTTCTTAGCTCAACTGCACCAAATGTTGAATGTACTGTAGATCTATACTGTCTGACATGCTAATTTATATTTCAGTTAGATGTAAAAAATAATCACCCTTCATTATTGTAGAGAAATGTAGAAGAGAGAAATAGAAATAATCAGGCATCATATGAAAGGATGAGTAAACTAAAGTTCAACAGAGTCTGAGGATATCAATGGGCAATGGAAGATCACCAGAAAGAAGTTTGTGAAGATATTGCTATACAAGGAGAAAGACATACACACTCTTCAGAGAGAGAGGATCCAAAGATCAAAGTTCTGCTAGCATGACAGACTGTTGCTATATTTTAATTAAAGCCTTTGATTAACTCTATGGGGAATAAAGTAAGAGTTAATAGTGATAAATACATACTGCTAGAGTAGCAGAACTATTGTTTTTGCAGGCAGGGAGTTAATTAATCTTGGTCTGGTGCATCAATCTAGGCCATAAATTTGTTGCTGTACCATTCTTATCTAAGTAGAAGTAGAAAGGAGGGAGGATATATTTATCTGAATGCCACTTGCAGAACTATCCAGCTGAAAGAATGAAATACTTATACAAAGCAATGCTTTTCTATCTTGAAATGTTATGAATAAAAGGGGGAAAAGATCAGTTGGTTCACAAGAACATCTTTGTGTACTGTGCTTTGCTTAATCTGGAGACATCCTAACATACAATGTGACACAGTACATTTTTTTGCAGAAACAAATGTTACTGTTGGAACTTTGCAATGAGAGGAGAACACTGTTTTATTTAAATATGAAATATGTTTTTGAAATGTACTATCACCTTTAAGAAAACTGCTCAGTTTGTTGAAGATATGAATGTGTGTGTGTGTGTGTGTGTGTGTGTGTGTGTGTGTGTGTGTGTGTGTGTGTGTAAATTTAGCAATAGGCTTGCATAAATAAAATTTAAAGCAGCAGGAAGGGTTATTACTTGAGAGAATTTAATGAATCCAGGATGGTTTGGGTATTAAAACATAAGTTATGCCATATTTTCTTAGTGAGCATACCATGTCCAAGAGAAGCAATCAGGATTTGATGCTCTGATCTTAAGAGCTTAATATCAAATATTGTCAACTGCAAGTCTGTGCTATCAAAAGAGAGGTAGCAAAAGATACCACAGATACAATGGCATCATTTTCTGATATCCTTTGAACAAAGTGACCAAGTATTCAATGTAAACTATAGAATGCAAAGCAGTGTCAGGATCAGGCATCTATGGTTCAAATTAGTATTGTGGCTCTGCTTTAGCTGGATGAAATTATATCCAATGTGAAATATAGCCTTGAACTACCTTTAACCTAGATGTACTAGACAATAGCAGCAGAACTGAAAACTTCAGTGAGGTACTAAATTTCCAAGCTCGACAACAGAAAACTCTGCAGTAATAGGATTCTCTTGTTTTTCTTGAGCAGTTCAGTAAGACTGTAAATTGTGCTGATTTCATCACACACTACACATTTCATTTCCTTGAGCTTTTCAGTGGCAGCAAATAAATTGCTTTTTACTTTCTGAAAACTCCATATAAATGGAGCCCATACTAAGTGAATTCCATCCCATTTAGTAAGAACTCTCTCCTGTGAGAATCTTCTTCCAGACAGAGAAGAGCATTTCACCTTAGCCCAACTTTTTCTTGTAATTGCATAGTAATTTGATTGTTTTAATTCTCATGCATACAGAAAGACTGTAAGAGTATGGAACAATGATCTTGAAGAGAATGGATAAAGAGTAGAAATAATATTTTTCTTTCCTTCTCTTCCTCTTTTTTTTTTAAGTCTTGGACCAACAGCCTAATTCTACTTTAGATAATGAATCTAATACTTAAACAATGTTGTATCTTTTTTGCTGGATTTATTGCTGTTTGTAAAGAAAATCTATTTAGATGTTTGTTAAGAGTTGATAATGATTTGATGGTATGAATGTTTATGAAAGTGGCAGGTATAATGCATTTAAATAAATAATAAATACTAGTATATCATCAATCAGTTGCCATTTCTAAGCCTTCCATAGTTATGGTACATAAGTTGGGCAGCTATATAAGTAGAATGAATGAATGAATGAATGAATGAATGAATGAATGAATATATCTGGAGAAATTTCAAAGAACTGGTCTACTCACTATTCCTTGATCTTTGCAACTGTCATTGACTCTTCTTTTGCAGAGTAGTCTTGAATTTGCTACACCTCTCCTGGAAATCACAAACCAATTTTGTGCATATTTACTTAAAACTACTATTATGGTTATTTAGGCCTGCTTTCAAGTTCATATATGACTAAATATGAATTTTCTATATGCTAACTCTGGTTAAACCCCATTGAGTTCACTGAGATTTACACATATAAATATAGTATATACTGAAGCCAGAGATAGATCAAGTGTATTTATACTGCAATAACTATATTATTAAACAAGAATACCAACCAAAGCAAAAACAGAGCAGAAAAACTATAAAGATTGGTTGAATATAACTAAATGAACCATTGATTATATACAGTATCATGGAAATGGCCTAGCAAGCCCAATTTTTCCCTCTCTATTTGTGGTACTAGCTATGTTTATTGCATTCCAGGGTTGATTTAAAAACCCTTGTTCTGCTTGTTTCTGTAATACAAGTTCTGCAGCAGAACTCATGAGAAAATGGGTAGACTCAGGAGAATACATTTTTTGCCAGCAGTTCTTTTTATCACCACAGGACTGCATTATACAAAGGTCTGCTAGTGAGAAAAGGCTCATCTTCTATATAAATAAAAATGTAAATGTTCGTTTATTCAAAATCTTAAATCTCCAAAAGTTGTTCACCGATTGCTTTGAAATTTTGACACAACATTGCATTCAAATACGCACGTGTTTTTATATACCTACTATTATATAGATGTCACACTTGTGACAGGTAAAAACATGCTTTTTTGAAAAACAGCGCCATCTGTTGGACATAAAAGCAACACACGCTACGATTTAACCAGACTGAGCCACAGCAACGCGTGGCCGGGTACAGCTAGTACTTAATAAGTATTTGTTTAGCAGTTGTAGCCTGTTCCATTTTTTTCTCACTTTTTCAGTTGGGTTAGTACTTATATGTTACTGCAAAACAGAAAATGAAACAGTTCTTCTTCCAAAGAACATAGATTCATACCTGAACATACATTCAGTTACAGTGTTAATAGATGCAATGTTGTAAGACCAGAAGGGCCAGAGACAGATTGTCTTAGAGAAAATTTAGCTACGTGCTAAGAAACAAATCAGCTTGATGGCATCTATTGTAATCAATCAATCAACCAATCAAACTGACTTAATATATTATTCATTGGCTCAATTAAACTTTTTTGGAGTCTTCACAATATATTTCCTTCCTTCTTTTATATCCTACTTGTCCTGTTAGGTGTGCTTTGGTGACAGGCCAGTTTCAATAATATAGAATTGATTCAGTAGAGGATAGCATCTTATGTTTCTCTTCCTAAGTACTCCGGCTGCCCTCCTCAATGCACCAAGTTCTGTATATATTGTTATAAGATCAGGTTATATCCAGTGCCACAGAAATTTAGAATACCAATTCCCATCTTCCACAACAAGCTCAGGAATGTTAGGAGCTGGACTCTAAAATATCTGGAGGGTATCAAAATATTGCTTTTTTTGTTTCTATTTTTGGGCTTATAGTTTTACAACAATCAAGTTATAGCTGGCATGTGCCAACATAATAGAGGGAAAATATTTACAAGAATATATATGAATTTGCCTTTACTCATATTTTTCTTAGATGTATTTTCAGTTTCAGCAATGTTAATTTTTTTATCCGCTAATTTGCTACTGTGGCCTCTTTCAGAATGAATAGTAGGCAACCAAAAATAAAGTTATTGCTATTCTTCATGGAAGCCATCATGAAAACATATGGGAGCAGTCCCAGTTGAACAAAATACATTAAAAGGTTTCTGAAAAATAAAAGGATTTCCTAAATTGCAGAACCCTTAAATATAACTGGAAATGATAGATGATGAACTGTGTAAATCCAAATTAATACAGTAATAGGGATATCTGGAAAAGGAATGTATACTTTCTGATGTTAAAATGTTAGAGAAATGGTGTTCAAAACAATTTCTATGTAGTATATAAAACCTCTAAATGTGAAGACAAAATGGAGAAAGCCTCTATTTAAACTGGTTAGGGCAGGAACATTTCAATATAACTTTCCAAAGATTTAGAATTTTCTAATAATTACAAGATTAAAAAAGGGGAGGGAGAAATCTCATAATAGAGATTCTTTATTGTGCATGATTCCTTCTGCTTTATACTTTCTTCTGTTTCAATGAGATTTCTCAAAATATATTTAAATATCAATTAGGACACTTACCCAAATTGAGTATATAATATATCCACCTCCAACAACAGAAATTAAGGTAAAATTGCAGTGGTAATACTGATTCAGGGGCTTTTTAAATGTCTTTGTCCACTACCCGGTTCTAATTAAGATGCTTATTTTGCACTTAAAGAGAGAGAGAGAGAAAAAAACCAGGTGTGAGGTAGTTTTGGTTCACCACAACAAGGTGCGTTGTTCTGCAGCAAAGACAATGCAGTGTGCTTTGTCAGAGCAAAGGGCTGATATCATCTGCCTTGTCGAAGTCAGCTGCATTGTCGTAAGATCTCTTCTGGCTGCCGGAGGGAGCCAAAGGGAGCAGGCAAAGGGAAGAAGAGAGACAGTCACGTTTCTTTGAGGCAAAACATGAAGGATGCATTTTGTCTAAACCTTCATTGAGGGAAAGAACCTACCCAAGGACAAATCATCAACAAAACCTGATGTTTTGTTGAAAAGAGATTTGCCTAACTGTACATCTTTCGGTAGATTTTATATGTGATGTCCTGAACATGCATTCCAGAACTGAAAAAGCCATTGCTCAGTGACACTAGTTTTACTATCCAATTGATGAAAAGCTGATTATAGGAAAATACATTTCTGGCTCCCTAAACCTCACGTTTTTCTTATTGGTGCTAAAAACTGCTTTGCAATTTTGATGTATTTCCTTTCCCTGCAGGCAAGACAAGACAAGAAAGAACAACCATTCCCCTGCCTTCTACGGTGGTGCAATTTTTGGATTTTTGTTCAAAAAGATGCTTTGGAGTATGCAATAGTACCTGTCTGCAAGTCTTTAAAGCATCCTATGAAAAGATGCAACTGCTTTAAAGTATTCCAGAAGATGCTATATTTACAACTAGAAACATATTTTTAGATGAAATCCAAAATGCTACATTTATTCTCAAGATGTTCATTTTGATTATCTATTTGGGGCTTTTGATTGTTGGAGGAGGTAGAAAGTGCTACTACTGTTGATTTCTATTTTCCATCAGTTTAAGGTCCCCTCACAAGGAGTTTCTTCACATTCTTCTCCCTTGGCATTTAAATAAAGCAAAAACAAATAGTGAACTGAAAATAACTGGACAAACTAATCTCTTTTCCCCCACTAAGTGTCAAGGGGGATAACTTTTGATCAATCTGGTCAAATTTTATGGAATAGTTTTATTTATGATATAAATTTTCCTACGTTGTCTGAGGAATTCTGGAAGTTGAAGTCCACTTATCTTAAAGTTGGCAAGATTGAGAAATACTTAGACTATAATAGCTTCCTGAATTTCATGAAGGGAGGAAGCCATATAGATCTATTGGGAAATATTCTAGAGAACAGATACTGCGACATGGAAGAAATTTTTCCTGAATCCCACAAAAGACACTGCTTGATCAATGGAACCTAAAGCATGTCCACTCTGCCTAATGTCACTGGATAGGTAGAAATACTGTAACTAGGTAGAAACAGCTGGGGAACAGTAGTCCATCAAATAATCAGGCCCTGTGACATGAAAGGCATTTTAGGCAATAACCAGCCCCTTGAAATGTACCTAAAGTCAACTGATATTCAGCACAGCTTACAGAGTAATGAAGCTTTATAGACATAACAAGGCATGCAGTTCATGGCTTACATCACTGCATTCTGTATCAGCTGAAGTTCCAAGTGGTCTCTTAGAACAATGCCACATAGAACATAGTGTCTAAAACACAACTTGAAAGAACATGTTACAGTGATCCATTTATGGTGTGATTAAGGCATGGCAAGTTTTTGAAGGGCTTTCCAATCCAGGAAAAGATAAAACTGGCCCATTAGATGTACCAGTACCAAATTATCTTAGTCCCAGCTGTCCCTGTTCTTTGAGCAGGAGCTGTGAGTGCAAGATAATCTCCAAGTTACAGACAAGTCTTGAATGGGGTGTCCCTCTTGCTCCATGATCTGATGAGTGAATGTAAGTATATCTTACATTTGGCTATATACATAGGGATATTGCTTTATTAGTCTCAGGTTTGACAAGCCAAATTGCTGTTCGTAAAATTTCTATTTTCTGTTTCTTGAAGGAGGGGAAGTATGACAGTCACAGATTCCTCCAGTTTTTCCAGGAAAAACAGGTGGAAAGGAAGCTGTTGTTAGTACCAGTATGTGTGGAGGGAGGAGGAGAAGAGTTAGTTGAAACTATTATGTTATTTATTGCTCAAATGCCCAGTTTACTAAAACCAGCAGGACTTTCAGCTTAATGCAACTCTGTGGGCTCATTTTGAACAGTTTTCCTTCCCTTCCATCATCATTGTTGCACATTAATTAGTTTATCCCTCTGGACGTTATCTATAGTACCCCTGAAAAGATGGCAAAATGATCAGAAACCATTGTGCTTGCCATTACTATCGTGTTTAGAGGACAAGTGAACTGGCAGTGCTGATAAGCAGGACAAGAAGAAAAGAAGAGCCTTGCAGCCTGGCTGTTAGCTATCTGCTGGAGCAGAAGGTAACCATGAATGCCAGTGCCTGCAAATGGTCCTGCCAGCAGTCCTCAAATGCAAGGATATTATTGTGGGGCAATAATTAAGATAATCGCACCCCCTTTTCTCTTTTTGAGCAATGATTAAGCTTGAAATAAAAAAATAGTTCACTATGAAATTTGTATGTTTTCTATGTGATTTTGCACTCTGCTGAGGTTTTAGATGGCAGCTGCTACATGACAACATCCTGTAAGCATGACATATTAAGTTCAATAAATGTGATTTGTATATACTAGCTGAATTTTTAACAATTGATTTTTATTTTTGTACATTACTCTATAAGAGAGAGAAAGAGAAAGACAGAGACAGAGGGGGAGAGAGGATGCATGTGTGTGTGTGTTCATGTGTGTGTGTGAGACAGAGAGATATTCTTTTTACAACTTTACATAAAAGTATTCCTGTTAAATGAAAAATTCTATAGCAAATACACAAACAATTGATATACATCTATTTTTCATTAGCTGTTACCAAGGAAACAATTTAGTTGCATGCAGCTAATTCTAATGACTTTAAGTTAACATCTTGGTCAGATGTTACTGGATTTCTTTGACAATCCATTCTCAATGAGTTTATTATTTAAATTCCAAGTTTTTAAAGTTTAGCCATTTTAAAAGTAATTACTTTTAAAAATGTGTAAGTAATCCTGGGAGCTATGGAGTCAACCTGAGATGTCATATTACATTGTCATAACAAGAAAGGGGCTTTGTAGAGCAACTTGGAGTGATCATGATGAGAGAGACTTTTAGCTCTGAACTGGTACCTCATTTATCTGAAAAAAAGAAAAGAAAGAAAGGACTTTATTTATTTGGTTTACCTTGCTGACCCACTCACATATATGATTCTGTTTTATAATTCTTAAATTTAAAATAACTTTTCCATCAAATTGAATAGGAGTAATTTTAAAAAATACCAAAAGAATTATTTAGTACTGTACAAGTGAATAGTGTTGCAGTTATGGAGTTTTAGTCCTAGATCTTAGATATTATTCCCTTCTAGATGCTAAATGGGATTAGTGATCTGCTGAAGAATGTGGCAGGCTGTGTTGCATTGAGAGATTTCATGTTCCAGTTACTGTACAAATTTCAACATTTATCCTATCATTTTACCCTGATGATTCTGCTTACTTTGGGTGACTGACTTCCAGAACTGACAATGCAGTTCTCTCAACTTCAGGTCTGGGAAAGGAGAGGCTTCATGGGAGATAAGGCTACCAATGACTGATCATGATGGCTAAACTATTTCAGAACTGAATGGTTTTCGATAACAATTGCTGGGAAACAGTACAAAGATCCTATTATACACATGTGGATCTTCCAGAAGTAGTTGATTGGGCATTTGAACTTGAGAAGATTTTGC
The DNA here is from genome assembly GCF_001527695.2 of Protobothrops mucrosquamatus. NCBI lineage: Eukaryota > Metazoa > Chordata > Lepidosauria > Squamata > Viperidae > Protobothrops > Protobothrops mucrosquamatus. The sequence goes on along the minus strand of NW_015386456.1, from coordinate 415,552 downwards.
TGTGATTCTGAAAATATGACAAATACTCATATTTGTCCTTTACTTCAAATCCTTCGCTGTAAAGAGATTTGAAGAGAGAATCTCATGAGCACAATAGAATTGCATACCATAAGCTGTCAAACATACAAAGAGACATTTGGCAGATAATATACATAGCTAGAGGGCATGAGTGTAACTATCTTGACTGAAAGAAGTTATGGAACACAGGAAAGAGGAGGTAAACTATAGGCCTGTTTTTTGAACCTGAAATGGAGTAGAGAAAAGAAACTTTGCAAATTAATGGAACTGCCTTGGCTGTATTTAAAGATAATATTATCATGCAATCACGATACTATCAGAAGAGAAAATATATTGACTTTTTAAAAATTAGAAATGAACAAATATAGCTTCACTCTGCATTTATTTAGGATTATAGTTTTAAATAACTGTATAATTGTTAAGTATAATTTATAATACATGATATCGAACATCTCTCTTTTTCTCTCATAAGTGTCCATGTGTGTGTGTGTCTTGCAAGACTAGTTACATTTTATGTAATTTTCTTCTTAATATTTCCAGGTAGCCAAATATATTGGAAAAAGCAGCTCTTGTTTAAGAAATTTGATTTTACACTATCATTCATTTTCATAAATTTCATAATATTTTTCAACATTGTTTTAAAGCAATAATATTATTCTTGTTATTAAGAAAAGGATGAGGGTAATAGTTAAAGAATTGCAATTATAGATTTCTTTGTAAAATTATGTCAATAGAGTATTGGCATTTAAAAGGATTGCCTTCTTTTACAGATATATCAAAGGGCCCCCCCTCTCTCTTTCTCTCTCTCTTTGTGTGTATATGTGTGTGAATATTGTGTGTGTGTGTGTGTGTGTGTGTGAGCCGTCACTCACTTTCAGCCCATGACATCAGGCTTGGTTTGCAAGCCAGTCAGTCAATTCTTGTTTTCAATCAATGAATCAATGTTCAGTTCATCCAGAAAACAAAAAAATTACCCTGCACTTGCAGGGGAAGCCCTTGGAAGGAAAAAAGATAGGGAGCAGGTTTGGTGTGGTGCCTAAAATTAACCTTTGGACACGGGGAAAGAGCTACAGTTTGGAGAATGGTCAGATAACACTGGACCACATTTTTTTTCAAAAGTGCAGCTCCCTGAAAAACATTTGATAATTATGATAGACATGTTCAAATTGAACACAAATATAGTTTCAGAATGACTGTATCACATAGGAATCTTGAGAAATATGAAATTAGCTTTTAATGATCTATTTAGTCTCATAATGTTTCTGACATGCTGCATATGAGTTCAAAAGGGCTAAAAGTCTTCCCTGCTGATTTTGCTTTGTACTCAGTGTCTGATGTGTCTTGCTGTAGTATCCAACAATAGTCAGCCAGCACTAATGGATTCCAGTTTCCCTAATACCATTTTCCCCACTGAGGCAATGTTTTAGTGAAAAGTTTTGCCATGTTTGTCACTAGGTGTGGATGCAGAAAATGACACCCACATGTTGCATGTTCAGTGACATGTTGCACTTCATGATCTTGTATGCTGTAAGAAGCTTGTCAACCAGCTGAATTTAGTTTGGTGCCCTGTAGTTGCCAGGAAAAATCTCAAAATGCTTTCCGAGTGATTTTTCTCTGATCCTGCTAACAGATCTTCTAACCGCTTGTCATTGATGACATATCTGATCTGAGGACCAACAAAAAAGCTTTCCCTAATCTCGGCACCTAATCTCGGCAGTGGGAAACATCTCTCTCTCAAAAAAAGAAACTCTTTACCTTCCTTGTTCATTGCTTTTACAAATTATTCATCAGTCCCAGTTTTATATGAAGTGGAGGCAAAAATATCTTTGTCAGGTCAACAAGTGGTTCGTGTACCACGTTGTTCTGTTCTGGAAACAAATTGTTTTGGTGTAGTCATTTCTTTTTAATGTAGTGCAACTCTCTTGCATAGCTGACCCATTCACATATATAACAAAAGTACTTATAACCAAGCTGCATTTCAAGCAACAGAGCTTACTTTTCAGACTCCACAGATGCTGTACTTTGTGTGCTGGATGTGCTTCAACAACAGTTCCATGTTTTCATATAGAAGAGCCATGGTGGCGCAGTGGTTAGAATGCAGTATTGCATGCTAACTCTGCCCACTGCCAATTCAATCCTGATCGGCTTAAGGTTGACTCAGCCTTCCATTCTTCTGAGGTCGGTAAAATGAGGGCCCAGATTTGGGGGGGGGCAATTTGCTGACTATGTAAATCGCTTAGAGAGGGCTGTAAAGCACTGTGAAACAGTATATAAGTCTAAGTGCTATTGCTATACTTCTTTCATATGTGCAGCATAGCCATATACTTGATATATATTCACCCATCCATCCATTGTTGTCACAACAGTTCAAGATATTCTAGATCAAAATGATTGTCAACAGAGTCAAAAAACATATAAAAACATTTCTGCATGCAGTGCATAGTTAATTTATTGGCTTTATCTTTTTTTTCAAAATTGTATTTATAATACAATTAAAAAAAATATTGGATATAATGTGACATTCCAGTATATACATTCTTATCAAATTATTCCACATTTTACAATCAGTTCTTCATCTCTGAATATACATCTGAATTTTATATACAATACTTATTCTAAAATTATATATATTTCTATCTTAACGCTAGCCTATAATCCCAACCGTCCCCCTCGAATCCTTCCAGCAGTAAATTTTTTCCCAGGTTTCGAAATAAACTGATCTACATTTGTCTTTCAATACCATTGTGAGCCTGTCCATTTCCGCACATTGTAATATTTTATATAGTGTCTCTTCCTCTGTGGAAGTTTCTTTGCTCTTTCATTTTTGCGCGAACGCAAGCCTGGCTGCAGTCAAGACATGTAACAGCAAATAGATTGTTCCCTTATTGTATTTCTCTGTGGTTATTCCCAACAGGAAAAGTTCAGGTTTTAATTCTAAGTCCAACATTAATATAACTTTCAGCCATCTTTGTATCCTATTCCAATACTCACAAGCCTTTGGGCATTCCCACCACATATGGTAATATGATCCTATTGCTGTTTTACATTTCCAGCATAAAGGTGAGATATTTGGACCCATTTTAGCCAGCCTTATGGGTGGGAAGTGCCATCTATAAAACATCTTGTAGAGATTTTCCTTGTATGAGGTAGCTAGAGTGAGTTTCCTGCTTCTTTCCCACAATTCTTGTTATTGGCTTTACCTTGATGGACTAGTGGATTTAAATGAAGATAAGGCTAGTTATAGACGTTCTCCACTTTCTTGTAAACTTGTAAAATATATCCAAGCTTTGTTTTCTATTTTTAATGTTTTAACTGTCTTGCTTAGTTGCTGTCTTACAACTTGTAGTAGTAAAATAGTAAAGAAACAATTAAAAAAAAATACTTTTAGAATGTTGAAAGAGCTGAGAGGAAGAAAAGACTCTGCCTTTGGCTTCCTAACAGTTGCCTCAGATTGGCAACTATTTAAAAACTTATGTTTTCTGCAAATGTGAAACCTAAACCCTGGGTCTTCTCCAGCAGGACTTTTCTTATTCAAAATATTTTCTCTGCCAGGGACCAGGAGTTTCTCTGTATACACTACTGTTCTGTTTTAAACTGTGTGACTGAATTATGGAAATAAATAGCATCCTTTCAGCTTTTCAGCTTCTGCTTTGATTCTGTGTTTAATTAGAACTCATATTTTCTGCGTGCATCAGAGTAACAATAAGGTATCCAAAGTATTCCATGGTGGGTTTTTTAAGCCAAAAATATCCATGACCATTTTAGATACTTATAAATATTTTAATTTCAGTTGTTTTTTGTGGAGATCTGTAGTAATTTTGAGAGTCAGAAGGTAGCTCTTTAAAGTTCTCCAAAAAAGTAAATTATATTGTCAAAGTGTATATTTTAACACAGTAACAGGAACAGGATGGTTACTGAGTCACAGAAGAGGAAATTGACCAAAAAAAGTACAGCCATTTCTCCCACAAGTCATTTTTATCTGGAAGAAAACTAGAATAACTCAAAATTAAGCTAAGTTTCTAAGAACAGCCTTGGCATTGCTTGTCATTATTTTATGTCCTTACTCACATTTTTCAATTTCCAGAAATTTTCTGCCAGACCATACAAACTCTTTTTTTTCGAGGCCAATGTCTGCCAGTTTTCTCTCAGTTGCCTTTTTAGCAAGTCCCTTTGGAGACCATAAAGGTTCTTTTGAGAGGCTCTTTCTTTTGAACAGTGAAGGAGCAGGAGAGAAACAGCATTTTCTGGGAACTGGTGCTCTGCCTGCACTTTATTGGGTAATAATTTAAATTTATGATTCAATGATTCAACTGCAATAAATACAGCATTGCCATTTTAAAGGCTGAACACTTTTATAAAATCTTTGGAATTAACAATTAATTGGAATATTTCTCTGAAGTTGCTAGCATTCCTGACTGACTTTTAAGGAGCAACTTTGCTAATTTTTGTTGTTGATTTGTGGATTCTTCAAATTTGTACTTGAAACAATTCTGCACCAATTTTGTATCTAATCTGCCACATGGATCTTCCTCAGCCACACAAGACGATACCATGACATGCTTTTATATTATGTTATATAAACTAGAAAGAGCAAATTTCCTTCTTCAACTGGTTTAGACTGCATACTGTAAAAGAAATTCGTTAAAACAATCTAAGCTAAAGCAAGATTGTATCTCCTTTTATTAAAAATTATTAAATGTAATGGTTAAGCGGCAAGTCAGCTACAAAAAGAATTGATGCATTCATGTTCTTGCAGGCATTCCCATAACAACTTGAGATATTATATTAGAAAAATAGAAACAGAAGACTTAGGAGTCTTCTGCCTGATCCAATAGATATATTCTACATTCTTGAATCATCATATGCAAGCAAATATTAAACAAATTTTGTTGGAAGTCTGCCATCAGTTGGAAGGAATCTAACTATGCACAATTTAAATAATGAAACAAAAGGAGGTATGGGATCTCCAAAACTCTCTACAGCATAGTGCAATATTAAATATCCTCCCAAATAATTTTGCAAATGAGACATGCTCGTAAATTACTGAAATTAATGGTTGAGTTGGAATCTGTCTCTGGAATTATTACAACTAAAAATGAGGGCTTTAAGGCATACTTTTTTTTAAATAAGCAAATGCAAAAGGAATGTGTTAATTTTATGTGGTAGTTCATGATGTTGGAGAGAGAGATATAAAAGGTACAGAAATATCTTATGTTTGATATAATAGCTCTCAGATTGCTTTCAGATCTAAGGTGGCTCAGATCCAAAAATATTCAGTGCAAAGCATGCTAATTCAAAAGCTTCAGATGATGGGCTTGTTTTGTTTTAAATGTTTAAAGCTAATTTTAAATATCCCACAAGTTCTCCATAAAAGGAAATTAAAATGAGTCAGTATAGATTGATGATTGACATGCATTACTGATCAGTGAATGAGTCTATTCAGGCTCTCAAATCACACCATCTTCAGGAAGATGCAGAAAGAATATACTAAATGAATTTCAGAGATCTGTGTGTATTTATGGGTTTTGTTAGCATCAGCACTTTGTTTCTAAGGCCTTTCTAGTTGGAGGTTGCATTCTGCAGCTATATGTTCATTAGCTGACTGACATTTTGCCCAATTGGCCAGTGGATTGCTATTGTTCAACCAGCCTTGAGAACTCAAATAGTAGAGATTAATTTTCTTTCTGTAAATTGTATTGAACTTACTTTTACAAACTATATTTATGTGTTCTCTGTGCAGCCACATGTACAACCATATACAAGGACGCTTCAGTACCACAATCAGATTCTGCAATCCTTGATTATGCTATGAAGTGAGCTGTAGGTCACTGCCAGTGAAATAGGGAGTACTTCAGAATAATTTGTTCTTCCTAAAGATAGAAGAATTTAGGAACTGCTGTTTTTATGTTTTATCTGACAAAGTATATGTGACAGGGCTTTTCAAAAAAGAACAGTCCTGTCACGGAAATCATAGACAAATCTGAGTGGGAAAACAGATCTTTTTTATAGTCTTAAGTTTCACAATAATATTATATTGCTATTATAGTAAAGAAGAAGAAAAACCATCCTAACAATAAGAGCTGTTCAACAGTGTGCTAGAAAATGGTGAACCCTCTTTTATCAGAGGGAGTTTAGAGAGAAACTACTGTATATGGCCATGTATCGGGGGTGCAAGACTAATGGATTCTTTCAGTACCCTAAATACGCAGTTGGGATGGATATTCTTCAAGACCCGTTCAATATTTGCATTCTTATAAACATGATTCACTAAAGAAAAGAAGAATCTATCAAATGAATCTGCAATAAACTGAAAAAATTACAATCCAATTCTATATGTTGAGGTGATACCAAAAGCCTGAAAGAAATAGCAATTTAAATTTGTCACCATGTTTCTTTTTGTGTTGTTTAGCTGGGATAACTAAATAGGGTTAATTGAAAGATCACAGCATTGCGGTCTGTATCCATCTAGCAAAACTCTGGTAACCATACCTTGCAGTTATGCATTATATAGTCAGTTTATAAACAAAGGGGAGGATTATACAGGGCTATAAGAGGAAAGAAGGTGGTATATAAAAAGATGAGTGAATCACTGAAATGGAGGAGTAGACTAAACTAAAAATATTTTCTCACTTCAGTATAAAAACAAATGGATTCTATCTAAAACACTTTTATTCAAAATTATGGTTTCAAGAAGAAAACAGAGATCTAAAACCATCAACATGGAACAATTTCATTTCTAAATTTGAGATGCCAGCTCAAATGAGATAATTTCAACAGCCCAGACCAAGTCAATGCTTCAATGCAGAGCAGAGCTGCTTAACAAGGCCTAACCATAACAATTGTACTCTTTTTGAAAGCCTTCAGAATCAGAGTGGGCATGTCCAAAATATTTGGCCCCTGTTTTGCATTTTTTTGAAAATAGGAAGAAGAATTGAATAACAAACTGGCCATCCCAAGCACTGTAGAGATTTAAGGCACTTGTTTCACCCCCTACAGAAGATGCCCCTTGTAGTAGATCCTGACCCTCTCCAGCTTATTTATTTTCCCCACACTACCCTCTCCCTCATAAATAAGAGGGTGTGACTGGGCCAAAATCAGGTAGCTGGCTTTAATGTCTAGTGAGTATCGGCCTCGCAAGGTAGTCCTACCTACTACACTAGATGAAGTAGCTGTATCTTTATTGCAAGGTCACATTAAAGAATTTTGCAAATCTGAAATACATTTCTCCTGCATTGCCATAAAAGAAAACTAGAGAAGGTCCTTTCTGAAATGTTTACCATGCCCCCATTCCTTCTGCACATTAGGCTTCCTGTTCACTGGACAACAAAGATTTTTCTCCCTGAACATGTTGGGGTATATCTTATAGACTTTTGGCTACCAATCACAAAAATAATCTGTTAGTTAACCTATCACATACTGTTTTTACTACTGAAATATTTCTCCATTCTGATAAGCTATGATACTAGTCTAAATTTTTATTTTACAGTTTCATACCATTGACATTTGGCAATATTTGACACTTATCATACAGTGACATTTAGTGCTTGAAGGTACTGATGGCTGTTAGGCAATGGAACATTATAGTCTTTTTTTAACCTTTTGGCTTTCAACTTTCTACACTGGTATTTGTAGAGGAACTTTTATTTATCTATCATTAGATTGATGCAATTTGCCAAGGATTCTGGAGGAATCTTCTAGAATCCGCACTAAGTTTACATTGTAACTTATGTTGTGTATTTTAATAAGGAAAGTATTTTTCAAAAGTTGGAAGCCAATCTGAAACCTCAGAAATGGCACAGGTCCCAAAGATGAAAATTTAAACCACAGGTCTCGTTTTGTTACCAGCCCATGCTGAGAATTTCTAAACACAAACATATGTAGGTCAAATACTGAGCTGGCCTGATTTCTTTACATCTTAAATTTACATCTGAGTTCTATAACAAACTGATTTTTAATGTAACAGCATAAATTGTATTATGTCCTAAAATCTAGCATTTTCCTTTTTAGAAAAGGCAGTTAAAATCTAGTTGCATGAACATTAAGACAGCAGAAAAATATCATAAATAACATTCATATCAATCACAAGTTCTTGAGGACTTCCACCATTCCATGAAAGTAAAATTTGATGTTATGTATGAAGTCAGCAAGAGCGAGAAAATTAAAAGTTAAGAAAATTGCTTTTGGATCGCAGGACTTGTTATACAACCTCATTCATTCGGAGAAACCTGAGAAAAATATGAGTGTGTGTGTGGGGGAGATAATTGTGTATTGAAATGAGGGCTTACACCGTCAAATTTCTCTCTTTGTGTGGCAGAGACAGTCTTTAAAAAACAAACTTTAGAAGAGCAATAATGAAACATGAAGTTTGAAGCTGGCTCTGATTAAAATAGAATTAATTTTGTCAAGATGTACAATAAAAATCAATGTGGTGCTGATATGTGTTTGTAATCCAAGGCCTTGCTATTTGCTTTTATTATACATTTAAATTGCACATAATAAACATACTGAGATCTGGCAGACTTTGTAGCAAAGCAGATTTTTTAAAGTTTCAGAATGATGTGAAGTACTTATAGAGTATTATAAGTTCAGAAGCTACGAACTTGCGGCTGGTGGAAAACAAAGAGCAAAAGGAATTAAATGTCACACCATTAATGTAATGCTTCCTTGATTAGCAATGTTATTATCTCCATTTATTGTTAACAATGGCTATATAATTATAGGGGATATTGCATGGAACTGTTTCTCAGGAGACTAATTCTTTTGGTGATATTACAAATGCAAGAGCTCCTAAAAGAGAAACAAAGTAATTTGCCTGCTTCTACATTCAAAATCAAGATTATTATTTTTTTGATACAACAATAAAAAGAATGATGTACTTAAAAGTGAAATTCTATTGTCCCACCACCTTTACAACCCTGAAACCAGGTGAGATCATCTGTCTGGAACAGGCAATGGTAGCATTGCAAGCGTTTTGTGATCAGGGCATGATCCATAAAGAGGCACAAAGAGGCAATAGGTGTTATTTATATTTATTTGTGAAATGCATATATACATCTTGAGTACTTTTCTACTGGAGAAAAGCAGGGATGCTACAGCTCAAAAGTTACTACTACTTTCATATATATATATATATATATATATATATATATATATATATATATATATATATATATATATATATATATATAAAATAACATAAAAGACATACCCATGACTCCTGGGAGGATCCATAGTAGAGTACAAAAGTAAAGAACACCAGGAGAAAAAAGAGACTATATATGCAAGTCTTGGCATATTCGGGTCTTTTCCCATGTAAGATTGAAAGTATCTTGGCGACATTTCGACGAGGTCCCACTCGTCATCTTCAGGCTGGGGTCCTCGGCTTCGTGCCTGTGCGAGCAAAGTGTGATCGGAGCTGACGTCTCTTTATAAATACTGGTGGGGGTGTGTGGAGTGCTGGCTTAGTTGCTGTAGGTGGGTTGGTTGGCTGTGTGGGAGCCATTGTTTGTGGATTGTTTGGCTGTTTCGTAACATCCTGAGTAGTTGAGGTGCTGGCTGTGTACCCATTAGTCTTTTGTGTTATAACAACCTGGGTAATGGGTTGTGTGATTACATCCTGAGATCTAGTGTAGTGATATCCTGAGTTTTGTGTTGCAACATCCTGGGTGGTTGGCTGTGTTGTAACATCCTGAGCTTTAGCATTGTAACCTTCTGAGTTCTGTGATGTGATGTCCAAAGCAGAAGGCTGTGATGTAGCATACTGGGCTTTGGTTTGGCTCCGAGTTTGCAGTCTAGCTCTGTGTTCATGGCGTGTGTCCGTTTGTTTTGTGTGGGGGTCAGAGGGAGGTGCAGCGGCTGGTGATGTGGTCGTGGTTTGGTTCTGGATGGTGGTTGCATTTTGTCTGTGGTGCTCATGAGGCACTTTCATTAGGCTATCCAGCAAAATGAAACAGCCACTTTGTAGCTTCAAGGAGTGCATATAAAGAGACAATTTTCTTGAAAGATTTATGCAGGCCACACTTATGAGACTTAAGGCATATGTCTGCAATAGAAACAAGTTTCACTGAATGCAATTTATTAACAAAAGTGGCCTTGATTTCTAGTATTTGAATTACTTGTCTTCTGTTTATTTTGAGAAAACAACTTAAGATTGTGCTGTTCTTCAACAGCGTACTACTGTTTTAGAAAAGCTGAGAAATAAAAAAGAAATAAATAAAAATGGGAATATATGTAGTAAGCTGTAAATCATGAAATTCAATAAAAATATGTTTCATTTCTTCTCATCAAGAAGCTGATTCTCACTCAATCTTTAAAGAATTTTGTGGTTATGTGAAAAATGACTGATCTCTTTTGGAATCCCATATGTGTTGAAATCTGTCCTCCAACTTTCTAAAAGTATTGTTTTCTACTAAAGAGGCTTTTGTTTTTCTACCTCATTTTTAGAAGCTGTATTGAAACTTATTTTATTGTTAGGAAGGAATGGAGAAGATTGTTCTTCTCTTACACATCTTCCCATCAGTTTGAACTGTACCTGGACACCTAGGATTCTAGATCTAAAGAAGTTTGATGGAGGAGTTCCTGTCTCCTTTAAAAATGTAATACAAGCATTAAATGTATAGAGAAGGGGTGTGTGGGTTTGTACTATCAGCTTGAACACTAGATGATCCATTTATTGCGGGTGAGAACACTCAATTCAAAGGAGTTCTTTCCTTCAAAATGAACTAGATTCTCTTTCCTCAACCCCAAATCAAATAGTTTTGGTGATTTAATAGCCACTCTATTGATTCTCAATTCTGGTCAAGTTCACGTTGCATACTTCACCAGGGGGTAGCCATGACCATGAAGAACTGAAAAAAAGAAAAGACAGGAAATAGATCTACAGTCACAAAAGTCCACTTCTCATAGGTATACAGAACAGGCGATCATGAAGTTAAAATAACACCATATGCTTCATTGACATTATTTTGAAAAAATGCTGAAGTGGTATCATAACCTCTCATTTGTGTTGTGATCTCATACAAAATATCATTCGATTCTGGTGAATGTGCAGATTACTTTCATATGATAAGTGCAAGACCCTTCACCCCCCAATCAAAATTTTAATTTTCTTTTATTTTGCATCAAATTGAATCTTTTCTTTTCCACTCAATTGAATCAGAATAGTGACGAAAAGTGATGAATAAAAATATAGTAGAATGTGCCATTGCTAGCACTAGTAGTAAGCTCATGTTCAAGCCACAAATATTTTGACAATTCCAAAATTAGTAATCTTAAATTTTCATTTTATCTGCTTATGTAACTCTTGTATTCTTTACCATAAACTAATAAAGCAAAACTCACTTTCCTCTGAAAAGTGTGGTTGTCAGGAGTCTAATGCAGCTTTCTACTTAGCTTAAGAAACCTAATGATGCCATGGTTCCAACATAATATGCAGCCCAGCCTGAGCCATTCTGAGCTTGCCCTCTCCCGCCCACCAGAAATAGGTTTAAAGTTTTTCTGTCCAGTCATCTCTGATTCTTAGCCAAGGGATTCTGCATTGTCTGAGAGATGCTTCCATCTTCATGTGACCAACATGAAAATATGGAAAGCAGTAACCTTCCCACCAAAGTGGTACTAATTTATCTACTTGCATTTTTGCGTGCTTTCAAATGTTTAGCTTGTGGCAGGAGCTGGAACAAGTAACAGGAGCTCATCCCATCATGTGGCATTCAGGTCTTAAACCCAAGATGTTAGCTTTCCAGCTGACAAGCCGTTTCTTAACTGCTGAGCCATCACACCACCCCACTAGAAGTATTGACATGTTTAAACCTCTCAGTTCCCAGCCAGTCTTCCTGCGTGCTAAGGAAATAGGAAGACTGTTCCAGTCCATCCCATTCACATTTCCTAACTGTGAGGACACAAGGCAAAGTATCATGAAATACTACTTTGAAAGCATGTATTTCAATATTTGTAGATAGTGAAAAATACTGTAATACACATATATCAGCCTGCCTTCTGTCCCACTCCCCATATTATATTTATTTGTCTATTCATATCTTGCTTTTATTATTTTTATAACTAACTCAAGGTGAAAAACACATCCAGTTCTCCTTCCTCCTTCTATTTTCTCCACAACAACAACAACCCTGTGAAGTGAGTTAAGCTGAGAGAGGGAGTGAATGGCCCAAAGTCATTGAACTGGGTTTCATGCCTAAAGAGGGATTAGAACCCACAGTGTCCTGATTTGTAATCCGGTGCCTTAACCACTAGACCAAACTGGCTTTCCATTTGTCAATAGCATTTCCTAAAGCAATGAGTGGAAATTTTATTTTGTTATTTCCTCTCACTAGAGAATACTATTCATATATAAAAGAAAGGTTGTGGCCTAGGTATTTTAGACCATGAGATAGGAAATACTTTTGCCTTAGATGAAGAAACTGACAAAAAATGGAGTTGCTAAAGAAAGAGACTGTGTGTTTGTTGGTAACATACTTCACTGTTTCCATGGTGACAGAAAGAGAAATATATGAAGCAGTCCATTTTGTGGGCATATAATACTGCAGCCCAACACAGCACAAACATCTACGGATAAACAACTACACATACCAGAACTTTGTAAATTTATTTGGTTCTTATTGGATGTTTTCTGGAAATTAGCTGGATTCAAATTGGACCAAATCAGTGGCTGCTCGCTTTGATTTACTAAGTCAAAAGTACAATTCAGGAAACTGACCCCTGGTGATTAGCATGGGAGAAAACAGATGTAATTTTATTTATTTATTTTTGTGTTTGATTTTTTCCTTTCTCACCACAACTATTGTTGTTTACAATCACAATGATAAAATATCCTCAGTACAAATAAAATTTTATAATAATAATAAATATTAACCACCCCCTCCCCATATATAAACCACAGGTAACACATGTTAAAGTGTCTTTTCTAAGTGGTGAAGTGTGCCCATTCTCAGAGACATAGGTGCAAAGGATTGGGCATTTCTTTAAGGTTTTGTTTTTTAAAAAATAAAAAATAAAATAATGAATTTAACTCATAGGACCATGGAATATTATTTACATTTCTTTACAGATTTGGGGATAGTTAGAAAAAGCTTCATTCTCCTTATTCTTTGGTGTATAATATAAAAATATATAGTTTGTTAGCATAGGAACTACCAATTATAGATAACACAGCTTTTTAGAGCCAAGATTCTTTAGACCTGCTTTTTAAATTAATATATATATATATATGCCTGACATTTTTATTCCATTCTGCAGACATTTTTATTCCATTCCATTTTATTCCATTCTGAATCATTTATAAAGCTCCACAAGACTGCAGTTTCTTATAAAGCTTCAGATATTGGCTGAAATGGTTTTGACTTAGTCTTTGGCCTCAAAAAAATCCACATGCATCTCTATTAAAAATTTCTCATTGGACAAGAACATCTCTTTAAACATCACAACATCATTAAAATGTTTGAATATATGGTTTTTGTTTAATATTGGATTATATATTGTGTGAACTTCACCAACTTTAATTTATTCTCTAAATTATTATTAAGCGTACCATAGCTTATTTGCTAAGTGTTAACTGGAACTCCCACTTTGTAAATGTCTGAACTAGTGGCTCTTTTTTATTTGAAATACATGGCTAGGATCACTTCTCTTTATTTATGCATTTATGGTCAACCAATAACTATACTTGGTTCATCTACAAGAACAAGAACAATGAAAAACATTTCCCCAATTTTTGAAACAGAGTCTTCATACAAAAGTATTTTGTCAATAATGCCTCTGTGTTTAATAGAAATTTTGTAAATTAGTATAATGTAGTTGTAGAACAGATTCTCTTGAGAAAGGAGAGATTAATGGATTATCATTTACTTGCCTTTGTTAATGCCTCAGTTTGCAAATGAAATTTCTTCCTCATCAGCAAAGTTATTTTCCCACTTTTCTGTTTTTCTGTAGTAGAAGCTGTCTAAAGAACATATTATTTCCCTGCTTAAACCACTGCTTTTAATATTAAATCATAACATTTAACATAAAAGATGGTGTTGACATTACATCTACCAGTTTATTTGCAAACTTCTTTTATTTTTATTTTACTTTTTCTTTCAAATGCTGATCCTTTGTTCATTAGCACCACGTATTAAAGTAATACAATCAATTTAAAATACTTCATTGATTTTAGGTTTCTGTGTGTTTTTTCTCATCCTTTCATTTATAATATTGTTTTTACCAATGGATTCTCTGTACTTCAATACAAATCTCTGATTTCTTCTTCCTTTCTCCTGGGGAACTTGTAGCAATTTAGATATTCGATATAGCCTGCTATAATAGACCTTAAAAAAACAGGAGAGACAAAGTCTCGGAGAAGAAGATGCTGACTAAATAAAATAAGTCCAGCAATAAAAGTTGTCAGCTATGAAAATTTTGAAAGTTAGGGAATATGCCGAAAAACATGATGAAAATCTGCGTCTTCATAAGTAATGTAAATAAAAAGTTGATATATACATACCTAACAAAATCTTAGCATTTATATTTTATGTGCCAACATGGCTGGATATAATGGAACCCTGTCTTACCAAATTTGAACTGGACAAATCTCATACAACGAAGTAGCATGTAAAAGTGAACCATATCACAGAAACCATGTCATTAAGAAAAGAAAAACCCTTTGAAGATTTAAAACAGCTGCAAAAAAAAACCCCACCATAACTTTACATTATTTACAGATTAGGAGCCCCCAACAATGGCTTAAAATTGCAACAATGATATTAAGTAATGAAAACAACTATACTTGAAATCATGTGGTTGCCTGAGCATAAAATAAGATTGTTGTTGTATCTAATAGATGGACACATAGATTCAGAAAAGGTTGTATGCTTAGCAAACATAGTTTAATCAAACTGTGATCTCATACATCTCCTTAAAAAAAATTTGCACATATATCTGACTTTAATCTAGTAGTATAATCAGAATAAGTATGTGTATGTATGTGTGTATAATTTGGCTCTACAACTGAGTTGGAATTAAGCGAACAGAAAAATGAATAGAATCTGTATATTTAATAAATACACAAAGATGTACTTTAGAATTTTCTTGAATTTGGCACAGTTTAAAATTTAAATATCTCCATAGGAATGTTAGATTATAGCACTAGTCCTAAGTTTCCACTGGCATCTTGCCTGACCATAACTTGAATGATTTTATTGATTTTTTTTCCCTTGGCTCCCAGAGTAATATTATATGTAAACAAAGTAACTGTCATGTATAGGATAGAGAAATTAAACCTTATTTGGGATTCTTCTTCTCCATCCTGTATTTAAAAAATGATTTATTATATTCCCTTTCTCTTTTTAGCATTAACCTAACCTATGTGTAAAATTCTTGGCAATTTTTGAAATTCTATATTTTATCTTATTTTGTAATTTTCTCTTGCCTACAAACACACCATTTGTTATGTCAGAAAATGTCTGCAATATTTTACTGGCTACTCATCATATCGTTTTATAAAATAGTCGGTTAAGGTGTATTGTTAAGGATAGAGTAATGTGTTGAGCTTAAGATGTTAGTAAAAATCAATGATATGTAGCTTCTGAAGACAGAAGGAAAGAAATGACACACAGGGAGCAAGATTACATTAATAATAGTATCAGCAAAGCAAAGGTTAAATACTCGAAAAGCTAAAAACCTGTGTTGGCTGTTCAAAATAAATGATCTAGACAACAATCAATTTTAAAACTCCACTGGACCTAAGAAGCAGTTGCTGTATAGAAGCAGTTGCTGTATGAAAGTACAATAAAGTATACCAGACAGTATTATTTTTTTTAAAAAAAACTTTAAAAATGGAAAATCACTCATCCCAGGAACTCAGTGATGGATTATCACATTTTTTCTCCCTATAAGTAAGAAAATGTCAAGACAGAAAATAAATTTTGTATAATTTATCAGTGCTTTATTACCACAAGAACAAACTGACTGATGTAGCCAGGAGAAGCTGCTTATGATTCTTCACTTGAAGGAGGTCAAGACTTTGAGATGTCCACTGGGAGGCCATTCAAAATGACTAGCAGTGCCATCAAAAGTAGCCCATTTTTGTGGCATATATTAAGTAGTTATCACAGTAAAAAAATCTGAGTGAAACAAGAAAGACTTGCAGTTGCAGATTCATTGCTTATGAAGTATATACAATACATTAACATTTTTACTTGTCATTCTGCTGAAAACGTGACATACACTGCTTTGTTGAAATCTAATTGTAGCTTTTCATGTTTCGTACATTCCTGTGCCATGTAAGCCATTGCGCTACATTACTTTGAGTATGATTAGTGAAGACTCTCGCCTAGATGAATGAACTTCAATTTACTAGAGAAAAAAGTGGCCACCTGTTTAACTTAAGACAACATTTATTTTTTAGTTACTATAATATGTTCATATATTAATCAAAACATTTGAAAACTGTCAAAAGGCATGCATCATCTCTGTGCTAATTTTGGGCCTGTTTTTATTCCTCTCCTTATATATCAGATCAAAAGTAAAACCAAAAAGATAATCACCTGTAATTAAATTAATAAATTATTCAAAAATAGAGCCATAAACATTGCAAGTCTGGGTATCTGCAGGTGAGGCAACAGGGTGGCAAGTGATAAAATATATACCATTACAGTACTATTTATCATTATTTATTTGTTATGACTGTTCACTCCAACAGACTCTGGATAGCTTACAAAAATCCAAAAATAATAAAAACATAAAACAATGCAGACAATCTGAACTAAAGCAGCCATAATAGTAAAAGAAAACTACAACAGGAGTCCTACAAACACAGTAATCCAGACCTAGGACCAAAATCAAATCTTTCTGGGACCTCAGGGGAATAAATGCTGTCCATATCTCAAAATACAAAAATACAACATACAGGACTGATGCAGGTATATAAGAGTGAGACATACATCATGATAGTAACATATATAGGTCAACCTTTTTGACCCAACCTTGTTTTGCTCAAACTATCATTTTATTTAGTCCTTTACTGGGATTTACAAAGTGCTTTAAGCTCATTAACATAAATATACTTCAGGTTAAGACACAATTACCTCCTTTTACCAAAGAGTAATGGTTATAGTTGCATTTGCATATAACACTAAATCATAATATAGGCACATTATGTAACTGTTTCTACACAGTATGTACTACCAGGAGTACATACAAAGAGCTTGCCCTCTCTTATTTGTGCCTATTCAACACACACTATCAACTATGCTCCATAAAAAGGATTCTCTACATCAGTTAATTTTATAGAAGGGAGGTGATAATTTGGGACAATCAATGACTGACAACATAAATGCAGTGGTAGGAAATTGCTTACTTACTTAACTTTATTGCAGTCATTAACCCACACATGTAGGAAATCGCTAAAGTAGTCATACAAGTTTAATACTCTGTTCCAAAGCTTCTGATCAATTCATCTTTTTTAAAATCAGCATTTATCATCTTAGGACTACCAGATCTGTGTTACAAAGAATTTTTTTAAACTACTCAGATGTCATAAATTGAATCTTCATTCCAGTTCTACACTGCTTAAATTATAAACAGATTCAAACTATTATGCTTAACTTACAACTTTACAAAGCTAACTTAGGGAGTGATAGTCTTCATCTGTGAAATACTGACAAATCTAATGTGTTGGTACTGTAATATATTATACTACTGTATACTTCATGATGATAAAATATTTACATCTGTTTAATCCTTTATTGCATATGCATTTAATAGATTCCACCTTACATTTAATAGAACCTGATTTATTATTAGGAGTTATAAATTTGGAATCCATTGGTATCCTACTGATTTCAAGAATTAAGAGGACACTAGAAAAAACTGTCATAGACTATTGAATCACCTAGCCCAATAATGTCTACACTATACCAACGTAATTTTCCAAAGTTCAAGGCAGTTTTTCCATCATAACTCAAAATGCCTGGACTTAAACCTGGGAAAATGATATAGTTTAGTAATGAACTTTACATTACATATATATGTGCTCCATTGTTGAATTACAGTATATCTCCTTTCCAAGGGACCTGAAAGTGAACTGCTTATAGATATAAACATATATGCATCAGGCAGCATGGATAACTACTGTATTTAATAAGTGCTATACATAGTAGTTATTTTGTATTTTTATTTATTTATTTATTTATTTATTTATTTATTTATTTATTTATTTATTTATTTATTTATTTATTTATTTATTTATTTATTTATTTATTTATTTATTTATTTATTTATTGTTATTTGTATGTGACCTGTTCATGTTACTTACTCCAGATGGTTTACAGCAATTATGTTGAAAATATCAGTAAATATTAACATCCTAAAATTTCTGCTGCTGCTCTTGCTTTGCTTTAATAATTACTCTGCCCTGTGAAAGAAGGTGGGATCCATTTGTTACCTAAAGAATGGCAAGATATGGTGAGCCTGACTCTATCAGGAAAGCTATTCCAAGGGGAGACAGTTGTTCTAGGAAGCCTTCGGTCTCAAGAGGTGTGGCTTTCTGTATCATTCTGTCCTGATGTCAGCCCTTTGAGGTAGTCCAGACAAGAATCATGCCCAAGAGTAATAGTTTTTAAGCCACTGTTTTTATTGGTAGTATATTGTTTTAAAATGCTTTTTATTGTTTTAATTGTTTTTATACTTTTGGAGTTGGCCAGAGTCATTGATTGAATTGGACAGTTATAGAAATTGAACAAATAAATAAATAAATAGATCTATCTTTATTGACAACAGAATCTTGCAAATCTAAAAGTACATTTCTGCTCCCTCATCTTTAGAGTCCAAGAAACTAGGAGAGTCCCTTCTGAAACATTTGCCATGCCCCCATTCCTAGAGGCTCAGCTGCCATTTATCTGACCATTGCCTAATCTGTGATTCTTCCTCCTGTCTCCCAAAATCATTTCCACATGTCATTACACCTAATCAGATTATTTAGGGTCTAGAAGACAGTCCCCAAAGCAGGAAAGGCTCAGGTTGCAGAGGATTTCATGATACTCTGCCATAGTAGAGAAATGAATATGTACTTGACATTTCTGATTACTAATGGGCAACCTCATAGCCCTTCCTTTTTGCATATTAGATCTTTAGATTGGACAGATTGTCAATTGGAGGCTATTTTCAGGTAGAATATTTCTCTTCAATTGCAGCCTATAGAAGCAAAGAAACAAAAAAGAATAACTTGGTTGTTTCTATATACTCAGCTGAATAACCTTTTAAGTTTTTAGTTTAGGATAACTCTTAGGATTTTATCTTATCTAAGAGACAGAAAAATATACTAATCTAAAATCTACATGATCTGCGAATTAAATCAAATGATATTTTTGATGGAATGGCTGAATTTTAAAAGCATTCATGTTTTATAAAAGATAGAGTAGGACCTCTGCTGGTTACTAAATAATATTGTACTACCTCAAAACATTTAATGTTTCCTCACAATCTTACACATAAAATAAAAGTAAAAAATAGATGCAAAAGGTATTATTTGACCTAAAGTTTATATTTAGAAACTGTAGCAGTAGCAGATAAATGGAATTTATCTAAGTATGTGTCACCAATGATATAAATATATATGTATGTGTGTTTGTGTATATGAACTAGAGTGGAAAATCACTATGGATTTAAAACTTGATGATAACCTGTGCTATGACAATGAGACAGTACTCTGATAGCTGAAAATGTAAATAAGGCAGAACTTCTGATAGTCAAGAAGCACCATGAAAACAATAGATTAAGATACAGTAAATATAAAGAAGACCAAACTAATTACAAAAAGTAGAGCCTTAAAATTGATAGGTGCAACACTGAAGTGTTGTATAGTTTTACCATTTCAGGATTGACTATTAACAGTAAAGGAAGCAGTAGTTGAGAGATACACCACTCACTAGCACTTGGTAGGTAGTAATGAAGGCCTTGGAAAGTATATTCAGATGTTATAATATGTTATAATATTATATTATAAATATAAATATAAAAAATATCCAGACAAATATTTTCCCTGTGACACTTCATGGAAATGAAAGTTGGACTTTGAAGAAGCAAGATAAAAAAAAATGTAGTGATGCTCTTGAATTTTGGTGAGGGAGAGGACTTGAGAATAACATGGTTAGCCAATACAACAAACAAATGGGTCAGAGAAAAAATAGTTCTGAGTTCTAACTCAAGACACAAATGACCAGACCCAAATTATCATATTCTGGACAAATTATATGAATTTTTAGCTATTTTGGGAAGACTATAAGGCTGGAAAAAGGAAAGGTGAAAGGAAAGAGAAGAGAATAGAATGGACATCATCAAGTATGAGGGACTCAGTTGCAACAATGAGGGTGCATCCTTGAAAAATTGAAGTGCTAGGTTGAGGACAAATCATGCCATAGAAGGTCTATTTATTGCTCTTTAAGAATCAACACTGACTCACTGGCACATAGTGAAAAAAATGGCATGTAATACATATTTTTACAGATAAAGGCAAAAATAATTATTTGTATGTATAAAATCATAATTTTAATTTAATAGTTATGAGCTGTGGTGGTGCAGTGGTTAGAAGGCTAATTCTGCTGACTGCCAGAATTCTGAATGGTTCATGATTGATTCAACCTTCTATCCTTCTGAGGTTGGTAAAATGAGGACCCACATTGTTGGGGGCAATATGCTGACTCTGTAAACCACTTAGAGAGGGCTGCAAAGCACCATGAAGCAGTATATAAATCTAAGTGCTATTGCTAAATGCTATTGCTAGTTTAGAATATAGAAAGAAGCAGTAATAAGTAAAATAGAGATTGGGCTTTTAGAACAAGAATTGTACTTCCTTTAAGACATGGTGGAGAGAAAATTCACCCTGTGTTTTACAGCTTCCCATACTCAAATCTGATTATTATTCCATTGATTGCAACACCTAAATTCTCCTTAAAAAAACTGATAATCCTAAAGGTTCACATAGTTTTGCCATACACAAATACATAGGATTATTTGGATCATTTTCCTCAATAAATAAATGAATAAGTATAATGTTTTTAACTCATTGGTTTAGTTGGTACTCTTTATCTAGCTTTAGGACTTACATGGAGAACAAATCACTCATATTTATGCAGAAATACAGTGGTACCTTATGCAGAAATACAGGATGTACTCGGTATTCATCCTTAATTGGTTTTGGGGTATGTGATGAGTACCAAAAATGATGAATACCAAACAAATTTTTCCTATAAGGAATAATGTAGTGAGTCACAAGGCAGCCAACACCAAAGTTCTAGCTTGAGTACCAAACAAAACGATGAATACCAGGACAAAATGTTCACATCAAAATGTGTTGAGTACCAAATATGATGAGTTTCAAAGCAGTTGAGTACCAAGGTATCATTTTATTAAAAATTCAAAAGGGTTCATAAACCTTTAAGCCCTAGTATATTTGCAATATGTATCGGATTAAAGACATCAGTATTTTTAACATAACTCCACATATCTATGAACTTTGAGAAGTCCTGGGGAACAGAAAGAGTACTGGAAGACTGGAAGACAGCTAATATTCCTATTTACTTCAACTTACTTTCAAATATGTTTCTCTTCATGTCAATAAAAACCAATACAATAAATTGTATTGAATTTAGAAAGACGTTCTTTTCAAATAAAGTGCATGCATTGTGGCTGTAAGTAGCATTGTGGCTGTAAGTACTTTATTTTTCTTAGCTAAAATGTTTTTCATTCATAATGGTTGAATTCAAGCATAGGTCAATTCAAGCATAGAATGTTCTCGCACATATTGGGGAAACATAAATGGGTATTGCAGTCATTGCGCTAGTGGCTCTAGTCTTACACAGCTCCTCCTTATTATGTGCTGCAGCAGTGCACCTTGCTTTGTAAGCTTGACAGCCATTATGAGTGAGGCCATGCCATGTAGAATGGGTTTGTGCCAGCAAACAACTTCAGTGAGGCCCTTAGTGTCTCTTTGTAATGTTTGTTCTGCCTTCTATGCAAGTGTCTTCCAGTAAAGAATTCCCCCAAAGTTGCTGCTTGGGTATGCACTGATCCAGCATACAAATGACAAGTCATGCATTGTGACCATATTGATCAAATACTTTATGTTTCTTAGCTCTTCAAATTAATTCTACATAATAGACTTTCAGTATCTGCAGGTTCCAGGTGGAAGTATTTACTAAAGCATGCAGTTACATCCAGCTACTTACAGTTATTTTTAATTAATGTCATTACATTCTTCATTACAAAGACAAAGTTCCTGTCTCTTTTTACAGCAGATATCACATTCCTTTATTTCTTAATTTCCATTAAGATGAGACAAATAATCTTTTTTTTAAAAAAAAAAAAAAAAAGCAAAGCACATTATTAAATGTAAATAAATTAGAACTCTTGTATGGTCTCACAAAAGATTAGCTAAATTGAAATGCTAGTTTACTCCTGTGAAATAAAAATAATTGTCAGTTCTGGACTAATTGTCTCCAATTCAACTAAGCATGTGAATCTTTCTTTGTCTGATCCGTGACATTAATTGGCCATAACACACTCATTATTAGTAGATATATGCATTTTTCCCCTATGGTCATTATTGTTACTTCTAGGTAAATGTAAAAGGGCTGCTGTTTATCATACTGAATGAGCTGGATTTTAACTTAAACATAATCAGGTTATTGCACTAATTTCAAGTGAATTAGATTAATTTTTGTCGCGTTTTTGTGGGGTCTAACCTGAACGAGATCCTTGATACCAAATGTGAGCCATACCAAAAGCTTATAAAATTTCTGTTACTATAATTGTTAATCAATAAGTTACTGGAGTTCCTGAACAAAAAAAAATGCATTTAATCAAACATTTCATTTGTTTGATTTGTGTTCCATCTTTTTTGTTCAGAAACTCAAGGACCTATTGACTAGCCTTTTGATACAATTCAAATCTGGTATCCAAGAAAGAAAAGAATAGGAGATTTCATGCATAATTCTTTCCTCCTAACTAGTTCAGCCTTTGTATGTTCTTTAGCATAAAGTAACATGCAGTAATTACACTTCCATACTATAAAAGAGTGTGTCCTTGTGCTAGTGCAGAAAGAAATGTCCTGTCTCCCAGAAAGGTACCAATGGAGAATCAAGGTTTGAACACATTTCACCGAAGTCATTTAGCACTATCCAATGTCTTTTAGTTGAAGTTCCTGCAGCCTTGAAATGAGAAGTAAATCAAATGAGGCATGTCATGCACTGTTGGTTATAAATCAAAATTATGTCACTGATGGAATGACAGTGCTCTATATTACTGTTGGTCTATTAACTTATCAACTATAGTACCATATATGCACCTATATGGAAAGTGATGTGGATTATAAATTGATAAAATAAAAATACATAAAAGGATGGTTCAGTCATAAAAACATGTTTCTTTCTTTTTGAAAACTGTTATTTTAAAATAGGATGACCAAGTATGTTTAAAGAATTGAAGTTTGTAGTACATGTCACACATTAACATTGTCAGTTATAATTAGAGGTCAAATGAATCTCACTATATCTATTTCTCTTCAATTCTTTCCTATGCTTCAGTCTTCCTAAACTTCATGATTTTTTTTTAATTATTCAAATTAATAGAAGCAGATGTGATTTGTGAACTGTGTAATCCCATGAAATGTAAACACATTCCAGTGGTGCTTCTCTCAGTTATTTCAATTTTTCATTATTTATTTATTACATTTATATAATTGCCGATCATATAACAAACTCTGGACAGCTCCCAATCAAAAACTAAAGTAATATAAAAACCATATTAAAACTATATTCCACATGTGTTCCTTCATTCTGAGTTCATTCAAGATTGTGATGAAGCCAGAAGAGACTCTAAGAGAGAAAAAAAGATAAATCTAAATTTATTAGAACAGTTCTCTTGTAAATCCATGCTACCTAATCCTGACCATTTAGCAGTTTTTTCCTGTTCCTATTTTCAAAATGAGATTGTTGTAGGGCTGGATTTAGTTGGACAAGACTGTAAACTCAGTCCTAAAAGAAAACATTGGATTTAAGCTTTTCTCTTAATCCAGAATGTTTATATACTCTCGTCTTCACATCTGGTAGAAAGAAAAGATAGGATATAAGTGCAATAAATAATATTTATAACACACTCTACAGTCCAAATATAGAAACATTTACTGATGGTCCAAGCACTTTGGCAGGTCAGCATTTTTCTGTTTTTCTTTTACCATGAGATAGGCAATTACCAAAATGGAAAATCTAATCACTGCTAATCATTGCCATCCTCATGATGTCTGTTTAGTTTTACTGGCACTCTTAGATTTGGGGGATAAGGATAGCCAGTTTCTCTCTGCACCTAACTGCTGACACTACTGCTTCTTTTTTGCTATCTAAAGTATTTTAGGAGCCACTAGACAATGAGAGCCTGGACATGACCCCATGTTTGTTTGCTTATTTATTATAATAATTTTATGCTGCCTGCTTGATAGATTCAAGGCAAAGATACATATGCTCCTCCACTATTATCCAATTTTAAGGACCATCCACTCAAAGGCTCTACAAAACAAATTTGTTTTTCCTGCCTCTGTAAATGACAAAAAGGTTGGGAAAGGGAATTTTCTACAATAAGGAGGCTGCTAATGAAAGTACCATCTTATGAATCCTAACTCTCTCAATTTCTCAGGATGCAGATAGCCACAGAAGCTCTCCCAACTAGATGGTTTTTCATGGGTTGAGTCCACTTGTTCATCTTGGAAGCAATGCAATGAGCATTACTCTCTGGTCTTTGTTGAGCAATTAACATAGCAGTTGCCCCAGCAGTCCTAGATACCATCTGTTTTGTTCCCATCTGTTTCACAGGAGGAGAAAAGAATTGAAAGTAAAATTATGTGCGGCCTAATCAGTTTATAAGATAAATTACGATGCTGTACTTAGCCCAGCCTTGGCTCTGTGACTATATTTGGTAAAACAGAGACTGAATTCCACAGTTCATTGAACTACAAATTAACCAACTGCATATTGCACATATCCAATCTGTAAAGTTAGTTTATGGGTCAGTGTATTGACCCTAGAAAATTGGGCTAATTGAATAAACCATGATTTCATGACCATCAATAAGCTGTCTTGCTAAAATAATAACACTCTTTCTTTAAATGCCGAGGTAGTTCCTTCTTGCAGGAAACTATTTAACTCCTTAAAACTTTGAAATAATGCCTTAAAATCCTCATTAAATCTATAACTTTTTTCCAATAAGTTTTTTTATTATCCCTTTGATACATCTGTTCTTATGGGTGAAAAGTGATAAATTCAATTGTTTTCCTTCAGTGCTGTAACTAGCTTGCTTTTAAATCTCCATTTAATTTTCTAATCATTGCAGAGTAATTTGGGGAAAACTTGGGAAACATTATCCATTTTAATCATTATGACTCCCAGAAAGTAAATGGGTAAACATTTAAATTCCTGGTTATATTTAGTAGACACTTAGAATATTGTAATGAGAATTTGTAAACATAAAAACTAATGAACAAATTGAGAGAATTAGCAACCAGTTTTAAAGATGGCCAACAGCTAAAATCAAAAAAATAATTTATTTGTGACTAGTTCAAAAAAAGTCAGACATGATAAGTTTTAGTTCTTAAGAGTTGTTTTGATATTCATAAAACAATTTTTTTTATCATGGAAACAATACAATGTCCCCAACTGAATAATGGTAAAGTAACATATGGAAGTTAATTTTGAGCATTTAAATTTTCATCAAAGCCTGTGGGAGTAGAAGATACATGTAGCACAAAATATCAAGTTGGATGAAAATGGAAAAGGGTTTTCTATCCCATATTCTAGTAGTGGGGATATATAAATTAAACAGGCATAGAAACTGTTTTAAAGAGCATAGCTTGAGTTCATTAGCAGTATATGCAAGCAGTCTATCTGTACCAATTGGGAAGCACATTTAAATAAGAATCCCATTGAAGATGAATATGAATCAATTCTTCAACCAGCACTGTGTGATTATTTGTACAGGACCTGCTGCAACAATATCTGGATCTGCTTTTCTAAATTGGGATAAAACTGACTTTCATTGGGGATCATATGAAAGTTTTCAAGTGGCATTTATTTTTCCCTCCTCCTCCTCCTCCTCCTCCTCCTCCTCCTCCTCCTCCTCCTCCTCCTCTCTTCTTTGGTCTATTCCTTCTTCAGAGTAGGGAGAAGATGAGGAGATAGAAGGTGAACTCATGAAATTTGCAGATGACATCAAGGTGATGGGAATAGCCAACAGTCAAAGTCAAAGTCCCAATATCAAACCAAGATAGCTGATCCAAATTGATTTGCCCCAAACCAATGCTTTAAAGTAAGAGGCCTTGTTGAGGCATGGTTTCTCAGCAAATCAGAACACTGCAGCATCACATAGCTTCTCCTTTGAACTAACCAAATCTTGCCAAAGTGAGCCTGGCAGGTGAGTATAGACTCACTTTCTTGTTCAGTTTTGTTGTTTACATTATGTTTGCCTAAATGTTAAAATGAAGTTATTGACACCAGTTCTTTTTTATTTTTAAGGAAGGTTTAAATCAGCATGTGACCAGGATTACGTATGTGGTCTCCCCTCGCACACGCCTTCCACAGGACACTATGTTTGGGGTCAATGAAATCTGACATCACTACCTATTGAACAAAATTTATCAAATCATTCATTGCATATAGACTATAACATTCTAACTATTATATATGTGAACATGGAAACAAATGTTCTATAATTTTCTCTCTATTTTAATAGGCAGAGGGGCTACTATTTAGCTAACAAATGTGGACTCCTACGGCATTGAACTGATCGGTTACCAAGCCAACAAAGATAGAATCATGGCTAATATCCAGGAGTGATTGTACACATCTGGGTTGAAAAGATAGGGCATCCAGTTTTCTCCTCCAAGTCCACAAAATAATAATTCTTGAGAATGGAACTAGGTCAGGGATAGGCAACTTCAGCTCTTTTATGACTTGTGGACTTCAACTCCCAGAATTCCTGAGTCAGAATTCCACGAGTCATAAAAGAGCTGAGGTTGACCTAACCTCCTGGTCTCTGGAGATAACCTGGTCCTAACCTGGGGATCTATACATAATTTGCTATTCTTGCTTGTTCAAGACTTACATGTTGTCAATATATGCTCATAATATACTTAGTGCTTTAACTAAAGGTGAGAGATTATATCTCAAATATTATACATATTTTTAAAAAAGTTCTTATCACGGAGCTATGGTTCTCATTAAATTTAACTATGAAAAGTGTATATGTATTGATGTGTGCATATAAGTGAACGTGTAACTAGTTTTATTTCCATGTATGGGACTCAAAGACTATTTTCCCTTTTTGTTGGCAGAAAATCTTTGGATTCAACCCATTATTTGAATTTGAAAGTTGTTAAAAACTGTTTGATATTTTGGTTCTATCAAAACAGTGAGATGTGAGACCATATTCCCTTGCTAATTTAATAGCATCTCTTTCACAAAATGATTCAGGGCAATGTCTTCCAGCTGGCACTGCACATGAGCTGTTGTACTAAGTCTCTGGAGGAAGGAAGGCTGAGACAGATTGAAAAATTAAACTGGGTGAAAACAAATTGTTCTTATTTTGTCTCTCTGATAATGTTTGGATAAAGGTGGTTTTGATACAAATACAAGTAAAGGGACAGCATCCTTTGGCCCTGATCAGAACTCCATGCGTGGTCTTGGTATTTACAAACATTGTCAGAAGGCTCTATAGACTTCTTCCCAGCAATCAGAATATTATCAAGTGAGAGAAGTGGTAGCACTCCAACCTTTTCTGGTATTCTGACAGCGTGTCCAGGCTAGTAAAGCATTTCAACCTTTTTGTGGATGCCTCAAAGAGATTGCACTCTTGAAGAGACCTAAAATCTACAAGGTCTGAAATTTATAGAATTTCCTGAATTTTTAAGAATATTGGAAAAGCTTCACAAATGACCAAGCCATTTGAAGAAAAATGATAACTTACAAGCTTATCTTAACTCCTGATTTAACAAAGCTGTTAAGTAAATCAATTTGTGATTTGGGGTCTTTTTCCAATTGCCATGTTAAACAGCTACTCACCAGTTCTCAAGTCTGCAGAAACCTATAGAAATGTACAATTGGCTGTTCCTATCCTTTCTCTATTGCTTCTGTTTTTGACTTGCTGTTGAATGAGAAGTCCTGATTTTGTATGTGCAAATAATTTTAAGGGCAGAAAGTGTTTATACCCATCACTTTTGCTGCCTTCTCCCATTCAGTATAAAACTATTCATCCTTCCATCAATCATTGCACTGTAGCAGGACTGGCATATGACTATGGGCACATGCACAGAGATAGGGATGGAGTGACTTCACATATTGTCTTCCAAATTATTTTAAACAATTACTGTGTGTAATTAATGTTATTATATTATGATTGTGATTAATGCAAATTATATAAATGTCATCATTTGCACAATTACATGACACATGTGGTGTTATCTTGACTTTTACCAGATGAGTTTATATTAACATTGTAATCCAGCATTTTTAATGTCATGTGTCTTTTCTGTTGTAAATTAAAATTAATCAGAATCATAAAGAGAAGTACATTAGAAGGATGACAAAGATCATTTATTGGAAACCCATGAATAGCTGATCCGAATCACACAAGCATGTAATCCCCAACAGGAATAGATTTCCTTTCGGAAAGATAGATAGACTCACATTCTCCTGTTTTATTGTGCAGGTTTAGCAGCCTTTCAAAATATGCTAGCTGTGGAAGTCTGCTGAATTGCAACTATGAAAAGAGTACTAAACCTGTATTTTCCCAAGAATGCAGCAAAGAAAGAAAGCATAAACCTCATCATCTTTTAGTATTGGACACCATGTCAAACTTACTAAACACAGCAATAACCTAAAGCTGTATCCAGCTACTTTGACAGGAATTGAAAAAAACAAGAACAGCAATATAATAATGAAAGGCAATGCCTGGGACTGGAAGGAGGCAGTATGCAGCAGCTTAAATAGTCACTGGGATGATCCCACTCTACACGGGACAACTGACTGTGCTATCCATAGAATAGTTAAGTACATCAGATTTCACACATCTTGTAATTCCCATGAGTTGTATCAGCATAAAGTGAAAAGCCCCTGTTTAGACACTAGTAGAGCCAAGGATAGTTTAAGAATGTCTTGTTTGGTTTTGAATGAAATGAGGTGAGTTAAGGTGAGGTGAGGTGAGGTGGAATGAAGTGAGATGAGATGAGTAACATGCAACAGACCAGAAGAAAGATATTGCCACGACATGTTTTTCCATGGTTAGATGCAAGTAGGGAAAAGTTGTAAATGGTCACTATGATAAAAAAAAAGATGCTTAGGCCCTAGAAGGAGTGCAAAGAAGAGAAACAAAGATGATAAGGGGTCTGTATGATAGACTAATTGGAAGATGATAAGGCTAAACTGTATGATGTACAGTTAAGAGTATGTTTAGCCTAATGAAGAGAAGGCTTGAAAGTGACATGACAGCCATCTTCAAATGTCTGAAGGGCTATCACAGAGATAAGGGGTTGATTTATTCTCCAAGGCACCCAAGAGCAGAATAAGAAACAATGGGTAGAAAGTAGTTAGAGAGAGAAGCAGGAGAACTAAGGAGAAACTTCCTGGCAGTAAGAACATTTAGTCAGTGGAACTTCCTGGCAGTAAGAACATTTAGTCAGTGGAACAGCCTGCCTCCCAGAATTGTGGGAGCTCCATTGCTGGAGGTTTTCCATTTGTCTGGGATGTAATAAGAACTCCTGCCTTGAGCAAGGGGATGGACTAGGAGCCCTTCAAGGTCCCTTCCAATCCTATGATTCTGTGTTCTGTGTCCTAATACACCTAACAATAAGTGTTATGTTAAGTAGAATTCTATAAATATTTTTTTAAAAAATGTCTGAAATAGAAAAAAAAGATATAAATTGTTTGGATTGGTCATAAATTTGCATATGGAAATACAACATCCATTGAAATATGAAATATCATTACAAACAAACCAATTTGCACATAGACCATAGTCTATGTTACATCAGAATTTTTAGTTTAGCAAACAGGCAGTGTTTTCTGTAACTAAATCCCAATCTTAAGCATTCTTAAATCAATTCTTAATTGTTATGAGTGGCATGACACATTCCTGTATTTTACAGCCTTCAGGAAGATCACATGGAAAGAAGTGATAGGTTGATGGTTTCCACTTGTGCCAATATTGTCAAGTTTATTGACAAAAACTAAGGCAGTAGCTCTCAGGCATGCTATTCAGATTGACTTGAGTAGGCTTTAAGCATCAATTTGACTGAAGTGTTCAGGCACAAGACAGGAAAGAGATAAGAATCTGCATATTATAAAAAAGTTGCTTTAAACAGTTCATTGCTTTCTGTTACCATGAATCCTTTCTTATATCCCCATAGTATAATTCTGATGCTTCTTTTTCTTGTCTTTTCTGTTATTTAAGATTTTTTGCTTTGTGTTTAGCTTTGAAGTTGGATGATTATTGGATATTAACATAACCAATATTTCTCTCCTGATATATTCTTGTTTTCACCTTAATTCCCACAAGTATGCTCTGGTTAACAGTACTAATGTTCCAATCTCCCTGTATTTTTTATATTTCATAAACACAGTGAAGTAATTGCACAAGAAGCATGACCGAAACAGTGGCAAATATGTCACCTGTCTAAACTAAGAGCTAGCTTACTCTTGGATGTAAGCTCCACTTCAAGGCAAATGTGTAGAATGTTTGGCTAAATATAGGCCTTATATTCAAAGCCCAAATTCACACAATTTGTTAAAATCTAAACCGGGAATAACAAAGTAGATAAAACATCTTGGCTTCACATCCTAGTTCACTTAAAGCTGGCTTCTGATAGCTCACTGAATAATAAATTGCCCAACTCCATTTATCTGAGCCAAGTCTAATATGTTATCCCAAAGGTCCTTTCTCACAAGGCAACTGGACTGTTTTTCTTTGAAGACATTTCACTTCTCATCCAAGAAGCTTCTTCAACTCTGACTGGATGGAAATGAAAGGATTTATACTCCTTGCAAATAGCTGGTCATTTGCATTCTTTTAGAGAGTCATTGAGGCCACCTGGAGGTTTATCTGTGTCATCAGGGTCACCTGAGTAGTGCAAATGGGTGTGGACCCTTCTTGGAACTGCTGAAAGGGGGGCAGGGGGTACAAGTGGGCCTGTTGATTATATACCTGGCTCCCTGCTATGTATCAATGGCCCTGCCTGAGTTGGCTGACGTAATAGCCGGGGTGGCAGTTGAGACCCCCAGACTTATAGTCATGGGGGATTTCAATCTGCCATCGGTGGGCGAAACG
>NW_015386456.1:311860-382131 GCF_001527695.2 Protobothrops mucrosquamatus | reverse complement strand
AATAATAATAATAATAATAATAATAATAATAATAATAATAATAATAATAATAATAATAATAATAATAATAAAAGGACTGTGTTGTAGACTGGAGATAGATGATGTCATATCCCTCCCACTCCATTGAGAGAGGGCTGTTCAATTTTGAGAGAGGACTGTTCATAGACATCTAGTATGTTATGTGAACTAAACTTCCTACCTCCTGTTTGTACAATGAGCAAGAGACAATAGTTTACTTTTGTGTTTATCTTCCATGTATATGCTTGAATTTGTGAACAGATGGTCTGGGAATTACATCTGATGCTGGAAACTAATCTGGCTGTGTGCTGTTTAATTGAAGATAGTTAAATGCTGGTTGTTATCACAGTTGAATGGTCTTGACTATACAAATTGATATGTTCTCTAACAGAATAATTAGACCTCCATTATCTTAGGCTGAAGTTTTTTGGGGAGAGGGAGTTTTTGGCAGTGGGTTGCCAGGGAGTGGGGGGAGGTAATTAACATATGATGAATCCTACAAAATAATTTTCAATTTTCATTTTAGGGATTAGGCAAAGGGATATATGCTTGATGTCCAAACATAGCCAATAATTCAAACATGATTTTAAGCTCTTGGTTGTCTATTAGACATATAGAATTTTAAACATAAATTTTGAGACAGAATTTTTGGATCAAAATTAGCAATAACAAACACTCCAAGTATTGTGAATTTTAATTTTAAATGTCCAGGTTTTGTATAGGGAATATGTTACTCTCTCTTTGCAGTTTTAGATTGTTTGACTTTATTATTTGAAGAAAGAGAGAGAGAGTAATGGGAATAATTGCAAATATTTCTTCTCCAGACAGTATGAGTTGGCAGTCTATTGAGTTTCCCTGAGCATCTGAACCTGGAGCAGCTTTACAACTCAAGAATATTGTGTTACAAAGTCAGCTAGCATCACATTGTCTGTCTTCCAGGCTGGAGTTGAGAGCTGGTGGCTTCCCATATCTTCTTAGTAAACTAATGAGAATACACAAAAGTGATTTTCAGACCAGGAACTTCTTAAATTAGTCTCTTAGCCAGTACACAGTAATTATGCATAGGCGTTGCACTATAATTATTTGCGTCCCACTACAAATATACTTATCCAAAACTAGTTACTGTAGGCCAGATATGTCAAACTCGTGACGTCACGTGATGTCGCGCAACGTATCGGAGCTTTTTTGCCATTGCCAGCAATGGGGTGGGCGCGGCTCCGGTATGATGAAACCAGCCCGCAGGCCGGCAGTTTGACATCCCTGCTGTCATTTCCTATGGACTCAGTGATTCTTGTCATCATCATATTTATATGCACTATGTATGAAAGTGAATATGAGAAACTAGCACAAATTACACAGAACTTTAACAGTCTTATATTTTGTGTTAAAATACTTTCTCTATAAATGTTCTTAGAAAGTGCCTTATCCTATTTTTAACTATTTTAACTATTTAATTATTTGCATTACAAAATGAAAATATTAATTCTGTATATTCCCTTCTCTTAATCTTTTTTTTCTTTATGTTGCTTGCAATTATAACTACAAACTTTTGCTTTACTAATACCAAGTGTTATATCTGAATGGTATGCTTAGTTTAAAGTATTTTGCTTTAAACTATTGAAATGTCCTTTGAGAAGTCCCTTTATTTTGGCCCATAATCTATGACTTTATGAAATAATTTCTACTGCCTTTAAAAGACGTAATATATGTGAAGAATCCTTTAATATATTTTATTTGCCTCAGTGTTGAGGAGTCTATTTCAAAAAAGAGGTGCAGTGGCTCAGTGGCTTAATGGCATCTTTGCTCCAGCAGTTCAAGCCTTCATCCCATGTGGCAGGGTGAGCTCCCATCACTTGCCTCAGCTTCTACCCACCTAGCAGTTTGCAAGCATGTTTTATGCGAGCAGATAAATAGTACAGGTAGTCCTCAACTTACGATCACAATTGAGCCCAAAATTTATGTTGTTAAGTGAGAAATTTGTTAACTGGGTTTTACCTCATTTTACAATTTTTCTTGCCACTGCAGTTGTTAAATTAGTGACACGGTTGTTAAGTGAATCTGGTTTCCCTATTAACTTTGCTTGTTGGAAGGTTGCAACAGGGGATCACATGACTCCAGGACACTGCAACTGTCATATATGTGAGTCAATTGTCAAGCATCCGAATGCAAATCACGCGACTATGGGGATGCTACAACAGTCATAAGTCACTTTTTTCAATGCCGTTGTAACTTTGAATGGTCACTAAATGAGGACTACCTGTACCACCTTGGTGGGGAGAAAAGCTGGTGCTTTGTGCAGGTGCTCAGATTCCTGCTGCTTCCCGGTTGTGACACCTGTTTGGGAAGCCACTCCGGTGAATCCTGTGGCGCACCTTGGGAAGTGTGTACCACAACAGAGCTGGTAAATTGGCAGCCAAACTGTTACTCTGAATTAGCATTGTAGTCTCCTAGCTAATATAACAATGCTAGATGATAATGATTATGATGATGATGGTGGTGATGATACTTTTAAAAGCCATTTCTCTATTTCTATGAAAATAAGACAGAAAGAGATACAGTACAATATGCTTAATCAATTTTGTTTCATCCAAACTTATTGGAAAGCTGATATATCTTTAATCAGGAATTCTGTAACAAAGCACAAGTGAAAAATCATAACACATTATTAAAGCATAGAATTGCTTTTAAGGAGTTCTATTTAGAAAGTTACTGGGAGGGGGAACCTATAAAAGAGGCTGCTTTGATCTACTAACATCAACAGTTCTCTGAACCCTGGTTAGTTCATTTTAGCCTCAGGCTGCTTTTACATAAGCATTTATCGTGCTTGTCAAGATGAAAGGCTTGTTATGCATATAATAAATGTTGATTACACTCATCAAAGAAAATTGTCTCATTGGGTTTCTAGATCTCTATTACTTATTTGTACTTATTAGGTTTCATTAATGCTCATGAAATTGTAGACACCTTACAAGACTGGTAGTTGAAATGGTTGTTTGAATATGTACTATGCCTATATATAATTTCATTGTTTGACATTTGAATCTCTGCAAAAGAACCAATGAGGAGTTTTAAGATATAAAATGGGGTTTTCCTAGTTCCCTAAACAATTATCATTGTGCACAATTATTGAATTGCCCTAATACAGTAGTCCAGGGATGTCAAACTCAATTTCATTTAGGGCCGCATCAGCATTGTGGTTGCCCTCGGGGGGGGGGGGTGGGGGGTGTGTGGCCAGGGTGGGCGCAGCCTACTGGGTGGCTGTGGCTGTGTGAGTGTGGCCTACTGGGTAGGTGTGGCCAACTCAACATCGCTTGCATCAGGGGGCCTGGGCAGGACTGGGGCAGGACTGGGGCAGATGGGTCTCCAGCAGAGGAGGGTGAGACCAGGGTGAGTGCCAGGGCATGGTCCACTAGAGGAGCCTCACTGTCCCTCTCAGGCCATGTGGAGAGGCTGGAAGGTGGCACGGGCTGCCCGGAGCCCTGGGCAGCAGAAGTCAAACACCCAGTCTGGCCCTTGAGCTCCCACAGCACCTAGCAGCCCCACTTCCCAAGGGGGTGCCCAGCTGTGTTTGCCTCCTCCTCAAGGCTGCTGCTGCTGTACTCGCTCTCCTTGGCCAGGTTGCTCATGGTGGGTGCAGGAGGGCAAAGTGCATGGGTCAGAGGGAGGCCAACTCCCTCTCCATGCGAGGAGACCCGGCTTTGCCTTTTGAAAAAGCACCTTTGAGACAACCCTGAGCTGTAGGATTGAGAATCTCCATAGACAAAAATAGTTTGTTTTTTCTTGTCTAGTATTTTTTTTTCATGAGGAAAGGCCATTGTCACATATCTGAATTAGTATAAGAATTCACATGAAACACTAGACAGGGTCTTCAGTATTTAACACTATAACCAAATTAAAATGATTGCGTGCCTGTGCCCTCAAATCAGACTTAATTCCAACACAAACCCTACAAACACACATACAATATCTAGAAATTTCAACTGCAATCTCCAGGTCAGAGACCAGCCACAAATTACATAGTTCATCTAATGCAGCGGTTCTCAACCTATGGGTCACGACCCCATTTGGGGTCGATCGACCATTTCATGGGGGTCGCCAAGCAAGGCTGTCAGCCATTTTTTTTGTCCGCCATTTTTTTCCCCTTTTCCGGCGGGTGCCTTACCTCCCTTGGGCTGGGCCAGCTGGTGGTCGGCCTGCTCCGTCTCTGCCGCTTGCCAGCTACGCCTTGGCCGGCGCAGGGGGCGGAACCACGCATGCGCGGCACTCCCGGGCAGGGAAAGTCCTCAACTTACGACCGGTTGGGTAGTCCTCGACTTACGACCGGTTTAGTCCTCGACTTACGATCGGTTTAGTCCTCGACTTATGACCGGTTTAGTCCTCGACTTACGACTGGTTTAGTCCTCGACTTATGACCGGTTGGGGATCGTGGCATTAAAAAGGTTGAGAACCACTGACCTAATGGATTAGTGTTAAACAGAAAGTAGAATATTGGGCTTTCTATTGACTGTACTGTGCATAGTTCTTTTTACAACTATGTAACATTTGGCCTTTGGGAGAAATATGCTTCAGATCAATCAAATGTCTAAGGAGATCTCTTCTTTGTTAACATAATATGGGGCTTTTTTGTGACAGCATTGTTATGGATTTCTTTTTAACAGACTAGCCCAATATTCAGTAACTTTGGAATAGGCTGTACAAACAGTATATCATTCTCTCTGTAGTTTTGTTTTGCTTTGAAGCCATTTTTTTCACTACCACCAATTATAATGCTCTGTTTTATTTTGTTTACTATATTGAAATTAACTATCTTGGATTCTTTGCTGGGCCTTACAAGTAGTAATAGTGAGGCATTGAGAAAAATCTAAAGGAACTCATCCATGTCTCCCTATTACTGTTAATTTTTAGTGGCCAGGACCCAAATATAACATTTTTAGAGATGGGTAGGGCTGCGGTAGACAAAACAAAAGAAGAAAATTGATGTAGGATGAATTTTCCTTTTAGGTTTGTAGGCATTGGAGAGTATTTTGCTGTTTGTCTTGGGACCTCAGAATGATTGGAAACTATTATCACTGATTTGGTCTCCTGAACAATGTGACTGAAAGGAACACTACAGCCTATTTCTGAAGCTGTCATATGCCATCATATTTATTTATTTATACTGTATAGTAGTTTAAGTGACTTGTTATAACTTCATGTCATTGTAACTCTGATAATGGCAATGTAATTAGTTGCTATGTAACTTAATGATAGTCTTGAGCAGTAAGATTTGTACAGCCAGGTGATTGAAATGTGTTTTGTCCCTGAAGATTCATGATAACATTGAGTACTTCAGCAGCTGGCAGAGACCCATGCTTGATTTATCAAATAGAACATTGTTATAACAAATGTTTTAAACATAGAACATCAGTACTTCTATAGCAGCTGTTGGATATATTATTTTCCACAAATGGTTGCATTCCTATTCCATGGAGATTTAAAGAAATGTTCTTATGTCAAACTGTTGCTTTTTCATTTTCCACTCTATCTTAACAATTCTTTAACAATTGAAAATGTAAACATTAATCTGAGGACAATTACTCTTAGACAAAAAAGGAACAGCATAGCTGTATGTTAATATTTCATACTGTAAAAGACAGCATAAAGAGATATAGACTTGTACTGCTAAAACAGCTTGTCTGTCCCAGTGTTTGAAACCTACTCTCCTACTTAAAACAAACTAGTTCTATATCAGCATCAAATGCAAAAGTCAAGTTTCTCTTGAAAAAAACTTATAAGAAGAAATTATATGATAAAGTAAACTTGCAGAAATTAAGCAAGTGTTAGTCTAGTTTTCTTCCATTAGTTCATAAATAGGTCTGGATATAAATATTTGTGCTGTGCATTAAAATGTCCCCATTTTCCCCTACTATCCCATTCATGTTTTTAGATTAAAGTTGCTCTCAAAATTTAATTCAAAGTATGAAGTATTCTTTCTCTCATTTAATAATGAGGTGACTAATGCTGATGTCCTTTTGTATATGCAATAATTTCTCCATCTTTTCTCCAGTTTCTCTGCCTCTCCAACCTTAAATCACAAGATAAAATATCATGAAGGAATTCCTTCCACTCAGGTTTTTTAGACAGAAAAGTGTGAACAGATAAAAAGGCTTCAGAATTATTGTTCTACTTGTAGCACCCTTCCTCACTGCCAGTGATCAGCTTTAAAATAAAGAAAAAAAATTCAGAAGGAGTAATAGAACACTCTGAGAATGTTGTTAAAAAAAAGAAAATGGACACTTTTGTCACAGAGGAAACTAATGTTTAAAAAATTGCTGGGTAGTTAGTGCATACCACTAACAGATATGGTTTAATGAAGGGCAATGTCTTCAATGTTATAAATTGACAACAGATAATGCACTAGAAGCTGTGATGCATTCTTTAGCATCTCTTCTTTCACATCACAGCAGAAAGTAGCTGTTAGAACTCAAACTCACCACGTCATGTGACGTGTCGCGATGTATCACGACTCTTTTTGCATTGCAATGGGGTGGGTGGGTGGCTTCGGTATGATGAAACCGGCCCACGGGCTGGCAGTTTGACACCCCTGTGTTAGAAAAAGTTGTGTTTCTATTGCTCATGAAATAGAAAAGTGCAACAAGTACTCATTAGCATATTTTAAGCAACATAGTGTAATTCAATTTTTGACTGCTAAAGGAGTGTGTCCAGTTAAGCTTTAGCAACAAATTCAGGTTGTTTATAGTGATTACTGTGTTGATCTGAGCTCTGTGTGTTGCTGAGCCAAAAACTGTTAAGATGGGAAATCATTTGTGTGATCAAATATAAAGAGGACTACCTGAAGCAGCAACCAATGAGTTTCAGATGAGAAAGGTTGATGAATTGATTAAAGAAAATCACTGGATTACACAAAGGGAAACTGCTGTCGAGCTTGACACTTCATAGGAACGTGTGGGTCACATTATCAATGTTCTTTAGTATTGGAAAGTTTGCCCAAGATGGGTTCCTCACATGCTGAGGCAGAAATTAAAGTTTCAAGAGTTTGAAATTGGCATGTTATGAGATTGAGGAATTTATTAATAGTATTGTGACAGCCAATAAAATATGGGCTCATGTCTATGATCCAGAAATAGTCAGTCCATGAAATACTATCACAAAGCTTAACCAAAAAAAAAAGGAAAACCAGAATTTCAAAGGCCAGACTTTGACAGGAAAACTTATGGCTAAGTGAGTAAGTGCAAATGGTGTTATTCATATGGATTGTTGACTGTTGAATTTTATTGTAGCACTAATGTTTTCTTTCTTTTGATGTTCAGTCAATGACACAAGAGGTGAACACAAGACAAGTTCATTAAGATCAATTTGGACTCAGCTCTGATATGGAACTAAATGCAACTTAACATGTTATAAGAAACATAACAAAAGTCTCCATAACAAGGATATGGACAGCTTTTAGTAAATGCCAAATTGATAACAATCCCTGCTTAGTACCTCAAGGGCTGTCTATGGCTTTAACAGAAGTTTACGTCTTTGTTATTCAGACTGACTTGGAAGTTCCTTCTAATCAAAAATGTTAGGGGGTTTCTATACCATCAAATCGTAAAGGTAGCATCCATTTTATTTCCATGTTAGATTTATATCCACCTTTTCTATAGATGTATTCCATATACATATCCCTTCATTTTATCCCCACAACATCAATTGGACATCAATCTAAAGACATCTAGAGAGTTTCTATGGCTAAAGGTGGATTTGTTCTTGAGTTTCTCCCATCCTTGATTGAACACTTTTCCATGCTACTAGTTCTATTATCATTCCAAACTAAAAAGAACAAGCAGGGGGAAGTTAGAGAAATTATTAGATTGGTCTTGAATCTTTTAGTTGCTCTATTTGGCTTCAAATAGAACAGGGGTGTCAAACTGCCGGCCACTGGGCCAGATGCGTCATGCTGAAAGTGCGCCAGATGCGTCATGCTGAAACTACGCCTACCCCATTGCCGGCAATGGAAAAAAAGTCGCAATATGTCACAACACATCAAGTGATGTTGCGAGTTTGACACCCCTGAAATAGAATTTGCTACTGTTAGCAAACGGAGTCTATGATGCATTCCTATGTTGCACAATGAGTTTGGATATTTGCTGTTCTGCCACAAAGGGGAAGTGTTGCCTTAGTTTTCAAAAGCTGTGCAAGTTAAAGCTATAATTTTGTAGTGCATTGTTGAATGTAGGAAGAATGAAGCTGAAACTTCAGAATATGTCTATTTTTTCTGATTTGTTTTTCATATTATTAGACAGTACCTGTGCAAAATTACAGCTTCACAAGAATAAATTATATTCTTGTAATATGTAACCATATTACATTCATTTTAAATTTTGAAAAGATTTTCCAATTCATATCATTCTAGTTTTTGCATAAAGTTAAAACCACAGTATTGTTTGTTTTGTTGAGCCAATACATATGTAATGAAGTTTATTTTATTTTATTTTATTAAAAAAAATCAACTCTGTATTGAATAGACAACGGCATTTTCTCCACTCATGAAAATCAACAGGCTACAGCATTCTAAAAGGAAGTCTTCTCCAGACAGTATTCAGAAATTGGAAAGCATCTCAGACAGACATATGAGATCTTGCTCTTTAAACATCCACTAGGATTGTCATTTGCTTGGAAGCTTCAGTGCCAAAATAAAGTTGCCATGGGAACAGTTTGTTCGCTTCTGTCATTCTTTTAACCCTTTTAGTTCCAGTACAAAGAGGCAAGTAGGAGTTCTGAAAATTATAACAAATTAAAAAAGAAATCCATGATAATATTATTAGTGTTGTGCCAAAATAGGAATGTAATGAAAATATAACATAATTAATCACCTTATAAGAAATTACCCATTTTATTTCTATTGTATGTAGTTAGAAATGCAAAATAAGAGATACAGGAAATTTTATTTATCATAACAAATCTGCCATGCCGATGATGGTTTGCCATATAGCAGTTATTATTCAGTGATTATCTAAGGCTTAGAAACTAACTCATGACTTTTAGGCACAATTTACACAGATGTAACACATTGTACATAAAAGCTGTAGATTCTACTTTATGCAGGCTTATGCAACAGTATATCTAAAAATAGAGAATGTATGTATCTTGGGAATATAGTGTTGAGTTCTTTGGTGTCTTCTGAGCTTGGTTGTTTTCCTGCAAATGTTTCATTACCTAGTCTGGTAATGAAATGTCTGGAGGAAAACAAGCAAACTCAGAGGACACCAAGGAACCAACAATATAACTGCCAATATTGGTACTCCACAAATAATTAGTAATTGCTGATTACTTACGGAAACAATCACTTTCAAATTAATGTTAACATGACTAAATGGGAGTAATCTTGTATACATTTATTTATTTTTCCTTGATATTTAAAGTTTAATTGCTTTTGCCTTGAGTCTGTTTCCTAGAGCTATTGGTTTTGATTTTCAACAGAAGAGAATAAATCAGCTCAGCCTTGAATTGTATTATTTGTTTCTAGATATTTCACTACCCAATTAAATAAAATCATTAGTGTAAATGTGATGTCTGCTCCCTGTCTATAGACAGTAGCTTGCCCTGCCAGTTTGGGTGAGGTGTGGTTTTCTCCTTGGTAGTTCCTTGATTAAAGTATTGTTTTCAGCCTGATTAATTGTCTGCTGTTATTCTTTCTTATCTGGTTGTTGGTGGGAGAGGATGTGTCTGTCTTTCTGTTTCCTTCTTCGTTTTTTTTTTTAAATTTTATTTTATTGAATGGTTTGTAAATATTGTTCATCTATATGTATCTATTGATGACTGATTTGTCTGAATGTCAAGCTTCCAGGAAATCCCTAGGATTTTTGGATTTGGCTTGGTTTGACTCTGCTAGTCTTCTGTATGTCTATCCTACATAGTGACTGTTGCTATGTTTACCCTGTATGATATAGATGGTCTTTGGTTTGTTTAAGATGATTTGGAGAGCTTTAATTGGCTTGTGTGCTATAGTTATGCTATGTAGTTGTAATATCCTATTGTTTGTTTCTAAGAGGTTTTTGACATATGGTAGTGTTATCCTTTTCATAGCTTGTGCTGGTTGTGCCATAGAGGGCTGTGATGTGTGATGTGATTTTTTTTTGTTTGTTTGTTTTCTTGTTGTTCAGTTGGTATTGACACTTTGCCACCAAATAAATTTCATTTCACCAGAATTGTTCATTAAACACTTGTAAGAAAATTTTGTGTCATCACTGGCCTTGCCACATCGTCTTCTGCTATCTACCTTTCCAATTGCCTTCAATGTTCTTCTACAATGGCTCTTGTCTACTCACTAGATGTACAAGATATTTAAGCTTTAGCTTGACTGTTACTGCTTATAGTGAGGAGTCTGGGTTTCCTTCATTTAGTACTGAATGATTTGTTCTTCTTATGATGCAAGATATTCACAACTATGTTCTCCAGCATCCCAATTCAAAGGTAATTCAGAATGCTATCTGCACCTCCTCATAATTTTATCTGTTGGGGATTTCATACAAAATTTCATATGATATCCCCAACAGGTATAGTGCATTTCATATGAAATTCCCAACAGATATAGTGTAAACTGGGTAATATTTACACAATACACAATTCTGAGCAAGTGGTTAAAAATAAATTCATTTCCAGGTTTCTGGCTCCAGATACCTGTAGGTAAAGGACCCTCAACTAGAGACAGAAATATTTCTGTTTTGAGGGAAAATTGAGAGGAGAAAGATATATAATTTTCATCACACCCTCTTTAGTTTTACAACAATTATCACTTCAGATCTTTAATCCATGCTCTATTGTTCTTTCCTATTATATTGTGCAAGAGTAAACTAAACACACATTTTCTCTACACAGAATATGAGTATGGGCCATACTTCAATATACTATCAAACCACTGTTATCAATAAATCTTCAACACTGTGTAGCAGAATCAATGTAGTCATTGAGTCTTGGTTATAAGAAATATTTTGGCTTTTATTATAGAGAGAGATTAGAGCTGCCTGTGCAGTGTCAGCCAGAATTCCCAGGGTATGTTCATCTATTAATAAACATTGTGCATCGCTTTACCAAGATGGTGCATGTAATCTAACCAATGTCTCAATGTGATATCACTTTATATACTACAGAAAAGATGGTCATAAATGCTATTAACATATACATATGTTACACATATCTGTGGATATGCTAGAAAGTGATTTTGTTATCTTCTGAATGCAGACCCTTTTTCTCTACAACTAAACAATTCCTTCTCAAAAATGTTTTGAATCAGTTTTCTATCTTGAGCATAAGGGAATATAGAATTCAATACAAACTGAAATTGATCTCAGCATTATCTAGGAGTTGTCTTTTTTATTGTGCCCCAGAGATATTTTAGATTTATAAGCATTCTGTAGGCTCAGTTCATGTAGGAAATATTTGCAACAGCATTGATAAGATATTGAAAAGCCTCCATGCTAGTAAATCAATGCCCTGAAGGGTAATAATCTATGAGCTTACATTTCTAAGTCCAGAACCAAAAATGCTCTATCAGAAATGTGCTCTCTAATAAATGATATGTTGAAAAACTGAAAATACTACCTATCCTGCCTCTTTAGACCTTTTGACTCACATTAATATCAGGAACATGTGTCTAGACTGTGATTAAACTCCAAGTACAAGAAATATGAGTTTGATAGAACAAGAAGTAGTTGATTTAATGAGGCCATGAAACTGAGGACTGGTAACAAGATGTTCCAGGAAAATGCAACCTGAAAATAAACATGTTTAACTACAAAAAGGTTTCAGGTTGCCTTTTGTTCCTTCTATACACTGCCAATTCACTCTGTACCCCTTAAGAATTTCATGAAGAAGGATCTATCCTAGTAGACCACCATTTAAGTATGTCAGCAGTGTGCTGCAGGTGCCAAAAAAGCTAGTTTCAAAATCACATGAAGTAATAGTACACTTTATACTGAACTAATGAAACCACTTTTGAAATACTCCATCAAATTCTGGGCATCATGTTACAAAGATGTTG
The DNA here is from genome assembly GCF_001527695.2 of Protobothrops mucrosquamatus. Classification (NCBI taxonomy): domain Eukaryota; kingdom Metazoa; phylum Chordata; class Lepidosauria; order Squamata; family Viperidae; genus Protobothrops; species Protobothrops mucrosquamatus. Next base: position 370,088 of record NW_015386456.1, on the reverse strand, counting down.
TGAAAGTGTGCAGAAAAGAGCAACAAAGATGATAATGGGTCTGGAGGCTAAACCATATGATGAACGATTGAGGGAACTAGGTAAATCTAATGAAGAGAAGGACTAGTGTGATATGATAGTGGTCTTCCAGTACTTGAGGGGCTGTTACAGAAAAGAGGGGTCAACCCAATTTCCAAAGCACCTGAGGGCAGGACAAGAAGTAACAGGTGGAATATCATTAAAGAGAGATCCAACCTAGAACTAAAGATAAATTCCTAACAGCGAGAACAAGTAATCTGTGTAAAGACTTCCTTCCAGAAGTTGTGGGTGCCTCGTCACTGGAGGTTTTCAAGAATAGACTGGACAGCCATTTGTCCAGTATAGTATAGAGTCTCCTGCTTGAGTAGGGGGTTGGACTACAAGACCTTCAAGGTCCCTTCCAACTCTATTATTCTATGTTATATTTTATGTTCCTCAAAGATTTATTTTGACTTTTGGGCAGAAATTCTCCATCTTACAAGGAGATAAATATGAACTGTATCCTAAAAGAATTCAGATCTTCCTTTGAGAAGATTCCAAAGATATAATTTATTTTTGCTTTATTTGAAAGACATTTTCTGTGAACCTCATGAAACTATTATGATGGCACAGTAGTTAGAATGCAGTATTGCAGGCTGACTCTGCTCATTGCTTGGAGTTTAATCCTGATAGGCTCAATGTTGACTCAGCCTTCCATCCTTCCGAGGTCGGTAAAATGAGGACCCAGATTGTTGGAGGCAATTTGCTGACTCTGTAAACTGCTTAGAGAGCTGTAAAGCACTATGAAGCAGTACATAGGTTTAAGTTCTATTGCTATTGCAATTGTTTGTTTTATTTACTGTATTTATAAGAGGCTCAAAGTTACAGTAGTTTTTATTATGAAACATGTGCCTCTTTAGAAAATCAGTGCAATATTAACCAATATATTATGCTGGTTGCCAATAGTGATTTTGTAACATAAGAACAGGAGAAGTTTTATATAATAGAAAGGTTATATAATAAAGTTATATAATAAAATGTAGTAGAAATATATGAACATTCACAAAGAATCATATCCATATGTAATATTTCTGAACCTTTTACTGGAAATATTTTGCAAATATGATTGCAGGATCAAAGTATTCTCTAACTAGAGAGAAATTGTATAGTGTTTTTCTCAAAAATATTTCTTTTGTGTAGAGTAACTGATATATGTACCCCTTTTATTATGGGACTATAAAAATGTAATCCTTTGTTTCTAAAGTGATTCATTATAAGGAGAACATTTTTTAATAATTAAAACTCAAAGATCCATTGCAGATTTTTAGTATAGCTGCACCTTTTTCTGCACTATGGAAATACTATGTTGCAGAGTCATTTCAAGAAAAAAGTGTTCCAATAGCATAGCAATTTCACACTTTCATTTACATTTCATATTTTTAAATGTTGTTTTCATTATGAGAATATAGCGAGCGTATTTTGAGGCAAGAAACTTATATAATTTGCTTCTGATATATTGCAATACTATGTTGCAGAGTTAAAGGACTATTGCTCCAGATTTAAACAGATTCTTATATCCCATTTGTGGTTAGATGAGTGCAGACATTTATCTATATTCAGTTCTCATGAAAAATGTATGAACCTTATTATGGGAGAAATGAAGAGAAACAAAATACAATATTTCTATTTTCCAAAGAAGCTAGATTTCTTAAGCCAAACATTTATTTTCCAAATAACTGCTGGTACTGTTAATCACTTAAGCAGGAAAAAAAGATTTTGGTGTGAGACTTTTGCAGATAATCACTGGAGTTTAAAAAAACAGTCTTGGTTTAATCTTTTTTAGTTTTGTAGTGTTTTCAATAACAGCTGGATATTTGTTTAGGACTTGACAATGAAAAAGAATTCTCTTGAAGGCACTTTTGAGATAAGAAGGGGAGAACAAAAAGAAGCTTACAGTAGTTGTTTTGATACCTCCATCATCATCACACAATTCAAAGCTGGAGTCATGTTCGTTAACAAACATACACAAAGTTATGGACAAAATGGCAAAAACCACCTGGTCCTTTTCACTGTGTATTCTAGAATGTTTTCTTTTATTAATAATTTAGAGACCATTTTCAAGCCAGTTTATCACAAAGTTAAAATAAACATGTGCATGTTGTGAATGGCTAATCTAGGCCTCAAAATACCACAAATATTGGTTTAGAAATATGGGTATTTGCTTACTATATTATTAATGTCCACTTAAAAAGACCAATTCACACTGAACGTGCAGCATGTAAAAATAAGAAGATATTCTGGAATAGGTGTTTTAAAACACCAGCGAATAGCTCCAGGAGGGATATTTAACATATGTTATGAGAAAGGACACTTCAGATGAAACACTACAAATATAATTTGGATTAGTGAGATGAATCATAGTTTTCTTTCTTAAAACAATACTTATTCTACAACCTATGCAGTCTTTCAAACAGTTTGATTTTCATTTTAGTTATATTAGTCCACAATGAAAACTGCTTTATATAGTCCTCAAATAGACATCATATTAAATATTAAACTGATTAGAACAAATACTGTATTTAATCTTAGCCAAAAGGCTGAGAAGATATTGTATTAATCTATTAGAAAATTATTTTACTGCATAGTCATGTATTTATGTACTATATGGATATAAATGAATATATTATATATGAATGTTTTATACATAAAACATTCCAAATTAATGATCTTGATACCATTGAAAATTTAAAGTTCTCTTTCTTTTCCCATTTTCATTTCTGCTGATTTTTTTAAATGTAGGACTTACGTAAACTTTTTTCTATATGTTGACACCAAATTAACTTTAATTCTGTTCCACCAGACATTTTCCTAGTATGAAATGAAATGTTGCAAATAATAGTTTTGAGTCAAATGTTTACAAAATCTTGCAATGGGGACTTCAGCATGTAAAATCATTTAAATGTATTTCCTTCTCTTCCTCAGATGAATCAAAGACAGCAGAAGAAAATTCTAAAAGAAAAATCTTATATTTATATCCTTCTGGGTCCAGAATTATGTTGCTACACAACAGATGTAGGTGTTGTAACTATTATATGCCTAGCCCAAGAGAGGGGGGGGATATACAAGTAGAAATGCCCTAAAGCACAAAAACAAAAACACGCCTTCAGCAGAGCTAGATATTTTTAGTAGAGAAAAACATTTCTTTTTCACATTGAAGTATTTGGTGATGGGAGACTTGGCCTTCAAATTTTCTCTCTTTAACAATGTACTTCCACCCTTAACTTGTTCAATAATATTATCTGATGGTACATAAAGTAATGAAGAAGAGGCAGTGGAAGCCCACTTCACTATTTGTTATTTATTTGGCAAGTCAAACTTAGTCCAAGTTTGTATGCCACTGTCACAATCATGCTATGGAAATGATTATTTGTTCCCACCCACCCACCCAGCTGCACCATATTTTTGTCCATTAGCAGAGCCATTTGCACTATCTACCTAGACCCAAATACGCATACAAACATAAGCACCCAAATTATTCCCCTTTGATTCTTTCTATAGCTCTAAAATATAAGAAAGTGTCTAATAAGCATGAACACTGCTGAACTGAGAAGAAAAGAGTCAGACAGCAAAACAAAAATATTGATGCATTCTCCCATGTGGCATGAAATCCTATCATGTCTTCACATGGTAAATTGACTCAACCTTTCCATTATGCTATAAAGATCCATTGTTTTAAAGCCCTATAAGTAGTAATTTCCGCATTTTATTGTAATTTAGTCTATTGATTATGTGCTGAATGAGAGCTGCTTTCTTTTTCTGTTTTAAATCTTTTTTGAGTTTTTTTTCCATTGGATGATACCTAGTATTTAAAAAACTTCTCTATAAAAAACTTTCTCCATGACACACATGATTATATCCATCTCAGTCATGACCCACTTGTCACATTTTAAAGAGCATTAATGAACTATTTCTGTATGCATTGGCCTTATTGAATTTTCTCAACTTATTGGGCAGTAGGACTAAACTGCCATTTATGAGATAAATTAGCAATTGCCTTCTATTTCTTAACTGTTCATTCTCCCTTCCTTTTTCTTCCAAATCTCCCCACAATCTTTTATATTCTGTCTGATATCACCTCATCCACCTCTCATGCATTGGATGATATTTTCAGGGATGTTAACAATTCCTACAGTTTATCCCCACTTATTTTTCTCTTTCTCTCTTGCTTTCCATGCAGACGCTAACCCTTTCATTCTTTTATTTATAATGTAGCCATGTAAAAGTATTTAGGTTTCCCATCTAAAGGTCATTTCCTATTAGAGATTGTGTTTTTTTTTCATTTTTAAATAGATAAGTCCTACTTTGAAGGACTTATCCTTCAAATAGATTCAATAGATTTGAAGGACTTATTCAAATAGAATAAGTCCTTCAAATAGAAGGACTTATTCAAATAGATAAGTCCTACTTTATGATAATAGTTCTAATATTTTTATTTGTCTTGGCATGTATAGTCTGATTCATAAAGAGATTCTCATGTTCTAGCCTTTTATTACAGCAAAGGTGTTCAAGCCCCTTCTATTTGCCTTCTATTGCACTTTTCCCAGTTCTAATATATCCTTTATATCCAAGACTGTACATAGTATTCTAAGTATGGACATGTCAAAAATTTGTATGGTGACTTTTTATTGTTGGTAGTTTGGTACTTTCATGCCCTTTCTAAATGATCCTTAGCATGAACAACTTTTTTTACAGCTACCACACAGTGAGTTGACATTTTCACTGTGATTCCAAGATCTTTTTCATAATTAGTTACAGACAGCTCATTATATATATAGTGTATATATTAGAAACTTTGGTGAAGCTCTTTATTAAAACCTTTTTGAAATTGTATGCAGTGACCTTCACCCATGTGCATGCTGAAATTCTCAAAAACTTCCCAAAGGTTGATGAGGCAGTTTATCCTTGAGAATCCATGCTGATTTCCCTTTTGCAAGGCTTGTTCTTTTCTCTGTGTTTTAACATATTATGTGAAATCTTTATATTTGTCTCTTATTTTTTTAATAAAAAGCAACAACCAAAGGTAGCTAAATATGCAAAAAAAATGTCTTGCATCTTTCTATGCTAGCTATTTTCATACTAAAAATTCATGCCTTTCTATGGTTATATTGAGATTCGAGATGAAGGCTAAATGATAACACAAGCATGATAACATACACAAATGCAACTATGTATGTATTTTTATCAGATACCACACAAATGTTGCAATTATATTCTGACACAAGTATGTAATTGCAATGTTTGTAATCACATCATTCCCTATCTATCATTATTTTGGCATTATCTTAATTTGCTGTGGATGTCATCTTTTTCAAACTGTATTTTTTTTTTTTTATCCAAAGAGAAATCTTCAGCCCAAATCTGGACAACCATTTTGGGGGGATGTTCTAGTTCTGGATTTTCTTCCTGAAAAACATTTGGACTTAACTGACTATACCATAAAATAGATGTGCAGACTACTATTAGTAGTGTTGTATGTCACATAATGCATCTGTAACTATTTTCCAACTTTGTGGTTCTGCAGGAGAAAATACTTTCCCCTGAAGTCTTTTAAGAGAGATTTTTATTTTTAAAGGTAGCAAGGAAAGAATTCAGCAACTTCTTATTTACTTTTCCTTGGCTTTGATTAAATCACTCAGAAAACAAAATCTAACAGTAATAAAGAAGGCTAACATTACCTATATCTCTGTCTAAGACACAATATTATAAGATCCAAGTTCCTCCTTAATTTCTGTAATTCAAGACACAACATCCATCATTCCTAAGAAAAAAGTATCCCAAGGTTATTTACAGTTCAGTCTATCATTTTAGGTATCCCATGATTCTAAATTGTAGGTAGTATTAATGACACCAAAAGAAAAATAATGCAGCTACAAATGTAGACAAAATTAAAATATAATTACTTCTTCCTTTGTTTCATACCTCAGTTTGTCACTTGTTTTCCTATTAAGCTTTAATTTTACATTTTGTTTCCACTAGGCTGACACTGTTTTGTGCCTCAGTTATTGCCTCTCGTGTTTCAATCTGTAGAATAACACTATTCTGGTTTTAGAATCAACACCATCTGTTATGATGTCAGGTTTATGTGATCATAACATTCCATTATGGGAAATAGCTACGCAAACCTCTGCTCTAACTAGATCTCTCTGCAGGTGGCATATGACATCTTTCATAGTCTTTTCATCTCTTCAAATCACAAGTTTAATTTAGTTGTAATACATCTCAAAATTCTGGGAAAGCACTAGCTGAAATCTGAATCACACTGCATTCTTAATATGTTGCTGTCTGTTCACAACCATTCTCCTCTGTTTTGGGATTTCATAGGTCTGCAAGTATTCCAATGGGAGCAAGTTCTTTTGGGATTTCTGCAAAATAAATTATGACTTGAATCTACGATGAAGCAAGCTTGGTTAACATTTCTTTTCTCCGTCATGTTTTATACATTCTTGTAGCTAGTTTTACCTAACACCGGCTTGGCAAATCTGTATTCAAATTTTATTTAGGAAATCTTTTTAAAAAATGCTTTAGCAAGAATCCACTATTTTTGAATCTGCAATAACTCCATTGGTGTTCATAGCAAGAGTCTCTTCTCCTGAAATAATCATCTGTGAAATGGTAGTGGGGAGAATTAGGTAGGAAAAGAGTAAATTTACATTTATTGGGACAGAAGATGCTATAAGAAACAAACAAATGCATTAAAATGCAAATAGATTATAATTGCTGTAAAGTATAGATGTTTTGAATATAAGCCTTCCCCAAACAATTTGCTACTGGTGAATTTGTATCATATTTACAATATGTCAAGATTGCCTTATCTGTTATTCTTTCTTTCACTATTTAGTTATCTCTCCCCCTCATCTTGTTACTATTCAGACTTGTTCTCCATCCTATCCTGGCTTCCAATCAATTCTTCTGTTGATAAAACATATCAGATATTAATCTGATTTCTATTTCTATTATAACTAATAGCCAAATAATTCCAACACCATCCATGACCGAGAGAAAATACAATAAACTAGCAAATATCATTTATAGTTTAAAGGCTTAAATAAGCTTTTGAACTTCATCAAAAAGCTAGCACATTGTGGTTCTAAAAACATAAAGACCACCTATCTCCAATTTCTATCTTGTCAGTGCCATGAATATGATACAGTGTAGGAAGAAAAACAGTCATTGTCATTTATTATTTTTCAGTTACGTTTTTCAGTCTGTAATTTTGGGATGTTTTCTAAATTATGTTTTTAGTCCTATTATAATTATCAGCCACCTAGTGTCATGTATATGAGATAGGGAACCACATAAATCTATTAAATAAAAATTACTAGTTTACTAAGTAGGAAAAGAAAGAAAGAAAGAAAGAAAGAAAGAAAGAAAGAAAGAAAGAAAGAAAGAAAGAAAAAAAGAAAGAAAGAAAGAAAGAAAGAAAGAAAGAGGTACCAAGCTAAGGTTGTATTAATTTCTGGGAAAGGTGAGAAAAAGAAGCTATAAGGTGTACAGTAAGAGTCATTTGCATCTAACTTGTAGTGGACCAACAAAATTGCTTTATTTTTGTTTGCAATAAACATTTTTCTATAGCTGGTTTATGTCTATGTCTATACTTGTGTCTGTGTCTAGGTCTGTGAAGTCTAGATAAAGAGATGAGCTAACATGTGAAATATCAGGAATTCTCCAATTTACTGCCAAGTCCTAATCAGGGACCTGATCATTGGAAAGAACTGATTCCTCAGAATGTACATTCCCTTTACAAATTGTAAAATTTCCTGTGGTTTTTTTAGAGATATATTCTATCATGAATTGTAAAATGAAATATTTTCTAACGTATGTTATGGAAAGCCAGATAAAACATGAAAGCCATACTTCCTTCCAATAGCTACTGTAGGAATATAACAGTCGCAATCTTGAACTGATTTTGAACTACATTGTGACATTATGTCTAGGCTAATTTTTGAAAGTTTCTTTCCCCACTTTATTTGTTTGTTTGTTTATTTTTAATTAATATCTTGCCTGATTAAAAAAACTTCAACATACCTTTGTTGTCATCTAAATTAAGATATTCAATTTCTATGAAATTTAGATCTTTTTCTTAGGTCAACATACAGAGGTACAATTGGGTTTCTTTTTAACAATAAAGTAGTATTTGTATAAATAATTGGCTCAATTGTCAAGGAATAAAGCAATCAAAGTAAGATCATGGAGAGGGTTTACTCACAGCCATCAGAACATAAGGCTGGTGTATGTTAAAATATCTGGAAATTGATTCAATCTATTTTCACAGCACCTTCATTATAATCCATCTGAGCCTCCTGGATTTTGTCTTCTTATGTATAACAAACTGGAGATAATTAAATGAACTCAATTTTTTTAATCAACAGCTGAAGTAAAAAGAGTATTTAGAGCAATCAATTCTTCAGAAAATGAGAAAGCTCTTCCTAAAACACACACACAGACACACACATACACACACACACAGAAGCAACAATAATCATGCTTGCAGGTAAAAATAGTTGCAATACTAAGAATAACTAAGCAAATGATTTTAAGTGAATCACAGATTTGAAAGGGGCAACTGAGTCATATCCCAGCACAGTGCAGAAATCCAAATTAAAACTCCAGAGATGGCAGTCTAGATTCTGTAAGGAAATAGAGCTACAGTAGTACCTTCTTTGATCTGTTTTTATCCTTAATAAGTTCTTCCTAACATTAAACTGGACTCTGTCATTATGTAACTTAAGACCATTCTTCTTTACCCTGGACTTTGAGTTTACAGGAAATAGTTTTGGCTCTCTTCTCTGTGATGCCCCTTCAGGAAAAGCATTCGTGTTTTGCTTAATAAAATGTGTTTTCTCTTTTTTTTAACCTGTAAGTCTTAGTTCCCAGTCTCCTCTTCTCATTGTCTTTATCCTTCCTTACACCTACTCATGGTTCTTTTTAAAAGTGTGGTGCTCACAATTTAGTGTTAGAGGTGGGATCTGAATAAAACAGAGTGCAGTGAAATGATGCCTTCCCTATATTTTGAAATTATACTTCTGTGGAAGCAGTCTAATCTACCATTTGCTTTTTTGGCAACCATGTCTCACTGCTGATTCATATTCAGTGCAACTCCAGATCCAATATCCCTAACACAGTGATGGCGAACCTTTTAGAGACCGAGTGCCCAAACTGCAACCCAAAACCCACTTATGCATCGTCGGGTGCCGGGTGGATGTGGCCCATTGGCTGGGCGTGGCCCATTGGCTGGGCATAGCTGCGGTGGTAACGGCAGACTGGGTGGGACTAAAAAGTTCAATCAATCAATTCCAACCTTGCAAGATTTTTTTTTTCCTGCGAGAAGTTGAAATTGACTAATTGATTGAACCTTTTTTTTTTTGCACACGGCGGCAGAGGCCTAAAGCGAAAAGGTTTTATAAAACCCAGCTGAAGGCCTAGGACTGGGGCGACGGCGCGCATGCCCACAGAGAGGGCTCTGAGTGCCGCCTCTGGCACCTGTGCCATAGGTTTGCCACCACTGCCCTAACACATGCTATTATCCTGTCAATTATATCTGATGCCATATCTGTGCCTGTGATTTATTTTTTCTTAATAAAGAATTTTGCATTAAATTGCACTATGTTATCTTCAACTTACTTCTCCAACCTTTTTCTCATCTGTAAATGAATATTGTTACAGTAAACTTTTCTTCATTTAAGTCACAATACTGTAAATGCAGTGGGTCAACACCAAGCCATGTGACACTCCAGTTTAATGAGGATTCATTGCTGAGCAATCCTTCTGTGTCATTTGTAAGCTTGTTGACCTGTTAGATATGCTATTCAGTCCAGTCTAATTAGTATAATAACCAAGGATACTTTAATAAAACTGGGCTGAACTCAAGATATATCAAAGCATTTCTGTAAAGAAGTTAATAATAATAATAATAATAATAATAATAGTGGACATGTCAGTATATGGAGATAGCAGAAGAGAAGAGAAAGAACTGGAGAAAATAACAAAATACAAAGACCTGCAAATAGAAATAGAACAAGTGTAGCCACAGAAAGCAAAGGTAGTGCCAATAGTAAAAAGTGCCTTGGGTGCAATCCCCAAACAACTGGAGCACTATTGGCATCGATCAAATCCCAATCAGTAAATTGCAAAAAGGCAGCTTTATTTGGAACAACTTATATCCTGCAATGAGACCCTTAGCACTATCAAATATCAACATCTGCCTATCCCAAGTCCTTAGGAAAGACTTGACAGGTGAATAAAAATGTCAAATTCAGCCTGAATGGCTGCCTGAATGTGTAAGCACCCTAAAAAGAATAAGGTTGAAAAGGTTAGTTCTCAACAAATACAACCTGTTTTTAGTAACCACTGCATAGTTTTTAAATTTCTTAATAACATTTTAATCTTCCCAAGAATATTGCCAGTTATTGATGTCAGACTAAATTCTATTTTCTCAGGTGCTTCTTTCCATTATTTTTGAAAACTAAAACAACAGTTTTCCTTTCACTAAATATACTGTATACTTTTTTGTGGGGTGTGGGGAAGAATGATATTATCATGTCAAGGTTGCAAAAATCTGGTTGATGCTTAGAAGACTAAAGTGAGCTGGAGTTTCTCTCCTTTTATGATTCAGTTATTATATGCTTGTTTGTTTTCAGGGTTTCTGAAAGTTAAATAATAGAAATTACCAATATGTGGTTTCGGTCCCTTACAATACACTAGGATGCAATTTATTTGCTTCAGAAATTTGAACTCATTCAAGGTCAGTTGGTATTCCGTAAATGTATTTCTATCAGAGTTAATTTGCATTCTGTATGAATTTGTAAAGTATTATATTTGGACAAGATATTCAATCCTCCTAATATACACACACAAGCACACAAGCCTATTACCTCTGTATGTCAGAATGACCTCACAGCTGAGAACATGTTGAAACTTATGGCTTTCAAGTACAGTGAAATGTGTGCCAAAAACAACTTGTTATAAGTATCCATAAAGCTATTAACAAAAGGTACTAAGAGCTTGGAATGTCACAAACTGTTAGGAAGAAATTGTGCTAGCTGAATACATATTTATGTATGTATGTATGTATGTATGTATGTATGTATGTATGTATGTATGTATGCATGTATTTATTACTATACATTTAAATATTATTCTAATGTACATTGCTAGAAGTTAGATATATAGTATAGATAGAATATAACTTGTTTTAAAATAAGCAATATCGGCACATGAATGCTTACTATTTAAGCGAATCCTGTTCTATGGTTAGGTCAGCTTGTTCTAAGACATTCTGTCTGGACTATGATACTTTGGCATCAGCTTGCAAGGTACTCCAGATTTCAGGCTCTTATTCTGACTTCTTCCTCTGCTCCCACTAGACAATCTCCTTACTGCTGTAAGCTTTCAATTTCATTTCCAATTCTAACCTCAAGAAATGGTGGCTGCCCATGTAGATAAGCCCTAAGAAAAGGGGAAAAAATACACAATGAAAGTATTGATACAAATGGAAATTCACCTTAAATTCCATTTAAGTTCCTTTTTGCAAAACCAGTTGGCGTGTGTGTGTGTGTGTGTGTGTGTGTGTGTGTGTGTGTGTGCGTGTATTGCAGGGCTTTTTTTTGTCATAGAACGCCCAGAACGGAGTTCTAGCATCTTTTTTGGATGGAACCTTGTAGGGTAGGCAAGGTGGGTTGTATGACATGTGTGAGTTCCGGCACCCTTTTTTTTTTTTTTTTTTTTTACAAAAAAAGCATTGCATGTATGTATTCTATAGAATCTGATGTGTCTGGTTTTACTGGTTTGTTTTATATCAAAATATCCAAATCTTCTTATGAATAAACATCACTTTGAGGTGATTATTTCTATACCAGCTACATGCCATAAATGACTAGTTTCAGTAGTTGTGGAGTAGTACAATACCAATCAAGAGTAACATTTATGAAGTTATTTACAACCTGATACAGTTAGGTAATGGCCACAGATCATTTCTGATATATTGGAGTGCTGAATAAAGACAACAGTCTAAGTAGCTACTATAACATCGAACTCATAAATGCAAGAAGATACATCGTACACTCTTTTAGAAGAAACAGCATTTATAAACACTCTTTGTGGAAACAATAAAATACTGAGAATTAAAAAAAATGTTTCCTGCATGAACCATTTTTTTCTTGAGAACATGTTCTTCATTTACTTATTGGTAGAGGGAGTAATTGCTTTGTTGGTTACTAAGGAAACCTTTCAGAAATTTCATATGCTAAATGAACTATTGAAGCAAGGAACAAATAGATGTAATATTAAATGAGGGAACAATGTGTAACAATTAATTTCTCAGGAAGTTGGCACTGCTTCAAAAAATGGTGTATGCTGAAGAAAATGTTGGGCCTAAAGTGATATATAAATTCCTTTGATGTGAAAATTGATTTACTGTCTTTGCAAAAACTGGACCGAGATAAAACAAATGAGAATATCCTCTTGAGCAAAGATCTGAGATTAGAAGGTGTGAAAAGAACCAGCCTCTTCTCAGAATATCTCACTTTCTGAATTGTCATTTAAGCCCCTCAGTCTGTTGCCTTATTAACTCTTCAAGCTTTACTTCATTTTTTTCAAAACCTCTTTGGACAATGCTTCTTAGATGGAAGTAAGCCCCCCAAAAATGGAGACTAAACACTGAAATATGTGGATGATTACAGAGATATGGAATTTTAAAAGTTTATGTCAAGAACTGACATTTAAAATAAAAAATAAGACAAAAAACTATATAAAGCAAAACATACATTGCATACTTTAGAAATACATATAAATACAGTTAGAAACTTACATGTGTGCGACAATTTTTTAAACAATCATATTTCAGATTTCTATCAAAAATATTTGACATATCTAGGACTTCTGGTTTGCATTGCGGCGGAAATGGGACGCAGGAAGGCAGGGCTCTGCCTTCCGTGCTCGATTTTGCCCTGCTGGGGGCCCTGAAAAGGGCCTAAAATCATCCTGAAGAGGCAATGAAGAGGATCATGGAGAGACAGCAGTCTTTCCATTCTATCCAAGGAAAGCCCTCCAAACCGGCAGGGGAAAGGCCAGCTACATTAGCTGCTGACAACCGAAGGAGAAAAAAAGCACTACTTAAGACATCGTAAACAGCATGTTTAGAACTGGGTGAGAATATTGATCCTTTCTTTACTGTTTTATAACTGAATTTTCTGGGAAAGGCTCCCAAGAAGCACAAAACCTTTGAATGTAAACAGAAGCAGGATTTTAATATTGAAGTGGAAGTAATATAAAGCTACAGTTTCAATAAATTTGAAAACTGAGATAACTGTTAAGATTTTCTCTTTGGAAAAAAAAAACATTGAGGTGAAATATAAAAAATCAATCCTTTGTTTTAAGAGTGGAAAATGGACTTTGAATGACATCTAGTGGTAGATTTGTGTATAGCACCATAATTTGCTTTGCTTGGTGATTCCTACCTTGGGAGAACAGCTGGCAATAAAGGAAAATATTTTGGCATACTTACCATCCTGACCTTCTTGGATTATAAATACCTACTGAGCTTGGATTTTTAACTTCAAGAGCTAGTGGAAGAGAAAGAAAAAATTGACCTTGGACTACAACAGGCTGGGAAAGACTTTTCAACTGTTTTCATAGAGGTTGAACATTTTGAATATTTTGAACATTGTGGATTACAACCTTGCCTGATTGACAATTTTTTGAAACAAGGTATTACTATAAAATATTGATTTCAGAACTGAATCTATACTTTGGAATCTATTGGATTATAAAGGATACATTTAAAGACCAGAAAACTAATCGCCAGGAATGATGCTCCAGAAAAAACAAACACCTTTCAGAAAGAAATATATTCTATGCTACAACTAATTCACCAAACAATAAAAGATTTAACCTTTTAGAGGGGTGTTATATGTTTAAATACTTATTTGAATAAGATTAAAATAATAGAAGACCCTTAGATATAATTAGACCTTTATAATGCAAGATATGATTTAGAATTAAGATAGCATTTTTTCCTCTCTTTTTTTGATATGGGAAATAAAAGAGAAGGATTGATTTGAATAAACTTTTAGCTATATAAATGTAATTAATATTGAGAAAATCATAACTGATAAAGACATTTCAAATGCTGATGGGAAATTAAACTTTAACAAGAACACGAAAAACAGGATATTGATTAATGAATTGACATTATTGATTTATGAATTGATATTATTGTTATTTGTATATTAGTAAAATATGATGAAAATGCTTATATCTAACACTGTATAGATTAACAGTACCAAAAATTGTAATGGTGTAATGAAGGAAAAATGGAAACAATACAGTATGTAGAAGAAAGGAGGATCAGGGAAAAAATACTGGATTGTGTAGTACTGAACAGATTTATATTGAAGAAGTTAATGTTAAATATCTGAACCCAGACAACATGTTGTTTACTAAGCACTAAAGACTGTAATTTTTAAAAATTAATAAAACTTTTATAAAAAAATATTTGAGATATCTCATATTCTATATTGGTTATTTGATAGACTTTGCTGATATAGAAGTTAAGTCACATCAGGCCTGGTTAATATCTGTATGGAAGATTCCTAGGGGCATAGACTAGATAGGAAGATGAAAATTACCTTGGAAGAAGACAATGACTGATAACTTCTATTTTCAAAAAATGCATGTTTATATTCCTATAATCACCAGGCATCAATGACCTGGATGACTGAGAATCTCCATAGACACCACGCATCAAGCTCCACTCAAGGGTGTTGTTAAGCTTTATTTTGTTTTAATATTAAGATCTTTGAAATTCTTTTTCCTCATAATTGTCTGTGTTAGTAAGTCTGTAAAGAGTTTAAACAATCCTTATTTGATGCGTCTATTTACTTCAAAATAGCCTTTAGCCATTTTAGGTGTGCCGATTAATGTTTGTGGTAGTGAATATAATTATAAGCAATAAAACTATTCCCAAAACTCAATTTTAGAAAGTGTCTAAGAAACTTGCATTCTATTGTATTTTATGCTTGAGAACATCTAAGGAGAGTGGAATGAATGGAATTTTAATGTAATCAGTGAATTGTATTAAGCACCTTTTTAACAAAATCAGCTATAATTTTTAATGGTCAAAACTGTAGTGCTCTGGTTCTATCTATCTATCTTTCCATCTATTTATGTCAGTTGTAGTGTGCCTGCACATGACACACACACACACACACACACACACACACATTAATAAATTTGGGGCAAATATTCAAAAGATAATTGTTCTACATTATAAATCAAAAACACAAGCAATTTTAATAAGCTACTCTTTCATGAAAATATTTTTTTCTTTCCCTCAGTATACCTTTTTATTTTTCCTGCAATCTAGAACCACTTTACTAATTCTAGAACCACTTTACTGCTACTTTAACAAAAGATTTCATGACTTTCAAAATGAAGACTGTTCTAATAGAACCAAGGCTTCTCATGAATGGAAGAAATATATGAAGCCAAATTGCCCTCATTGGGAACTTTTGGGAAATTGGATAAACCAAGAAAAATCTTAAACTCATTTGATATAACTTATGCACTTTTCATAATTTTTCACTGCGCATACTTTTCTGAAAATGCTAAATGCCCTTTTTCTCCAATCTATTTATGGCTTCCTATGATGTCATTGCATGAATTCCAATAAACTCAGGCAAATACGAAGCAGAGAATGCTATTTCTTGTAACAATTGTCTTCTGTGTAAAAAAAAAAAAAAAGACAGGGTATCCCTGGATTAAAACAAAATGACACACTGGTACCCACAAACATTTCTGGTGTTTCTCACACATGAGCAGCTAGTCTCCCAATCATGCAGAAGTAGAGATTTCCTCAGTCCAGAATTACTGCTCACTGAGATGAATAAAAGAGACCAAGGAAGAAGTATTTTCTTTTCAGCTGTCCTTCTAAATGCAACTTCTCCTTTTCTTGGAGTGAGTCATTTTTGCATGACTGCTTTGTTAAGTCTTTCTCCATCTGGAATGATCTGATGCTACAGCTTCCATTCTATCAGAAATATGCTTTCTTTAGCTTTGTTGCTCTTTCTCCTTGTTTCTGGAGATTTTTCTGATTTCTTACACTTTCTTTGCTGTTTTTTATCCCCCTTTGCCTGCTGCTGAATTTTCCCCTGTGGAAAAAAAAATCTTTGTATGCCTCCTTTCAACTGGTGGATTTGCAAAATTACTGCAATATTTTTATTGTAATAGAAGGATATCTTCTAGGGAATTTGGTATTTAGGTTTCACCATAACATTTGTAGAATAATTTACAGGTAAGGAGAAAGGATTAGGCCTTTCTGAAACAGTGTTTCTCAATTTTAGCAACATTAAGTGTGTGGATTTCAGTTTCAAGAATTCCCAACCAGCATTTGTCTGAGGAATCTTAATGTTGCCATTCCTGAGAAACACTGCACTAGGGAACTGCTGCTATTTTGTATGGACAATATGGAACTAGAGATGGACACAGAGTCTGACGTCTAGAACCGCTTACATCAGACATGTCAAACTCACAATGTCATGTGATGTCGCGCGATGTATCGGAACTTTTTCCCCATTGCCGGCAATGGGGTGGGCGTGGTTTCCTCATGATGCGTCTGGCCCATGGGGCGGCAGTTTGACATCCCTGGCTTACATCCACAAAGCATTAGGAGCAACTCTGCAGTCTCTCTAAAAGTTGTGGTTAAATTGTAATTTTAAATAAGACTGAATAAAGTCCAGTATTAAAGTTTTTGTCTGTACATATATAAACTAAATAACATTTCACTTTCATTGCATTTAGTTTTGCCCTGATTTTCCCTATCCTTTTTGACTGGTATAGTAATCGATTATTACATTTCAAAAAGAGAAAATCCTTATGTTTGCTTTGAATTGTAGCATTTAACTTTTTTTTTAAAAAAAAGAACAATTACATTAGAGAAAGAGTATCCACACAAAGCAGTCAGAAACTCCAAATGGCAGTTCAACAGTGCAATTGAAGTTCTGCCCATTTTTTGTGTACACTGTGTGCAGAATATATATAAAATTAAGCAGAATTTTGATT
The DNA here is from genome assembly GCF_001527695.2 of Protobothrops mucrosquamatus. Taxonomy (NCBI): domain Eukaryota; kingdom Metazoa; phylum Chordata; class Lepidosauria; order Squamata; family Viperidae; genus Protobothrops; species Protobothrops mucrosquamatus. Next base: position 352,976 of record NW_015386456.1, on the reverse strand, counting down.
GCCCCATCATTGTCTCCATCTTGATTTTTTTTAGTCATACAATATGGACAGCCCTGTATACAACTTTGTAAGTAAGTTTAAAATTGAAATTATATAAGCACCAAACTTACTCTCAAATGATAAGGCACCCAGTTATGCTCAGTTTGACTTAACAAAATTATCAGGGAAAGGAAATGGAAACATGCTGTACACTTGGTTTTGCCTGAATATTATTTTTTAGGGTAGAGAAGTACTGGAAAAACACAGAGCATTCACACACACCCAATTTGTTACAGAAATGATCCTGCTTTGAGCAGTTTTGGCAGTCTTTAAAACCTCTTATTAAGGTTCACTGAAGGCAAATTATGATCATATATCTGCTAACTAGATTACATTTTATGGTTATTTTGCAGGATAGAAATAAGCTTTTGAATTCATCTCAATTTATCTTTGTTTAAATGGATTTATGAAACTAATAAATATTTTAAGATAATTTATCTCTAGTCTTTATTATTACAATTGTTCAGGGTGTTAGGTTTGCTACAGCATAATATTTTAGCTGTGCATGAACATTTCAATCATTCTCCCAAATTATGGACGGGCAGCAAAACCTTCTCTCAGAGGTTCCTTTGGGAGATTAGGTGAAACAAATGTGTTCAATGATTACATGGTAAAATGAAATCATAAAGTCATAGTTTTATTATAAGAGGAGCATTTGGTTACTAAACATTGATTGAAGTTACACAAACATAGTTGGGGTTTTTTTTGCCAAACTGTTTTTAAACTTCAAGAATGCTTCAAAAAGTTCAGGGAGTTCTTAATTGCTGAGAAAAGTCATCTAAAAATCTCTTAGATAAACATTTTATTAAAAGGCCCAATTTTACATATGAACTTCTCTTAGTAGGAAAAAGAACTGTTTGCATGTGACAAATTGTCCCTGTGGCTATATTTGCAAGGCAGAATTCAGACATTTGCAGGTAAATAACAAAATAGTGAGCATGCTTTGAGGACATTCAAGATGCTGAAGATAGCCCAATTTTTTTTTGTATCAATTAATTAATAGTGCAGTACAATTTCCATAAATCTGTAATAAAAAAGCTAACCAATGAATGCAATTCTGATTGCTCTAGTTTTGATTATATTGTGATGAGAGCAGACTGTGAACAGGGCAAAGAAGTTTATGTTGCACTCCTAATCAAAACTACCCTATTATCTAGATCTGTTCCTAACTTTTATGGCAGGTAAGCATTCATCAGTTGTCCTTAAATTGCTTCTTCCACCTTTGTAGAATTACATGTGTTCTTGGCTGGAAATTCTGAGCACTGGAATCCCAGCATGTCTGAAAGCACCAATTTTGAGAGAGCTAGCATATGTTGCACTAAGGCAAAGGCTTTCTTGAATGACAAAAAGGCTGGGTTTAAACCACTTTCAAATGAAGGTGAATATACGTGTCCCAGGATAATTTTGCAGGATCCCATATGGTCGGTGCCCAGGATCAGAGGTTTGTCTTCCAAGCTTTGGGACTCATGCTGGAGCCCATCTTCAGGGAACTCCGCTCTAGCCTAGAGAGAAGTTCCCTGAGGATGGGGGCTCCAGCATGAGTCTGAAAACTAGGAAGACAAAAACCTTCGGCCCTGGTGACCGACTCAGATTGGATCTTTGAACCACATTCCTCATCCCAACCACTGTGACCTTCAGCACAAGCGTGACCTCAGGGCACATTCTGTGTCAAGTTCTGTGTTGTATTTGTATTTGGGCATAACCACATGTGAAATCCACTTCACATACATTTAGTATACTCTGGCTTTTCGCTTTTATCAATGCAATTATCCCTAAAGTAAAATTGTGTAATTGTGCATGCATTCAATTGATACATGATGCTTGAGTTAAGCCCTGATGTCTTCACAATCTAAAGAATCTATTTCCATTCAAATGTGAAGATTAATTACAAGAGGTAAGCAGGATTTCATAAAGTTTGAAAGAGCAGCAATAGTGCTGCAGTTGATTAATTGCATTCATAGACACTCTGTATAGTTCAACCTTTTGTAACAGAGAGTATGAGCAACACCTACCCCCTGTGATTAACTACATCTAACAAAAATCTGGTTTAGTTTGTAAACCAATGACTTCACTCCAAAATGTATTAATAATCTTTAATGATATTGAGAACATTATCACTGTATATTCAAGCAAGTACTATTCAGTAGCTAAAGGCTACATGCATCATAACTTAAAAGGCAATGTATGAAAAGATCCTTTATTGTGCATGCCATCTATTTAATGTTAGTATTGTTCAATGTGAATAACACTAAAACTTGCCCATGGAAAACTGACTGTTTGCTGAAAACTAGTTTCCCTTTTAATCATTTTTTCACACAACAGACTCACACTGCACAATGTTTATGCACTCTTGGGTACATGAATTTCCCCAAGAACATGTTCAAATGTCACACAGTTCAACTATGTATAATGTCTCTCAACAGGCAATTTTGTGATATCTTTGCACATTCAGTCTCTGGCTGTGATTCTTAAATTTGACTTTATCTTAAAATGCATTATAAGCTTTTTGCATGATAATTCCATTTTTTTCTTAGGGTCATTACAATAATTTCATTAGCTCTATAAATAATTGTACAGCACATTTTTTTAAAATATGTGTGCATTATTTTCAAGAAGGAAATTCAAGAGGAACTTCCCTTGAGAACAAATGAAAGGGCCAAACAAACAGAAAAGCTGAATATTGGGATAGGAGGAGAATGGTATACTGAATTTTTAATGTCTTTCTTCAGTTGCCCTGGTTGAGAAGTTAAGATAGATTTTGAGGTTTTAATAATTTCCTAGGGATATGTTTTTAAAGATCATTTCACAAAGCACATACTCCCAATCAAAACAAGTGTCATAAAAATTTCAACTCTAATGGAGTAGATGTCACTTCAAGGTGCCCCGTTCTCCCTCTCCCTGTTCCTTTCTCTCTTTCTTATCTTATTGGCTGGAATGTCATGAATTCTCCTGCAAGCAGAATAAAATAGTATGAGAATGTTCAATCTACCAAGACTTTAACCATTTTAAAAATATGAATGTCAACCTAGGATTGTCCCAAAGCTGCTTTTTTCAAAAGGCAACTGGACCTTCTTTGTTTTTTTCTTGAAGATGTTTTGCTTCTCATCCAAAAGCATCCTATTCCATGCAGGGATTCAGACAACCATTACCTGGATGACTGTGAATCTCCATAGACATTCAATCTAAGATTGTTACAGTTGCTCTCTGATAATAAAATACCACCATATCCACTGGAAAAGTAAGAAAAATATTAAATTTCTTTGGACAAATGTTTATCAGACACATAAAATATTATCCTAACTCAGAAAGCATGTCTTGTAACTGCTTGTAACTTATATAAATGAATTAATATATTTCATTATATTTGCACATACAAAGTATGTATGTGTGTATGTGTTTGTGTATCTGTGTGTATGTGTGTGAATAATAATTACATTAGATAACTATTCAATTGTAAGGTTGTTTTGCTAAAATGATATACACTGACAATGTATTTTTATCTTTGTGTTTTGCTTTTTTACTCCTTTTGTCATTATTTTAAAAAAGCAATAAAATAATAAAGATTGCTCGTCTTAGAAAACCCAGCTATGTATGACTTTGTCTAAGTGTACAGCCTTGAACTATTATTAAAGACAAGCAATATTTATCTTATTTTATAGAAATAACAAAGATACACTAGAAAGTATTTTTAAGACTGACTTCCAATTTATATTTTGTATAAAGGTAAACATATTTACTGATAATGATGATATTATCCATTCAGTCAAGTTCAACTCTTGTTGATTCTATGGGCCAGGTTTCTAGAGTATTATTTGGTTGATTGAGTAATGCTAATATCGGTTTTCCATTATGCACCATTTTCTGAAAAAGCTGGATCTGGCTACTACCAAGTCCATAGATTTGACTACCATACTATATTGATTGCTAGCTCATTTGTCTACCAAACTCAAGGCAGGTACTACTATAATCAAACAAATTAATTAATACATAAAACATATTACATTAAAAACACTGTAAAAGAAAAAAAACAGCCCTAGAGCTCTTAAAACTTGATTTCAGAAATTGTTTCTTTTGGCATATTAAAGAAAACAAGCAGAACCAACAAAAGTCAGATTACAAATTAATTAAAAGCTACAGGGATAGAATCTTGAATAGGATTATCCAGTTTAATGATATCATTACAAATCCCTTGAACAGAAGCCAAATATAAAGATGCCTTGAAATTAACATTGAAATAAAAGCTAATAATAATTATAACAGTCTAGTTAAAGACTAAAAAAATGATTTTTGCTCAGACCTTAAATTGGTTAGAAGAGGTGATTGAAAATATAAACACAGGCCTATAGTACATATCAATCATGTTATTCTCTTTGGGTGTTATACAATTGTTCTGCAAGAAATAGAAAGGGGGCAAGACATAGAAAGTAAAAAGGATAAATGTAGGATAATTAAAAGAGAAAGAAAATATAGCCTTACACCAACTTTACACCAAATACAGATTATACCAACACCATACACTGTATTTTTTTTCCCAGAAGAGGCATGGACCTAATTACAGAGTTGGTAAAACTAACAACTACAAGAACTACATTTTCTCCCACGCAACATGATCAAAGATTATTAAGAACAAGCTTTGTTATCCCATCTTTCATGCTAAGCAGTAAGCAGGATGGAATCGTTTTATAGAGGTCAAAAGTGGATCTAGGTGGGGATATGAAAATTTGTATGAACAATTGGAAGCAAATTGTTAAAATACATTAGTGGAAAACCTTTTTCACCCCACTTCTTTCTATTTCTTCTCATTGTTAGCTTAATCCCTTGGCAAATATTTTTAGAAAACCTGGAAATATAATTTTGCTATAATGAGTAAAAGTCATACACATATTGCATCCTTCATTAAGGATGTATGCATTTCTAGTCCAGTAGACTAGCGTTACAATTTACACTAAGGACTAGTCTGTTTTCTAACAAGTTGCTAGGAATCATGATTTTGGTTCCTTCCTGTAGCTCACCCCCGTGACCGGTTCCCACTCCAAGTATTCCTATTTCCTATGGTAATAGGAAGAAAAGAGGAACAATAGGTTTGAAGGTTTGTTTGAGTCTTTTTTAATAAAGCCACATAGGTTTGCATTTTCCTGCAAGACATTCACCTGCCATTGCTTTTTGGCTTTCTGGAAAAGATCTGTAAATGTTGTGGACCTATCAGTTACACTCAGTTCCTTTCTCATAATGGGCTTTGAGGTTATAGTATCATGATACTTTTCTTTTAATTTACTTTTGACATCACTCTTTGAATTATATGGGAATTGTTTAATTAAGGACATACTTTTGACCACTGGTTTGGTTTAACAAGCTTGCCTTTGCCATTCGATATAGAACTGAACATGTTGTCACTGTTCATACTAATTATGGATGTAGTGGTGTTGTTCTTAAAATTATATGCAATTTGCTTCATTTTGCATGGGGGAACTGATTGCGTAATTCATGGATGGTAATCAAACTCATTCAGTTCAGCTCATGTAATTGTTGTACTCTGATGTTCTTATCTATGGTTGGAAGACTTAAATCTCAAAATCATCATCAGAATACCTGCTATTGTCCATATTTATACAGAAAATAAGTATATATTTTCTTGTTACTTGTATTTATATTATTTTTTTCACCTGCAAAATTATCTCATTTTCAAAATTCTTTTCATTTGTCTCTTGTCTTATTCTTATCAATCTGCTGTTTATACACTATAAATCATTACTGTCTACATTGAAACTGATGATATGTTTGGCATTTTGAAGTTCTGTGAAATGTTTAACACTATGAGGCATATATCTATTACTATCATCTTTATCTTTTAACTTCACTGAGTTTAAGCTAATTAAAACATGATGTTCCCATCCCCATTAATCAAAATTTCCTTTATAGATCTAGAGTGCTCAAACTATTACTGTGTCTTGCATCCAATTCTCTAATTTATTTCATTACATTAATAATTAATAACATAATACCTATACATATAAGTAGATATCATGTAGATAATAGAATATATTCTTGAATATTTCAGAAAAAGTTCTTATTGCCTTGTTTTAATTGGTTTATATATTTTTCAATCATCATAGAAAGAACAACTACCCATAAATTATTACTAACCCCGGAGAATTCGTTTAACATCATTTGCATAATGAATAAAGGGCAGATTTCTGTTTAATGTGACAAGCAACAGGAGCCAAATAACAGCTCTGCAAGTTGGCACTGAAGCATAATTAGCTATTGTAAAACAAGTGTACACAAGTAACTCTTCAAATTAAGTTGTACAGCCTCCCTTACATGAAAGCACTTTCTAATGCCTGAAGCTAGACTTTCTTTCTGGAGAGTTGTCATGCAATAATATTTAAATATTGATTAGAAACAAAATTAATTTGAACAATGAATTAACTTTGTTTTTTTCACTATTAAAAACACCAAATTTCAAAATCTACATACTATCAACAAAATTAATCTGTTGTATCTGTGTGGGAGAACAAATTGCCATTTCTTTTAATTTGACAAGGTATGTGTAAACTATAAGTTACAATGGATAACTTTTTTAGTAGCTGATAACATATGGATATGTTCTACAATTGGAGATTATTATGCAGTTCATTTGTCAGTTATAATGAAACCAAGTAGAATACATCTCTGAATTGGTCCATGATGTGATTTATTTATTTATTTCTATCTCACCTTTATTAGTTTTACAAATTACTCATATCCAATATATCTTCCTCCTCCTATTTTTCCCTCAACAACAACCCTATGAAGTGAGTTGGGCTGACAGAGATAGATAGACCCAGTCAGCTACCTGGCTTTTATAGCTAAGACTGGACTTGTACTCATTGTCTCCTGATTTATAGCCTTGTGCCTTAACTACTAGACTAAACTGGCTCTATTGTGATTTTATGTAATTAAAATTATTACAATACTGTGCAACAAAAAATATGTCAGATAGATGTTGGAAATGTAAACGTAAGTCGGGCACGTATTATCATGTTTGGTGGACATGTGATAAAGTAAAGAATTATTGGAAAAATATACATGCCTGCCTGGATCAGATGTTAGGAGAACATGTTGATTTCAAACCTGAACTTTTTTATTAGGTATAATGCCAGAAAAGACTAATAAACAAAGCTTATACTTGACTTTGCATATCACAGCAGCGGCAAGAATTATATTTGCGCAACACTGGAAAAATGAAGGAATACCATCAGATGAAGAAATAATTAAAAAAATACTAGAATGCGCAGAGATGGACAGATTGACTATGAGACTGAAAGAAAAAGAAGTAACGGACTACTATCAAACCTGGAATTTATTTTACCATTGGTTGGAGAAAAGAAGAAAGGATTAGGAATTAAATATTATTAGCATGTAAACTCAGATAGCACATTGGTTGAAAAATTACTATTGTATGTATGGAAAAAATGAATAAAAAAAACTTATATGGTGAAAAAAAATACTGTGCAACAAATAAAGAATTTTAAAGCTAAGGTTTTAAATTTATTTTAGATCTACCTTTTTTTCTGATACTGATGTTCTGAAAAAAACAAATCAGGAAAATTTTCCAGTTGTAAAAATTTGAATCACTAAACAAAATTGAGAAAGTGTTCCCCAAAAATGATGATCTCCAAGTTGAATTTGATTCCTATCCTTGACAGATTTCCCTGGTTTTGGAGCTAAGTGCAATAAGGCTTCCTTATTTTTTGCATGTATTCACTTCCCTAAGTTTCTTCTGAGAGATGGATGGTCACATAGGTATTATAAGTAAATAAACAAAAAACCCATGTAAAATCACCAACAACAACAATAATCTCATGTTGGAAGAAGAAAAGAACAAACCAATTCTATATTGTTGCCAAAACCATTAAAGTACACAAAACCTGTACTCCAAAATGGGTAGGGAATGTGAAGGCTGATACCATGCTTGATGGGAAAAAAAAAGCCCCTTCAGAACAGGCATCAGCTGAACTCTACCTGGCTGTAATAAGACCACAGAGCCTTTGCACAGATATTGTAGCAATTTTTTCATTGCCCTAAATTTGTTCTGCCTTTTTATTTGCCAATTGTTGGTAGCAGAGTCAATAAGAATCAAGCTAATGAGTCTGCTGTTTATCTTTCTTGATTGCAGCCAAGACTTAAGTATGTACATTTCCATATATGAAGCTTATTAATGGACCACAGTTTTCCTTTCTGAAGTCGTTGCACTTGATAGAAGTGTCCACAAAATAGAAAACGACTTTGTTTCTTCTTTCATTCACAGTTGGTTGACAGGGTGCAAGAATCCTGCTCTTTTCTCTGCAGCAAAAAAGGGAAAGGCCACAGTTATGCACTCAACTAAGTTACTACACCTCCTCCAATCTAAGCCAAGAGCAACAGAACTTGACTGGTCCCTGCAGCTGTATGGCTAGGCTGGAAAACAAAATTAAAAATCCAATCACAAATAACTCCAATGGCCATACCTGGAGTAGCTCAGAGCTCTTAAAATGATAAACTAACTTCAGTTATATAAGCTAAATAGGATGAGTCCGTCCACAGAGACATTTTTCCTTCTATAACAGGCTTGTTAAAACACATCATTCTGGAACACGGATGCCTTGTTTCTTGTCCCTTTGTCCCTTTGCTATTCCTTACATGTCTCTGATTACTTGCATAAAGCCAGATTTACTGCAATATTGCTTTTCATTTTTCAGTCCTGTTTTTATGAAGAAATTTCAAATATATGACACTCATCTGCCATACATGCGTAGTTATTGGATATGTTAATGTGAAAACTATTATCACTGTGGTATAAAATTTGCCTTTTGCCTGCCAAATAGCCAGCTGCAACTATCTTTCCCTCTGGTATGCTTTTGATGGTGTAATTTTACATTAGTTCATCTTTTCTAAACAGCAGAATAAATTATTGATCACAGCACAGCACATCTAAAGCATTAACAGCTCAAAATGATGCCAAGCAGACTGGGCAATGGAGCTTTCTATCCTGTGAGTTTATATATGAATGCAATGAAAGAGTAATTTGGTGAAATTTATAGTTCTGCTTATTTTTTCATGTTCTAACAACAAAAGTTTACAGTCTGAGTAGTTATTGCAAAGACTAGCTCTAGGAAAGGTCTTGAAGGTCTGAAGCAGCAAGAATGAATATGAATAGTAATTATCATTTCTAACCTATTCTTGAATAGCTGGCTAATTATGCCAAAGAGAAGCTAAGCCATACAACGACATGGTCTCAGAAAACTTACAAATAATATTGCTTTGATTTTCTCCATACTATCATAGGTGAAATTATTTGGCTCTGAACTAATGAGTTTTTTGCAGTTTAGAATGACAGACTAATTAGACACAGTGAGGCTTTCTGATGTATATTTTTCAGAACAGAAATAATTTTCTCTTGTGGGAAACTGGGCATATTTTATTTATTTATTTATCAAATTTATATGTTTTATTTTCACTTGAAATATTATAATTAAATAAAATCTAGACACACAGGAGGCATGATTTTTTAAATGTATTTATTTTATGTGCCCCCAAATTATATTTCACAATCAGATTACAGCATCACTTTACAGAGAAAAACAGTGGCTTAATTAAGGCAATGGTATGGCAGGAATCTGGAAGTCTCCTTTCACAACTCATTGAAAAAGACTCAGAATGCTGTACCCTATCAGTTCCCTTCATTTTATGATAATCTGACCCATTCTAAAATTTTTGAATAATATCTTTGTTTTGATGTCAAATTTATATTAACTCTCCTGAATATCATTCATGCATTGATCTTGGAAAAAGAATATAAATATATTCATTTCTGGAAATATTTAATCAGTTTCAGTGCTACACAATTTCCTCTAAAGTTTTATGCAATAAAATTACATTGCTACAATATATTCAACATTATATAAAATAACCTTATTTAAGTAGCTATATTGGAATGCATTTCATTGCATTACCATTGCACATTGTCACAACAACATTTACGCTTCATAATAACATGTTTCATGAGCATGAGTATAAGGCAAAATACTTCTGCTATAGGAACAAGTAATAATAATAATAAAGTTGGAAGGGACTTTGGAGGTCATTTAGTCCAACCTCCTGCTCAGGCAGAAAACCCTACACCATTTCAGACAAATGGTTGTCCAGTCTCTTCTTAAAAACTTCCAGTGTTGGAGCATTCACAACTTCTGGAGGCAGGTTGTTCCACTGATTAATTGTTCTAACTGTCAGGAAGTTTCTCCTTAGTTCTAGGTTGCTTCTCTCCTTGATTAGTTTCCATCGTTGCTTCTTGTCTTGCCTTCAGATGCTTTGGAAAATAGCTTGACTCCCTCTTCTTTGTGGCAGCCCCTGAGATATTGGAACACTGCTATCGTGTCACCCCTCATCCTTCTCTTCATTAAACTAGACATTTCCAATTCCAGCAACCGTTCCTTATATGTTTTAGCCTCCAGTCCCCTGATCATCTTTGTTGTTCTTCTCTGTACTCTTTCTAGAGTTTCAACATCTTTTTTACATCGTGGTGACCAAAACTGGATGCAGTATTCTAAGTGTGGCCTTACCAAGGCATTGTAAAGTGATATTAACCCTTTTGCAGTCACGACATAAGCCTAAGACTGAAAATCAGGCTTGTCAGATGCTATATTTTTTCTATCTTGCTCTATGGAGTAGAGAGTTGGTCTCTGACAGAAGGGCACCTGAAGAGACTAGAAGCATTTGAAATGTGGATTTACAGGTGGCTGTTACGTATAAGCTGGGTTGACAAGATCAGAAATGAGGAGGCGATAAGCCACCTGGGAAAGCCAAGGGAAATCATCAAAACAATAAAAAAATGAAAATTAGAATATTTTGGACATGTGATGCGACACCCAGAAAAATACGGCATACTCCATTTAATCCTCCAGGGAAAGATTGAAGGCAAACGAGGTCCAGGCAGAAGAAGAACATCGTGGCTTCAAAATCTAAGGGATCAGTTTGGACAAAACTCAGCAGCACTTTTTCGTGCGGCTGCTGATAAAAACAGGATCGCCAACATGATCACCAATGTCCGATAATGGATATGGCACAAGAAGAAGAAGAAGAATTAACACTTCACATGATCTTGATTCTATGCCTCTGTTAATGCAGCCTAGCACTGTGTTGGCTTTTTTGGCAGCTGCAGCATACTGCTGGCTCATATTTAAGTGATTGTCCACTAGGACTCCGAGATCCCTTTCACAGTTACTACTATTGAGCAAGGTACCACCTAGACTATACCTGTGCATTTGGTTTTTCTTGCCTAAATGTAGAACTTTACTTTTTTTACCATTGAATTTCATTTTGTTAGATAGCGTCCAATGTTCAAGTCTATCAAAATCCTTCTGTATCTTAAGCCTGTCTTCTTGAGTGTTGGCTATTCCTGCCAGCTTGGTGTCATCTGCAAATCTAATAAGTTCCCCATCTATCCCCTCATCCAGAACATTGATGAAGATGTTGAACAGCACTGGGCCCAGAACATGTAGATGCAGTTCCATTGAGAACCACATGCTGAGTACGGCCAGACAGCCAGCTAAGAATCCATCTGTCTAACCCACATTTTTCTATCTTATCAAGTAGTTAGTTGCGATCTACTTTATCAAATGCCTTACTGAAGTCCAAGTAAATTATATCCACAGCATTCCTCTGGTCCACTAATTTTGTCACCTGGTCAAAGAATGCAATAAGATTTGTCTGGCATGATCTCTGTTTGACAAACCCATGTTGGCTTTTGGTAATGACTTTGTTTGCCTCTAGGTGTTCGCTGATTCGTTGCTTGATTATCTTTTCCAGAATCTTCCCAGGTATTGAGGTCAGGCTGATAGGTCTGTAGTTTCCTGGATCCATTTTTTTTCCTTTTTTGAAGATGGGAACTACATCAGTTCTTTTCCAGTCCTCCAGTGATTCCCCAGTGCTCCAGGATCTTTGAAAGATATAGTTCAGTGGTTCTGAGATCACATCTGCCAGTTCTTTCAGAACCTTGGGGTGTAATCCATCTGGTCCTGGTGATTTGAACTTGTCTAGCGTGGACAGGTGCTCACTTACCATTTTCTTGCCTATCTTAACTTGTGTTTCTAATTTGTTTTTTATGATACTATTTTTGATAGGTTGGACTGTTTTTTTCCTTTTGTGTAAATACGGATGCAAAAAACAAGTTGAGTAATTCTGCCTTCTCCCTGTTATTTGTCACCTTCTTGCCGCTTTCTCCCACTAATGAACCAATCATTTCCTTAACTTTTTTCTTGTTTTTTACATGTTGAAAGAAGCTTTTTTTTGTTATTTTTTACTTTTGTTGCAAGCCTTAGTTCATTTTGAGCCTTGGCTTTCCTCACTTCATCTTTGCAGGCTTAGGCTATATAATACACTTCTCAGTCTTTATGCTTTCACTGCCTGTAATATGGAACAGGCTATTCTAAAATTGGTTCTGAGAAATGTGTGGTACCAGTAAAACCTGCAAGCTAAATGTCCAAATTGAAGGATAACAGAGAGAGTTTTGCAGTGCAAACTCCACCTCTTTTGTGCCTGCTTTGATGTTTCATATATTCATTCGAAAGGGGTGGAGTTTGCATTGTGATGCTGTAGCCACTATCTTGATGATTTTGACATGCCCACATGGAGAATGCTGTATTGTACCAGCACTTGCCCAGAAGATATTTTTAAAAGGAATTCATTTTATAACCAGAACTCTAATAATGCTTTTCAGTATTGATACTATATGAAATTATACAGCTCTAAGAATACAGATGATATCAAAAGATTCAAAACTAAAGTTTCCAGTGTCCCAAAAAAAACAACTGTAGTGGAATTCCTTCAGTTGCTTTTTTGCCCTATTTATTATCAACAGTTTTCATACATTCCTATTCTATTATAGAGGATGGAAAGGATACTTAGCCTGTAGCACAGTGGTCTGCAACCTTGACAACTTTAAGACTTGTGGACTTCAGCATAGCTGGCTGAGGAATTCTGGCAGCTGAAGCCCACAAGTCTTAAAGTTGTCAAGGTTGCAGACCCCTGCTCTAGCAGATGCCCTGAGAGTAGTATTTGAACCAAATCTGGAACGATTAACTTGCAGGTTTGTATTCATTCTTTTTCAAAGACTACTCATTCTGGTCATTGTAATCATTCATAATTGTATAACTGGCATAGTGTGTGACCGTGCTTTACATCCCACGGTCACATGATCACCATTTGCGACCCTCACTGCTGCTTCTGACAAGCAAAGTCAATGGGGAAGCTATCTGGAGATCATAAGTCATGGTCATGTGTTATTGCATTTTATGACTTTGTGACTCATTGCACCTGAAACTGCCATAACTGCCATCATTAGTCAGTGCAGTCATGTGATTTTTACCTTAAAATCATGTTGCTTAGCAACAGAGCTGCAGGTTTCAATTGCAGTTAGTAAGTGAAGAACAGCTGTAGTCCTAAATATTGCGAAGATTATGCTAACTAAAGACCTATTACTTGGAGGAAACTACATTGATGGGGAGGTTGTATCTGTAAAGATACTAAAGATTATTACAGATATTAGCTTGATTTTAGGGAAAAAATCTATACAAAGTGAGCTGGTCTCTGTAATGGTTGTATAAATAAATCTAAAAAGAATTTCTGATGATTTCTATATGTTGCAATTCTTAATCCATTTTTTTCAAATTATTTTATTTTTCTGTCTGATTTGTCAAAGGAAAAAGAAATCAAACACAAGGACTGGATTGGAGGTTAGATATTTTCAATATATACCCCATTGTGATCTGAATTATATGTCAGCTGCTAGTGTATTTTGGGAATGCATGAGGTGATTTGGTAATGTGTTTATAGAAGTGTGGATTTATACAGAGTTACAGAGATCTAGTCTAATAATAAAATAAATATTTCCAAAACACAAAAGCCTGCATAAATTATTAAAATTTTCCCTGAATTGTGATAGGAAGACCCAGCTTTTTAATCTAGAATATACTGATTTTTTGAGAGATTTTATAAATTATTCATAAGTCTGATCTGACCTCTTCAATGCATCAGGGCAAATAAAAAACTCCTCTTCAACAATATAGCTTGAAATTATGCTCAGCTTTCTGTTTAGAATCTGTTTCATTTTTCAAATGTTCTCCTTTTCCTTTCTAGTAATAAGCACTTGTTTTAACATTTTTGTTTATCCTTTTAAAAGTTATAAACTAACTTCTGAATTGTTATCTGAGTTGGCTGCCTAAATTACAGGTACTTTCTGACTGACAGTTAAAACAAATTGTTAAAAACAGTGGTCAAGATGATTGAGGACTTGATGGATGTATTGTTGGCTAAGGTCTGAAGAGTACTGTTCAAGCAGGCACCAAAGTAGAAACAGCTAGAAAGAACTTTTGCAAGTTGATCTTAAGCAGGGGCAAATTGTGACCTCCCAGATGTTGCTGAATTTCATGTTTCATCTATCAATACTGGCTAGTCTGGCTGTGGATGCTAGGTATTGTAATGTATGCAATTTTACTTTAAAGTTTGACCTAAAACATCTGAATCATCATAGATACCAGAAATGGAAAGAGAAGACTGAGGACATCTTGGTAGATAGTCTTTGTAGTACTCAAAATCCAGCTCTGTATCTGTGGTCTCATACCATTAACTAGGTTCAGCAGCTGAGCTGATACATTTCTGGCTCAGCTGCAGTACATTTTGAATTGCACTGAAAGCAAAGTCCTACTACAATTATGGAACTTTTTAGAATTTAAGGGAAGCTTATTTCCCATGGATAGAAACAATCATTTGGCTGATTCCAAGCTTGAGCCATTCATTCCCCATTAGAGGTTTAGCCATTGTGTTTCAGAGGTATTTTAAATACAGCTGAAGGAGCGTGCACTGCAGGCATTGTGGAACTACAGCTGCTCAGATTTTTGTTTTGGGATTTTTTTCAGAAATAATTGTAGAAATTATTAACAATTAATCTGAAATTATAGATGGACAGAAGATACAAATTGTCCATAATCATATTACTTGACTTCACCCAACGGATTTCTATAGATATTGAATCAAAGAGATCTATGAAGGCTACATATATAGCCAGACCTATTCTTGCAGCTAACTTTTTAATAAGGTGTCATAGGGCCAAAACATGTTTCATGATGGGGCAACTGTGATGAAAACTAACCCTGTTCATTGCCCCAAACTGATTCTGGCTCTACATAATCCTGTAAAGTGGTTCATGTGGCAGGCCGAACATTTGCTAATAATTCTCAGCAAACCTACTGGACAATAATTAGTTGGATCACCCCATTCTCCTTTTGAATATAGGCATGATAATAGCAGTGCCCAATTCTGGGGAATGTGACCTACATAAGAAAAAAGAGATGCCAAAACAGGCGCCACCAATTGGCATTATTCTTCAGCAACTCTGGCAGAATAAAATGGTCACCGAGGCCTCATCTGGCTTCATGGAATCTATTATATTTCTTATTTCAGTAACCAAAATGGGACCATTCTAGAAAAATTCATTTAATCTAAGAACTATTTATATTTTAAGCAATCTCATCCTTACATGTTGTAAAGCAACATTATGTTTTGTTACGTAAATAAATAATTAATTTTATTTATCTTAGGAATTTTTCTCTAGTACGTGAACCACCTCAGTTCTATATCATATAAATAAAGTTACTATGTTTTTCTAAGGTATTCTGAATTTATTTTATTGGCAACAGTTAAAAGTTAAGGCAATGTTCCCATACTGTGAAGTCTAGAGCAAAGCCTTGAAAGACAGAGAAAAGTAGACAGAATAGAGACATGGTTTTTCATTTTCAACTCTGTTGGAAAATTATTGAAGATAGAAGAGGAAAAATCTGGCAGATGATGGATCTGGCCTCTTGCCATTACAAAAGTTCAAGGGCATTTATACATATGTACATAGACATGCACTTACACAGATCACATATGCTGATTTAATAGTTAAATTGTTCTAACAATTTTGGTTGTAATTAAAGGAATATATTTCATCTAGATATTCACAGTTCTCCTATTGTCCTAAACTATGGCCTCCTGTTTCAAAGTCCTGAAAATTTAAACATTACTACAGCTGTTGTAAATTCCACCTTTGGACTTTTGGTGTTCTATAATCCACCAGAACAGAAATAAAAAGTAGAATATTTGTATGAATCATGCTAAAATTTAAATGAAAACTAAAATTAAATTTTGACATTCAAACAATGAGCTTTTTATTTCTTAATAGATAATTTATGAGAAGGACCATGTTTCTACTGATCTTTATTATTATTACTTCACAAAAACATACCTGAATACAATACAATAGAAAATCAAAATTTTTCTTATATATTGTAAAGGTATTCCTAATGTCTCACATTACTAGGCAAATTATATTATTAAAAAGCAATTCAACTTTTGCCTCCTAATAACTTAATGTTGATTGCTATTGGAAACAGACTGCTTTTGCTCCTCATAAAATATATAATTAGCATCTTCTGGTAGATTTCTGTAATTCTGAAATGTTATTTCTTTGCATCATATCTTGCAGACATTCATTTGGAAATATCTGAAAAAAAATGTTTCTAGACATTAATGATGACTTTAACTGTTTATTCCTTCTTAAATTTTTAAACATATGGAACAAATGGTTTCATTGCATATGCTCTCATCCATCTAATTAAGATCAATGCTTTGAATCAAATTTGACCCCACAGACTGAATGAATATGTTCTATTAAAGTTGGCAGATGGGGACAAGGTGGAAGGGAAACACATTAGATCAGTACTGCAAAATAACCTCATTGAAAATAAATGTTGCCAAAATTAAATGCATTTTGTTTCACATTAAAAATTATTTTATTCATAAGGTATTTCAAGTCTATTTTTGCCCAGAAATTGGCAAGCAATTATGTTAGTAAGACTGCAAAAAATAGCAACTCGTCTTTTTGTTTAGGACTGGATAAAATCCAAATGGCTGTTGAAAAAGTATCTATATGAAAGACGCCCAACCTGCATTTTTCTGGCTTAGATGATACCCACAGCCTCTGAATCTTGAGCCTCTCCAAATTGCAGGGCTGTTGAATTGTTCTTTTCAGTATAACATTCAGAAGGAGAAAATTATTAAATGCACACAAAATGTTTTGAGAATACAACTCCCAGAATTCAGATCACAATACCTAGAGTTGCAGCCAGCACGATAAAATATGTCAAGTTGAGAAAGTCTGGCTTAAAGCACTCCTGAATGGACTTCCTTCTATCATAGTTTAGGCATGTTCTGTTTCCAAACATTGTGACTAGGAAACCATTCTTTGATGTTTGAATGAGCTAATATCTTAACAGATGTTGCTGAAGCCTGTCCTTCAAGGATCATTTAGATCAGGGGTGTCAAACTGCCGGCCTGCGGGCTGGTTTCATCATACCGGAGCCGCACCCACCCCATTGCCGGCAATGGCAAAAAAGCTCTGATACGTCGCACAACGTCACATGACGTCGCAAGTTTGACATGTCTGATTTAGATTGACATCGGGTCTGTGCTTTATGGATGAGCAGAAGTAATCCTTTCTGCCACAGAGGCAAAACTTTGTCAACTATCTTATGCAGCCATTCAGTAGTTTGAATTAATATCGCCTTGCTATAACATTTTGGACCATCAACACAATAACAGAACTTTAAATGTTAGCAATAAGATATTACATCTTGTATGAATTTATACCTTTCTCTTTTTGTCAAGTATTGCAGTTTCTTAGGACAGAGAATTTACAGTATTCAACTTCATATTAACAGCAACCATAGCAGTAATAATAGCAATAGCAATAAGGGCAAAAATATTTTGTGTTATTTACTTTGTAATAAAATAAGTTCATATAAACACATAAATTTTTTCTTAATATGGAATGTCTTTTGCAAACCACAATACATAGTATCTGTTGCTAGTGCTTCTATCTGGAACCCAAAAGGCCTTAAGCAGTTTCCCAAGTGATTTATTCCCAGACAGACCTCAGTGTGTGGCTTTGTATGCAAAAACTCTCTTGTTGCATCTACTTTCTTGATCTAGCCCAAACAAATCTATCTATTGTAGAGAAAAATGGAAAATGAAAGATTTTGTATGTTGAATTCGTGATTATGTATTCTGAGTTTCCACAAAAAAAGATACATGTAATGTAACAAATAAATCTGAATTACTGGTGTTTTCCAAAAAAAGAGTAATAACTTTTCTGCACTGCAACTTGTAAACCCACTGAAAATGAAGCCAGGGGAATAAATCACTTTCCAAATTTCCTTTGCTTCAGAATGAGAGTCTCACTGTGTATCATGTTTACCTCAACCCTTCATTGCAGAATTTCCCTGCTTCTTTATCCTCCCAAAACACACAAGTTAAAAAAGAAAAAAAAGAGGAAACTGTCACAGTTTCACCATTATCTTGTAACTCTGGCTTTCTGAAGAGAAAAATGGCAGAATTCTTGTAAGCTTCACCTAATGAAGAGTAGTACAAAAAGAGGTCCATTTTAGCACTGTACATCGTTAACTAGTTGATTTTTAAGCAGCTTTTCACTATTCTGTTGGCAAACTTGTACTCAAGTCAGAAATATTGTGGTGCTTCAGGTTGAAAGAATTAGCCAGTAACTTCACCCTTGCCCTGGGCATGCCAAGTTGGGGGCTCCTTTCATGTACCCCAGCAGGAGCTGGAGTGAAAGAGAGCTCACTCCTGCCCCATGGAAGCTCTTGGGTTTTGAATGCAGACTTGCTAACCTCCTGTCTAGCGTTCCAACCATTCAAGCCAGATGCTCCTGGCAAACTTGTAAAAATAAAAATAAAAACAAAGTCATTACTAAAAGCCAACATGGGTTTGTCAAAAACAGATCATGCCAGACAAACCTTATTGCATTCTTTGACCAAGTGACAAAATTAGTGGATCAGAGGAATGCTGTGGATATAATTTACTTGGACTTCAGTAAGACAATTGATAAAGTAGATCACAACCTACTACTCGATAAGATAGAAAAATGTGGGCTAGACAGCATCGCCACCAGATGGATTTGTAGCTGGCAGTCCGGCCGTACTCAGCGTGTGGTCTTCAATGGAACTGCATCTACATGGAGGGCCCAGTGCTCTTCAACATCTTCATCAATGATTTGGACAAGGGGATAGATGGGGAACTCATCAAATTTGCGGATGACACCAAGCTGGCAGGAATAGCCAACATTCCAGAAGACAGGTTTAAGATACAGGAGGACCTGGACAAACTTGAACACTGGGCACTATCTAACAAAATGAAATTCAATGGTGAAAAAAGTAAGGTTCTACATTTAGGGAAGAAAAACCAAATGTACAGGTATAGTATAGGGGGTACCTTGCTCAATAGTAGTAATTGTGAGAGGGATCTCGGAGTCCTAGTGGACAATCACTTAAATATGAGCCAGCAGTGTGCTGCAGCTTCCAAAAAAGCCAACACAGTGCTAGGCTGCATTAACAGAGGGATAGAATCAAGATCACGTGAAGTATTAATACCACTTTACAATACCTTAGTAAGGCCACACTTGGAATACTGCATCTAGTTGTGGTCACCACGATGTAAAAAAGATGCTGAGATTCTAGAAAGAGTACAGAGAAGAGCAACAAAGATGATTAGGGGACTGGAGGCTAAAACATATAAGGAACGGTTGCTGGAATTGGGTATGTCTAGTTTAACAAAGAGAAGGACGAGGGGGGACATGATAGCAGTGTTCCAATATCTCATGGGCTGCCACAAAAAAGAGGGAGTCAAGCTATTCTCCAAGGCACCTGAAGGCAGTACAAGAAGCAATGGGTGGAAACTAACCAAAGAGAGAAGCAACCTAGAACTAAGGAGAAACTTCCTTACAGTTAGAACAATTAACCAGTGGAACAATCTGCCTCCAGAAGCGGTGAATGCTCCAACACTGGAAGTTTTTAAGAAGAGACTGGACAGCCATTTGTCTGAAATGATGTAGGGTTCCTGACTGAGCAGGGGGTTGGACTCGATGACCTCCAACTTTATTATTATTATTATTATTATTATTATTATTATTATTATTATTATTATTATTATTATTATTATTTATAACAAGCAGCAGGCGAGAGCTATGACCAGGGCCCAGAGGGTGGGGACATTTGTCACTGTAATAGCAGCTTAGAGTTGAGGGATTTTCTTACAAGAAATTTGAAATTCGAAATGTGAACATCCAGTACAACTTGAATTGACACATGATCGAAAATGCTATTTTGGACATATAGCCAGGAAACATGAATAGGGGTTATACATTAGCTGCTGACTGGTGATGGATTGAGGTAATCTTTACATTTAATGTATGTTAGTTAAAATGTAAATATTGCCACTCTTCAGTAATATATTTAATATTGCCCTTTCTGTTACATCACTGTTTCTCAACCTCACCAATTTTAATATGTGTGGACCTCAACTCCCAATGCTGGTTGAAGAGTTCTGGGAGTTGAAGTCCACACATGTTAAAGTTGATTGAGCTTGAGAAACACTATGTCACATTAAAAGTTGCACTTTAGTCATAACTTTTAAGTATTGTTCTCTGGAAGCTGTAGCAGGCTTTTGAGAACAGAAATGGCTCTAGCGTTTAGAGTAACAGACTAGGCACCTCTGTTCAGTAACATCAGATCAGATAATTACTATCATCTAAAGGAGCCTGCCAACTCCTGTAGTTAGATTGCTTGTTGTCAGATGACACAGATCCCATTTAAACTTGTTACTCTACCTATACTGAAATGCTAGCTCCATTTAGAGATTAGTGACAAACATTACAACAAGCCTCCTAACATAAATAATGGCATTATTATCACTGCAGATGTGCTTATTCAGATGAGCTGATGAATGCAATTAAATTGTTTTTGCAAAAGTGTCCACAGTTTATCACTTATAACTGTTGACATTTGGAGTGCTCTTTACTCAGCATCAAAAACATGGTGTAATAGATCAGTTTAGTAATTAATTTACTTTTGAGATTTCAAAACAACAATTCAACGTTATATTAACTTGATATTCCAAATTACGAATGCTTTTGAAAATATTAATTATGACTGAAACAATGATGCTCAGTCTTAGGGTCATTATACTGAAGAAATAAGAATAACTAGGGAGTGAATAATGATTTTATTAATATTATTTTAGTTGGTCTGTTTCATGAATCCACAGTATGCATAAACATACGTTATCTTATTATAACAATAAAGGCGTTGGTAAGTCTGAGATGAATTAAATTGAATTCTATAAGATTTCTTGTAATACTTCAGATATCAGTTGACCATTCAAAGAGTTTTACTAAACAGAAGACTGAAATTTGGTTTGAAACAAATTTCATACTTTGAGCTGTACTAGTTTACAAGTTTTGATTTTATTCAACCACATGCAAATGAATAGTTACTTCAAATTGCAGTTTCAGGGTACCACATAGAGACATACAGAACAAGTATAAAACTTTGGCAGAAGAGGCAGAAAGCAGATTTTGGAGTCCAACATAAAAGAAACTCATGGGTGATTGGAATCATGAGTTCAAATTCTCCAGGCTGCAACATTTTGTTGCAAGTCCCATTAATCATTAGTTGTCTTTATTATTAAAATGTGCTTTTCTGGATTCAAAGTAGCATAAAAATAATACAAAATTATAAAAGTTTATACTTTAATTCTATTACAATAACTAATTGCCTAATTTTTAAAAACATATTTTTTTTCCTTTGGTCCTGGTAAGATAGTTTTAATAAATATGTAGAAAGGATTGCAAAATCACATTGTAGAAAAGAGAGTAGCATGATGAGAGAGAAAGTCAATATAGTAAACATGAATAAAACAAGGAAGCAAAATATTTCAAGTGAAATATGAAGTTAAATGTATGAAGTCAGATAAATTGTTAACATTTTATACTCAAAAATAAATCTAGGCATCCAAAAAATATTTCATCTGGGTGTGACAGCAAGTGTAGTAGCAATAAATATAAGAATTAAATCAAGACAGATTCAGTCCATCAGAAGATCTCTGCACAAATTTCACTGATAACACATTCCAGAAAAGCATTTTCAGATTCATGTATCCTTGATGGAATTTTTCTAAGTCATTTTTCCCATGGATATGAAATAATCATATCTTGAATTGAATGATTATTACTTATTTCTTAGTTCTTCAGTTAATAATTCATATGTACAATCCATTGTCAAAATGAATAAAGATACATATTCAGTGAGATTCAATAGATAGTTAAAGGGTCTCTAAGAGCTTGTTCCAGTCATCATAGCTGACTATAGAATGACCTACATATTGGTAGTACTTGGACACTGGATTGCCTAATGTTTTAATATTCTTCCTGGTTTTTAAAGTAATTTGTTCTATAGTAATAGTATTCAAGAAACCCACTTCAAGCATTGATTTGTGCTTGAAACTAGATTCTCTGATTTGGTTTGGTTTTAATCATGTCCTTCATTATTTATACTTGGACAGCTGCTTTACTAAAGATGAAGAAAGACCCTATAATCAAATACCAGGATTTAAAAAGCAAAGTACTGAATGGATGTGAATTTTTCTCTCTTCACTGTATTGCACAGCTATTTCGTATTAGTTATTCACTGTTAAAATTCTACAAGTCCAGTACTAGAAAGATTTCAAGTTCATGAGCCTTCATTTTCTCATTTTAAAGTCAGTGTAAAGGAACTCTATTCAAACAGCAAAGTGGCTCTAGAGATATAATATTTATCTATCAGGGGGTCTAGCTGTAACTCCTGTAGCCGGCCCATGGGGAGGGAGAGTAATACAAAGTTTGATGAAAATGAATTGGTTTTAGCTTGAAGGGTTATCTTAATTGCAATATTTTCCTAAAGCACTACTCAGTAATCCACTCAGCTCTAAGTGTACATTTTACCTATAAAAATCATAGCAAAGGGCAATAAACAGGGAGAACACTATTATCAGTTTTCATTTCTGTGAAATGAGCCATCATTGTTTGTGGACTCCAATGGTTTTAGTGCCGAGGTATTCAATACGGGCTAGCAGAGTCCTTCAGTTTCCTTCTTGATGAATAGTCAGGTTTATTCAGGAAAGTGGGTAGGAATTTGAACTGTTCACCCTCTGTAATGACACTTTCATTGCAGTCTCTCCGGAGCCTGCATAGTAAACTGATAAGAAGAAATTTCATTTGCAGGGTTCTCGAAAAGAGCTTTGTAAGTGGAGAGTTTGAAAGTAATCAATAATCCTTTGTTTGCTTTTAGGTTTATCTGTCATTCTAATGCCACTTTTTTGTCTCTTCTTTGATATTTCTGCAGCCCTCTTGATTGGTGCTTACGAATGTGTCAGCAAATGAGTTGCAGAATAGGAAATCATTTGATGTTCACACTGGAAAGGTTTAAAATACTTCAGTAACACTATCATTTAAACAGAACATGGTTGCATAATGGCACAATATATCCAAACTTCTCAAATATATTAACAAGAATCTAAGCCGGCAATGACTAATCAGAAGCATAATTTAATCACTGTATGTAACTGCAGTAAAAAGGCAAGTTTTCTATCTGAAATTGTTAATAAAAATATTTAAAAAGTGAAAATCAACAAGGTGGTTGTAATAATGACTATGCCTATTCATTACTTATTTATTAATTTACACACTATTCCAATTTGTTGCTGATTACTCTGAATAGAGTACATACCAGACATCTGCAGATTAGATAGAAACAGAAGCATAGTTACAGTAATTACATACATAGGGAACATCCTAGGGAACATGACCTAGGGAACATCCATTACATGAAAATTCAGTCCAGAGAGGGTCTCCTCAGGGTGCCGTCAACCAGACAGTGTCGGCTGGCGACCCCCAGGGGTAGAGCCTTCTCTGTTGGAGCCCCCACCCTCTGGAACGAACTACCCCCAGAGATCCGGGTGATTCCGGATCTCCCCTCCTTCCGCCGCGCCCTCAAGACATGGCTATTTCAGCTGGCAGGACTGGCCTAAGGGGTATTTTAAATTTGGTTTTTAAATAACTTTTTAAAAAAGAAAAGGCCTATATTAATATTTCATTTTAACCACATTTTAAATTTTGTATATTGTATTAGCTATTCTGTTTTAAACTGGCTGTAAGCCGCCCTGAGTCCACTAGGAGAAGGGCGGGGTATAAATGTGATTAAAGTTAAAGTTAAAGTTAAAGAGGAAATAGCATGACCACCTCCCAGTTCTGTTAGAATAACCAAGTTTTAATGGCCTTAGAAAACAATAAGCTACAAATCAGAATGATGGATAATATTTTTCCACAGAAGGGGCAGCAATTGAGAAGGCTGTTAGTGAAATTTCTTCCAAGAAAGAATATGAGAGAACCTGTGATACCAGATACTATTGGTTGGCAGATACAATTGGGAATAGGTAGTTTCATAGATATCCAGGTCCTGAGTCACATAATTTTTTAAAGTTGGTAACCTGAACCTTGAATTGCAAGTGAAAGACAGCTGACAATCAGTGCAGCTTTTCAAGTAGCAAAGAATGTGCCCAGGCCTACTTGATCCTCTGCATTTTAGACCATTTATAGTTTCTGAATGTTCCTCAAGGGCATCTACCTGTGAAGCAGTAGGTTGCAGTAGTTCAAACAAAAGGTAACTAATACATGATGAAATGTCTTTTCTGAAATAATTTTTCTCATTACAAAAATGAAATGGGACTTGGTCTCGCAATGTAAGGTCTAAGTATAAAGTCATTCATTCAGAACAAAGAAATTATATAATTTCATTTTTGTTTTCATTTTCAGAATTAGGCATTGTCTCATGGTTACAAGTAAAAACTGTAGAACAGTAGAAAAATACTTGATAAAAAAACAGAAAAGGTTATTTTCTATTTTTGATTGTCATTGACAACTACCAAAATGGATATTAATTTCATCAATTGGCAATAGAACACTAGAATGGCAAAAAAAAACAAAATACAAAAAAATAAAAAGACCTGATTTATATTATTTTGTACATTTATTAAACCTATGTATATCTGAACAAACTGTCTGCAAACAGTTTCTTTTCTGTTTTGTGGACGAGGGAATATTTTAACTCAAGAATTTTCTCCAATTCTTTCTGGTCTGCTCTGATCAATTTGTGTCATGCCTCTTCTAGGCAGCTAACTTAAAATCTTATTTACATCTTATCACAATTATCTGCCAACCCAAGATTTAGCTATCTGTTCTCTTAAGTTTGGCTTGATCTGGAGCATAGCAATGATATGGAAGGCTGTTCTACTGCATTGCCATGTCTTGAATATTAGAACAGAAAATAAGACTAAAAGATTCCATGGCTTTTTAAAGAAAATGTAGTCTTGCAGTAATGGAACTTTCAAATCATATCTGCAGTAGTGTCTGTTAGTTGTGGATGCATTTGGAACTCATGCGTGTCAGATAAGCTGAGAGTGTTTCTCATATTACATTAGAAATGGAAAATAATAGCTCTGAGTCACTTATACTTTCAGAACTTACAAGCGCTGAACTAGATGTTAAGAATTTCTGGTCTTAGTAGATCCATTATTGTTCTTCCACTATGTTGTTTAGGAGGCAGGAAGTAGATAAGATGATTTATATCTTAAAAAGCTAATTCAAGGCCCTGTTTAAAATAAATTTTCATACCTCAAATTTCTCACACTTCTTTTCCACCCATCCACATGTGATTCTAGAGATTTTTGTAGTTAAAATGATACATTCAAATTTTTAAAATGAAATAAATTATAGGATAAATTAAAACAATGTGTTGAAATTAAAGAAAATAATAACCAAGCAAAATCATATGGACAGACAATCTGATTTTTTCTAAACTTGCTGTTTATGAGTAAACAACACTTTCATAGATACTATACTAAGGAAAATAATTTGTAAAGTGAGCAAATGAAATTGCTAATTGATCTGTGTGAAGGCAAGAAGATTAACATAGAAATATATGTTCTGTGATGAGGAATCTAAAGCCTAATTCTAGTACCACATATTAGTTATGAGATTAATTGAAAGACTGCCGATCTCCACCAATAATTGGAATTATGTAAATATGATAAGCCCATTTTATTCTATAATTTATAAGTTGTAGATTTTTCTCTTGCTTACATCAGAAGATCTTTGTAAATTCTAGTTTCAATTATCTTTGATCATAAGATCAATGGAACCAGCTATATCATGCAAAATTAAGCGCAGCAAGTAATTGCTCTTATCTTTTATGTCTGTCTGTTAGCACCATGCAGTCTCAGCACTTAAAGAAAATTAAAAAAAGAAAAAAAGAAATCAACTCTTTCAGCTCTGTGGATTTATAGAACACAAATGTTTTCTGGATTTCAGCTAAGAAAAGACAGTCCTGAATGCTTAGCATCAATTTGTCCATTATCAAACTGATATCATGCTTAAAGCCATTGGCCCATTTATTTCTTAAGAATTAAGAAAAAAGGAAGTACATTTCCTAACACTGACAACCAGGGATTTATAGTAAAAATTATCTTCTTGTAATGTAGGTTTATTTCTAGTCTAGGTGCATTAAATTGCAGCTTTTTGTCCTTTTAGTTAGCAGAAAGTGACCAGGCATTCTAGAAGGTATAGTTCAGTCTATGTTGAAAACTCTTGCTAAGAAATTTTGCTCTACATGAAAAAGCAGCCTTGCCATAGGGTGAATCCTGAAAACTAAATCCCACATGTACTATTCAACCAATATTCTAAGCATTTTAATTCAGTTTTAGAATAGAGGCCTTTTGAATGGTACTATGTCCTTTAGAATCAAAACACCTTTCACTTTCTCCTCTATTATATTCCTTAATCCTTTGTGACTGGATCACAAAGCAATATATGATTTGCTTCCAATATTTCTTATTACCAAGATCATGCAGTCAGTTTGGTGCCGTGACTAAGGCATCAAGCTAGAAACTTGCAAGAGATTATAAAGTCTAGTCAGCGGTGGGATTCAAATATGTGAACAACTGGTTCTCTGTGTGGATGCCGCTTCTGGAAGTCCATTTGGGCCGGGGCAACAAAAAATTAGCTACCGGTTCTGCCGAAGTAGTGCGAACCGGCTGAATCCCATCACTGAGTCCAGTTCTTTAGACAAAAAACAGCTGGATGACTGTGAGAAGGCGGGTTGCCTACAAAATGGCCAGACCTGAGCTGCTGCTATCCTGTCCCTTTAAAGTCCTCTCCCTAGCTAGTACAGCGACTGTGGCTATGAAGGTGGGCAGAAAGGCAGCTGGGTGTGGTGGTGTCAGTGTGTGTTCATAAACAAGCATAAAGCAAACAGAACAATATTGTTCTCCAACGAGTGGGACTCATAAGAAGTAATATTGCAGGAACAGTAGGAGTAGTTGTAGTAGAAGTGGAAAAGAGAGCAGTAGAGAGCAGTGAGTACTAGCTTTCGTGTGTGTGTGTGTGTGTGTGTGTGTGTTCCCTAGGGGACCTGTGTGGTTGTGTTTGCTCTCTTGGGTTTTGGAATCTACTGACTTGGGTATACATAAAAGAACCTGTGGCTGCAAGGAGTTTTAAAAAAACTCACTAGGAGTTTTAAAAAAAGAAACAACAAAAAAACGATGCACATACTTTCAAGAGTAGCCTACTGATAATTCTGAGCTTTGTTGAAATTTGAAGGATATCAAAATAGTACCATCATTTCCAAATATAATTACTCTGCAAGTTCTATATTTACACTAACATTTTATGTTACACCTGCAGATAGATGATTTGTTTTCTGAATATTTGCCAGAATATAAATAGTTATATTTCGTTACTTTTACAGACAATCTGCTCTGTAGCACTAACAATTAATCTAACAGTTTCCTAATTAGAATAGACTCTTCTCTCCATTTCACATATAGATTTCTAATTTCTCAATTATGATGTTTTGGTTATTTTCATTTAATTTTCTATTGAATTCCACATAAAATAAAAATCCATAAATCTAGTAGATCTGACTTTGATGAATATTTGGAAACATTAAAAAAATTAAATTAGTAAAACATCTAAAAGTGCATAGAAACTTCTACATCTTTAATGTTTATCTATTAATAAATTAAATCAAATATCATAACAATCTCTGAAAGCGTTGAAATCTTTCAAATTTCTTCATTATGTAATATACAATGAGGACAACAGTATGTTTCCTTTCAATTCAATAATATTATACATACATACATACATACATACATACATATGTATATACATACGTATATACATACATATTCTTGAATTGAAAGGAAGATACATATATACATACATACATACATACATACATACATACATACATAAATACATGCATACATATATTCAGACCTACAAAAAGAGCAGTGAAATATGAAATCTGTAATAGATAAATGTCCAGTTAAAGCTTTGTCTGTGATTCATTTTACAAGCAAAGTTCAAAGTTACAGGATCCAATCTGGGTCGATCACCAGGACTAGAGGTTTAATCTTCCAAGCTTTTAGACTCATGCTGGAGCCCATCTTCAAGGAATTTCTTTCTCACCAGAATGTGATGAAAGAATGTAGTGAGAGAGATGTTCCCTGAAAAGTTCCCAGCATAAGTCCAAAAGCTTGGAAGACTAAACCTCTGGTCCCAGTGACCAACCCAGATTGGATCCTGCAACATTATACTGGGACATGTATATTTGTCTTCATTTCAAAGTTCAAAGTTTTTGGATTTGTAAAATAGTTTCCTATAGATTTTTAACTCAACCAAAATTAAATTTGGCATACATGTTGAATGGGCATTTACTTTTCTTCATAAAAACATCTAAAATTTCACAGAAAAGGTAGCTTTAACTATTAACGCTATACTTGAAATATTAAATAACTTGTGGTCACCAGTATTAGAAAAATCTGTTGTTGGTTTTCCATGGGATTGCTAATTAATCAAGTCTAGATTGGATCCCAATTGAGATGACAAACAACTTTTCATCAAAGTCGATGAGATTGTAAATTTAAGACATTTAAGACTAATACATTAAATCAACTAACTCTGGATTTTACCTAGCATCTCTTAAGAGTCTTTTGTTGCTGGATCAGAAACCTCATCCAATAATACATTGTAGTTAAATGGGCAGTCGGCAATCATTTTCCACAGAGAAACATGACCTTTCTTGTATTATAAATTGAATTTTCAAGACACTAAGAATTTCATAGTTTGTGACCACTGAAAAACACAGTGGGATGCAAATGCTTTTAATTCCCATCTTAATGTTCCATGCTGAGACTGAGATTATATTTTACATAAAATTCAGCTTTTTTTCTAGGGAATGAAATGCAAGGGAAACAGCATCCCAATTCATCCCTGTGGGTAGTGGTCAATACAGCAATTATTAATGTACTTGTTATGTGCTAGTTTTTCTTTCTTTAATATAAACATGGATATAATACTGTAGCTGTGGAAGTGAAGCTTTGGAATTTGTCTTTACCAATAGATGTTAGTCAGGACTCAACAGCTATTGCCTGAATAAGATAGTTGCTGCCTATTAAGACTATTTCCTAACGCACTAGGTAATTCAGGTCTCAGCACAATTACTAAGAACATTCTGCACTTTTGCCCATAGCTAGAAATCCTAACACTAATATAATTTACTAAAGAAACATTGGGAGGCAAAGCTTTTTATCTGCAATTCTACACATACTTATTAGAGATTAAATGCAAATTATCTTCAGTGCACCTATTATTGAGTTAATATAGTTAAGATCTCCATATTGTTTCTGTTGTTCTCTGCTGTTGATTTGATTTTGGTTCTGTCCTGAAATGTTTAGGTTTATGGCTTTAATGTATTTGGATTCTGTCTAAAACTCCAATCATTAAATAATTTAAATATAAGATGGATGGTGGAGTGGTGGATGGAAATTAATATATTACTAATGTAACTCAAAGGTCCTGCTTACTTTTCTTATGTAAATTAGTTGAGGGTGGTTGAAGATTGAACAAAAGATCGTAGAGTAGGAAGCTGGGACTGAAGATTGGGGAAAGGGCAACTGAATATTCCACTTAAAATCATTCTCTTCTCTGCTATTTTCCCCTTTCCCAAGTAATTAAAGACGAGTTCCCGTGAGGTTTTATAAATTAGAAAAGAAACTAGCTTGAAAGTGATTTTCAGTTGACAGCAGTTTAAAGGGTGACGTTTTTCCTATTACATTGCAAGTCTTTTGTTCAGTCTGAAACAATTCATAATAAAATAAAGCTCTCAGTAAAATCAGCAGAGAATACATGTCACATAGGTCTGTTTTCCATCCCACTTCATTTTTTCATTACTTTGTAGTGCAATGCACAGAATGGATTACATACTGTTAAAATCTGTTATAATTATTTAGCATATTTCTCTAAGAATATCTCAGTCTATCCCCATATTTTATTAATATATAAATGTATTCTATTTTTGACCTTTTTATAGGAAAAAGGAAGTTTGATGAATAACTACTATGGTCTTAAATTTCCATAATGCCTCAAAAGTCAGTGGTAAATAGTTAAAATTAGATGAAAAATATAAAATACAATGTTTTTTGACACTATACATGTTAAGTGTTAGTAGGCAGCATTGTTAATGTACAGCATCAAATATATACACATTTGACTTTAATTGACACATGTGTCAGCAGGCATCCTCAGATCTAGGATACATGGACCCTTTTAAAGCTCACTTAAGTTAGAACATTGCCTTGTTCCTAACATAAAGTCATCCATAAAGCTTGTTGTCCATACTGTATGCAGTTAGAGAATCAGTATTTTGTTTAAAAAGAAAAATACTACTCATCATAAAAGGGAGATGGAGATGGAGACCATCCAGTAGAAAAGAGCAACAAAGATAATTAAGGGACTGGAGGCTAAAACATATGAAGAAGAGTTTCAGGAAAGGTTTTTGTCTAGTTTAATGAAAAGAAGGACTGAGATGACATGATAGCAGTGCTCCAAAATCTAAGGGGTTGCCACAAAGAAGAGAGAGTCAAGCTATTCTCCAAAGCACCTGAAGGCAGGACAAGAAGCAATAGATTGAAACTAATCAAGGAGAGAACCAACCTAGAAAACTAAGGAGAAATTTCCTGACAGAACAATTAATCAGTGGAACAGCTTGCCTTCAGAAGTTGTGAATGCTCCATCACTGGAAGTTTTAAGAAGATATTGGACAACCATTTGTCTGAAATAGTATAGGGTATCCTGCTTGAGCAATGGGTTGGATTGTAAGGTTTCCAAGATCCCTTCCAACTCTGTTATTCTGAAATTGAGTTGGAGATGACAGAGATGGAGATGATAGAGATGATGGAGATGATGATGGAAATAAGAGATAGAGATGACAGAGATGCACATAGAGGTGATATAGGTGGAGATGGTATCTTTTAGCACTTCCTAGCATTCTAACATACTGTATTATGGAGAAGGTTGGGAAAGCCTGCCTTCAAATCAGAGTGCAATATACAAATCAGTACAAAATTATTTTCCATTGGCTTACTGGAAATATCTGAAAACAAGTTACTGGAAATATCTGAAAACAGAACTAACCATCTAAATTTTATTATTGTTGTTAATCTTGATTTATATAAGCTATAAATATATCTATGTGGTCAACTAAGAATTGATACCGAC
The DNA here is from genome assembly GCF_001527695.2 of Protobothrops mucrosquamatus. Lineage (NCBI taxonomy): Eukaryota > Metazoa > Chordata > Lepidosauria > Squamata > Viperidae > Protobothrops > Protobothrops mucrosquamatus. The sequence goes on along the minus strand of NW_015386456.1, from coordinate 321,379 downwards.
TGACAGTAGCTGTTTAATGTGCTTTTCTTGATACTAGTAGCTTTATTATTATTATTGGTCCTTACTTGCAATAACTGGATATAGTTACAGCTATTTATATAATATATTTATATTTTATATAAATATAATGTATAAATATACTATTTATATTTATACAGTATTTATATAGTAATTAATAACAAACTAAAGCTTTCCCCTATCCAGTTGTGTCCTAGGGAGTGATGTTCATCTCCATTTCCTAACTGACAGAATCAGCATTGTCCAAACACAGTTGTCTGACCAGCATGACTATATGTTGAGACTCACATAACACTATTACCTTCACACTGAAGTCATACCTATTTATCTACTTGCATTTGCATACTTTCAAACTGCTAGGTTGACAGGATCTGGGGCAAGAATGTGAACTCACCCCATCATGCAGTACTGCTAGGCCATCACAGCCAGGGCACACTGGCTGAGGAATTCTGGGAGTTGAAGTCCACAAGTCATAAAAGGGCCAAGTTTGAAGACCCCTGGATTAAACTAATTCTAGTTAATTCAATTTTGTGTACCCACACACAGAAACACACATACGTACATATGTATTATGATGTACATATGTATGTATGTATATATGTATGTATGTGTGTATGATTTCAGGTATATACACAACAAATACATCAGTATTATGTGAATATGTTGTGGATGTTTCCTTCTCTTTCTGCCGATAGCACCAGGGTACTCCTCTTTATATTTACAATAGGAAAAGAGAAAGGAAGGAAGGAAACTATATTAGAAAACCAAAAAAAGCACATAACAAAGTTGACAAAATCAACTCTGTATAAGCTTCAGGTTAGGAGATATCTAGACTGGACATTCTGTTTCATATTCCCATCCTGCATTCTGAAGTAAACTATAACAATTAATTCCAAAATTGTCTTTCTCTATAGTGTCATTGTTAAATTGTCAATGGGAAGACCCCTCTAGGCTTAGACTATATAGATGCCTTCAACAGCGAATTTTCCACTGTAAAGTATCCACTCTAGCTGTCATGAAGATAAGTGGAAGAAAGAAAACATAATTATCCCATAATCTCTTAATGAAAGAATAGAAGAGGGGCATAGAAGTAAATGTATATTAGTACAAAAGATTGTTTTATTATCCCATCCTTTTACCCATGCTATACTCAATAAAAAAATAATAACAAAGAAGTGTAGAGATTTCCCTTCTGGGTTGCATTTCTTTGATTGGTGATAGTAGCTTGATAAGAATTTTTTCCTGAGATCTATGGCATCTGACAAGAAAGTTACAGTGTAGTTAAGTATCAATCAGATGAGGGAGAAATAAAAGCTTTTTTCTGGTAATACTTCTTGTGTAGAATTTAGTACAGTACAGTAAGTACTCCTTTTCTTTTTGTCCCTTAATAGCCAATTATCCACAATACATTGCAACTCCCAGAAGTAGAAAACCTTAAGATCTGCATGAAAATTTCCATGTGAGCTAGAACTTTACAGTGCAGAGTATGAGTTTATGAAAAATGTTCACACACATATGTAATTCCCCTGCTACAGACAGCTACACTAGTAGATAACTGCCTATTTGGAATAGAACAGAACAGAACAGAACCTTGGAGGTCTTTTAGTCCAGCCCCCTGCTCAGGTAGGAATCCTTATACCATTTCAGACAAATAGTTGTCCAATTTCTTCTTAAAAACTTCCAGTGTTGGAGCACTCACAACTTCCAGAGGCAGGCTGTTCCACTGGTTAATTGTTCTAATCATCAGGAAATTTCTTTTCAGTTCTAAGGTGCTTCTCTCCTTGATTAGTTTCCATTCATTGCTTCTTATCCTGCCCTTAGGTGCTTTGGAGGATAGGTTTACTCCCTTTTCTTTGTTGCAACCCCTGAGATGGGTTACATAGTATGGTAGTATTACCTGGAGAGAGGGACTTATCTATATATGTTGAATTTCACATAGGAACATATCACTGAAAAGAACTAATCTATGAATAGAAATAGCTAAAACAACATGTACATTATTGCATGAAACTTTAGGAGCTGAAAACCCTACAAGTTTTGTCAATGTAATAGGAAGAATCCTTAGATACAAAGACTAAGTTGGCTCTTATCTCTTAAACCCTTAAAGGGCCAATGGAATGGCTTTGTTAAAAGTCAATAAACAATAAGCAACTGAAGAAAATCAAATCATTAAGTAACAAGAGTAAAGAGGTAAATCTTGCTATTGATTACTTTTTTGAACAAAAATGAAGAGCTGCCAGCAATTTAAGAAGAAAGAATGAGGGGCATAAGAGGAACTATTGAAATAAAGAATTCAGCAAACCTTTGGAAAACAATGTGATTTCCCATTGCATGAAATTGGTTGTAAGAAGGTTCATAGTGTAAAACTTTCTAAGATAATCTCAAGAAAAGGAGAGAATATATTCCATTTCTATCCCTGCACCATTATATCTACTTTAATGGTGTATTGTCAAACGCCAAGAAATTATCAAACACAATCAATAAAGCAGAAAAAGGAAGACTGAGATAATTACAGATGGGTCAGCTTATATTGACAGCGGACAAAAAATGGAAACAAATGATTAAGAAGTAAATTTGTGAGCATTTTAGAAAACAATACATTGCATTGCTGGGTAGAAACCAGCATATGTTTATTCAGAGCAGCCATTCCAAACCAATCTGATTACTTTTGTCTATGCTACTCTCAGCAGTTTAGCTGACCATGGAAATGCAGTGGACATACTATACCATGGGTGTCAAACTCAATCGTGTCACGTGACGTATTGTGACATATCGCAACATTTTTTGCCTTTATGGAGCCGGAAGGGCCTGGCCTGAATGTGACACAACCAGCCTGTGGGTCACCAGTTTGACACCCCTGTACTATACCTTAACTTCAGTGAAGCATTCAACAAAGTCTCCCATAAGATCCTGGTAGAAAATAAAACAAAAAATAGACTGGACTATGCTATTGTTAGATAGATAGAGCCCTGTTTGAGCATGTTTCCATTTTGGGCTCTATGCTACTTAATATATATATATATAAATAACATGGATGAGAAATTAGAAAATATGATTAGCAAATTGTCAAAGGACACAAATAGGAATGTAAAAAATAGTCTATAGAACAGTGCTAAGATTCAGAAGGAACAGTGGGCGGAAATCAACAAGATGAGTTTCAATAGGATAGGGAAAAAAATCAAAGGCATCAATATAGGATAGAAAGGTCATACTAGGTAGCAAAACCTGTCAAAAGAATCTAGATAACTTGATAAATCACAAACTGAGCAGTGTAACATAGCTGCAAAATAATCCCAACTCAAAATCAATAGAAGAAATTGTTTTTCTCTACTATGCGTTAGTCAGACCACACCAATATATTACATCCAATTGTTCATACTGCATTTTAGGATAGAAGATGAGATGAGATTGACTCCTAGCCTCCTGATATTTCAGGAAAGCCTTAAGACCTGGCTATGCCAGATGGCTTGGACCCAATGGGGAGCTTCATAATGGAGGTGACTGACTATTTAAAATTCAACCCTACCTCTTGCCCCCATGTGTCTGGCTTCCTCATTTGCCATCTTGTGTCCATGATTTTATCTCTTATGGTTTTATCTGCTATGTTTTTATAATGGATGATTTTAATATTTTCAATGTTTTTATGTTGTAAACCACCCACAGTTGTTGAATACAAGATGGGCAGCAAATAAGTTTTATAAATAAATAAATAAATAAATAAATAAATAAATAAATAAATAAATAAATAAATAAATAAATAAATAAATAATAACAGGTGTGGAAGAAAAAACAACTGGAGATACAGTATATGTTTAGTCTGGAGAAAACAACAAAATGAGGACACAAGAAAGCTTTCTTCAAGTTTCATAAGCATTGTCGTATAGAAAATGAAATAGAATTAGAGTCATAGAATCACACAACTGGAAGGGACCTTAGAGATCTTCTAGTCCAATGTCCTGTCCATCCTGGACAAATGGTTATCCACTTTTTCTTGAAAACCTCCAGTGAGGTTTTGGGAGGCAAGTTGTTCCATGGACTAATTGTTCTCAGTGTCAGGAAATTTCATCTTAGTTCCAGGTTGGATTTTCTTATGACTAGCTTTCACCCATTGCTTCTTGTCCAGACCTCAGGTGCTTTGGAGAATAAATTGATCCTCTCTTCCTTGTGACAGCCCTTCAAGTATTGGAAGACTGCTTTCATGTCACCCCCTAAGCCTCCTCTTCATTAGGCTAAACATACCTATTCCCTTAAACCCCTTCTGTTCTTTATGTGGTTTAGCTTCCAAACCCCTTATGTTTGTTGCTCTTTTCTGCACTCTTTCTATAGTCTCAGCATCTTTTTGCTATAATGTTGACCAGAATTGGATGCATTATTCCAAGTGTGGCTTTACTAGTGCAGTTTAGAGCAGTACTATCACTTCTTGTGGCATTGATGCTATCCTTCTGTTGATGCAGCCTAGGACTTCAATGGCTTCTTTGGCAGCTGCACCTCACTGTTAGCTCATACTTGAATAATGATCTACCAGGACACCTAGATTCCTCTCACAGGTTCTACTGTTAAGCCAATACCAGCTATTCTGTATCTGTGCATTTGGTTTTTCATACCTAAGTACAGGACCTTACTTTTCTCACCACTGAACTGCATCTTGTTGGTTGTGGCCCAATGCTCAAATCTATCAAGATCCTTCTCAATCTTCAGTCTTTTTTCCAAAGTTTTAGCAATTCCCCCAAGCTTGGTATAATCTGCAGATTTGCTGATAGCTCTTCAAATGCCTCATCTAGGTCATTTATGAAGATGCTGAAGAGCATTGAGACCAAGGCAGAAATCTTGAGATACCCCTTTGCATATTTCCTCTGCATATATGTTTTTCCATCGAGGACCATATCAACCTGTGGCCTGCTGACCCCTGTCATCAAAGGGAGTCCACAAAGATAAAGAAATGTTATGATTTAAATCTTGAGTTAAGTCTGTTGGCCTGTGGCCATGGTCTATAGACAGGTTGTTGGGCAAGTGACTTTGGTTCAGGTCCTATGCTAGGGCATGGTCCAATTGATGCAGAGGACTCAGTGGATCATCTAATCTGACTTTCTTTGTGAAATTTTCACATATAAGGCCATAAAATGATTGCTGAATATTGATATTATTACTGCAGAACTGGGATGACAAACATAGGAAGCAAATGAAAGTAAATACCCCATTCTTCTGCTTCACAGAATTCCAGGTTCTGCTTATAACTTATTGCATTATCAATATATATGTCACAAATAAATTCCAAATGTGAGCCCGCTATGTTGTTTCTTCAGATTTCAACTGTCCAGACTCATGCAGAACTGAACTGAACTGAATTGAAAAAGGTTCTTGGATGAGAAGCAAAGCATCTTCAAGGAAAAATAAAGTCCAGTTGCCTTTTGAAAAAGCACCTTTGAGACAGCTATGACCTAGATGGCTGAGAATCTCCATAGATATTCAACTGTCCAAAGTAATTCAATCTTATCATTGTTTCCAGATCAGCCCCTGATCAGCCCCTGGAACTAGTTTTGCATCTTGTCTAGAACTGTATTGATTTTTTTTATGTTTTAAAACCTTTCAGAATGGATTTTGCTTTTCTTTTTTAGGGAGAACAGAATGTCTCATGAAAGTAAACTTGCACATTAATTAAACAGTAGCTGGAAATGTGTGCTCTGGTGTTCATCATGCAGTCATCTTTTTGGCCACCTAAAGCTTCCCTGGTTTCTCATTTCATTTCATTTCCAAAATTTAGGAATTGTGTTGTGCAACAGTTCCTCCCATGAGACCTTTTCTATTAGGAAAAACAGTGTCATCTGCTGTAGGAGAATAGAATAGAATAGAATAGAATAGAATAGAATAGAATCTGGAAGGGACCTTGGAGGTCCAGCTCCCCACTCAAGCAGGAGACCCTATACCATCTCAGACAAGTGACTGTCCAGTCTCTTTTTAAAAACCTCCAGTGATGGAGCACCCACAATTTCTGAAGGCAAGCTGTTCCACTGGTTAATTGTCCTTACTGTTAGGAACTTTCTCCTTAATTCCTTAATCTAATCAATTCACAAACACTATTTAAAAAATTCCAAAATACATTCTGAAGTTTTCTGAGAATAAGGTAGAAAAACACTGTTTTCTCAGAGAGGAAAACATTCAGAAAATTGGGGGGGGGAATTGACACAGTATTGAGTATTGACATGGTGGGACAGTGGTTAGAATGCAGTAGTGCAGGCTAACTTACTCCAGGAGTTTGATTCTGAGGGATCAAGGTTGACTCAGCCTTCCATCCTTCCAAGATCGGTAAAATGAGTACCCAAATTGTTGGAGGCCATATGCTGTCTTTCTAAAAGGTTGATTGTGGTGATTCCAAGGAACACTCATATCAGTTTCTTCAGCCAAGAGACCAGCTATTGAAAAATTTAATCCGAATAATTTTGGGCTATTATAACAACCCTCAGTTCTATACCTGACCTGATTTTTTTTTAATCAGGTTAGCACCCTGAAAACCTTCCTCCCACCTTTTAACCAATTTTTTAAATATTGCTTGCTGCCTTTAAATTTTATATACTGCTTTTCTGTTTTTAATATTTTATAGTACACTTCAAGAGTTCCTCTATGAGGGAAATGGGCAATTTTAAAATGTGATAATAATAAAAATAAATAAAAATGATGACAGATTGATCAATATTTAAATAAAACAAAGTTTTAAATACCACATTCACTAAAATGTTTAGTTTGAAATGACAGAAATGGGATTCTTTTACTGTGATTTTACTGCTCATCTTACTTTGAAGCTTTCTGAGTTATTTTTTTCTGAGAAATGCTTAGATACTTACATAAAATCACCAAATTCCTTTTATCATCTGCCACTAATTAAATCACTTTCATTTTAAATATTTTATCTAGACTTATTTTATGTACAGAACTAAAGATGCTTTAAAAGATAAAATATTCAGACTTAGAATTACATTTTTCTGAGAATGACAGCAAATGTGAGACATGAACAATTATACTTCTGTCTGTTAAACTGTTTTCAAAAGGAGACAGTGTTATAATACATATCAAATACCCACCATCTGAAACAGCCAAGCCTTCCAATATATTGTTTCATTAAAGTTTCCCTGTAACTGTCTTCACTGATGTTTTGAAGCATTTCATTATGGCATCCACTATGAATAATTATATGTCTGTAAGAAACATTTACTTCTGACAGCAACTAATTTATTCAAGAGAATTTTCAAATTCAGAGCATTGGCAAGTCTTTTTATTCTTTTGATGTTCACTTTGTCATTACAAGCAATTAGACATATGCATTGATTTAATCCTTCACTCTTCCAATGTGACTAAATATCTAGTTTATAAGATACATTCTAATTTCTTATCAATCTTTACTGCTTCTAATACAGGCTGAATATAATTGTTTTCTTTACTGTTTTGTAGTGAATCTTTTGACTTTGTGCTCATTTGAAAAATCAGAAATAGAAAATCATTCTATGTATAATATCAGAAATGTTGGCATAGATAGCAAATTGAAAGCAATAATGGCAACTTTTAACATCCCTAAAAAGCAATGAAGTATTATTTTGGTTTATCAATATGTTGGCTAAAAAATATTTTTAGTGTTTAAATTGTTCTTTTAAAATTACTCCAGTAATATCAGAACTAATTCAGACAGTTACAAAATATAATATATATGTAGAAGAAAGTTTTTAAAGTTCTAAAAAGTTTTCATGACTTCTCATACCACAAATATAAGCTTTGATGAGAATCATATTATTCCCTTGTAGTATCCATTGTGCTCCTAACCTAAATCTGGTAAAAAATAATGTTAGAAGCATGGAATTAATTCATAAGAGTTTGTTTAATGCTGGAAACAACATTTGATTAGTCTAGTTATGTTCTTCTCAAATATTAATTCTATGATAGGTATATACCATTTCTCCAAAAGGGCATTCTCTTCAAAGGAAAGGGAGATACGAGATACGAGATTTTTGGAAATCAAAAGAACCATCTCAAAATGTCATGGCATCATGAAAACTGTTGTGTCCTGAGCCTGCAAAAGCAGACTCAGGACGTTGCAAGAGTCCCAGGCATTTGTAAAAGCTGCCCGGAACCAGACTGAGTGGCGCCGGCCGTGTGCGCATGCACAAGGCGGGAAAAGACCGCCTCCTGATTGGTTGAACTTGCCCGGGGATTAGAAGGTATAAATAAAGGCCTACGTGCCTCTGCTCGGGTTGTTCGTAGAATGGAAGAAGAGAATAAAGACTTGTTAGAAATGCTTCGTCTTAAGCGCCATTATTCTCCGGACTTAACACTGGCGACGAAGGTGGGATTCAGTCTATACAGCTAGGAAAGCTTGAAGACTCACCCAAAGAAGTCCGGAAGAGAAAACGGCGTGGAAGTCAGCGTTATCCTGCCAGTACAAAATCGCTGGAGGGTGCGTGTGGCTGAAGAAAAAGACCTGATCCTCGATCATGGCGAAAGTTGGGCGTTTAGCGGAATTCGACGTCTCTCACCCCAAGAGGTGGGAATCTTATGTTGCAAGAGTCGAGACATATTTCCGCATAAACCAGATTCAGGAGGAAGGCTTAAAGGCTGCCACATTGTTGTGCGTTGTGGGCAAGACGCCTTTGAGATCGCCAAGAGCTTAATCGCCCCGGACTCGCTGGAAACGGTATCATACTCCGATCTGAAGAAAACCTTAAAGGAACATTTCCAACCCAAGCAATCTGTCATGGCTTGGAGGCACACATTTCAACAGAGAGATCAGCGAGTTGGAGAATCAGCAAAAGAATACGTTGCGGCCTTGAGAAGAGCAGCTAAACCGTGCGACTTCAAGGACTTAGAGGAAAGACTGCGCGATTGTTTTGTGTGCGGACTGAGGAACACAGAATTACAGCAGAGGCTGTTCGCCAGGGAAGATGTCTCCTTCCAAGATGCTCTGCGAGAGGTTTCGGCTGAAGAAGCTGCAGGTGGGGCGGTCAAGAACATGCGGCCTAAGCGAAACATTCCAGAGACTGCCACTATTCACAAGGAAGACGTGTGCGAGGATTCGGAAGAAGATCCTGAAGAAGAGGTGGACAAGCTTTACCAAGCAGCTGGGAGGAGGTCCAAAGATCGTCAGGACAAGGGCCCAGCTGAGCTTCGTTGCCTTGGATGTGGTGGACACCACAAGCGAGCGGAATGTCGGTTCCATTCCGCCATTTGCTGAGCGTGCGGAAAGAAGGGCCACATCGCTGCGGTCTGCCTGGGTCGACAGAAGGTACAACCGAAGGAAGAATTGAATCTGAAAGGTACCGGGGTGCCCAGCCAAAACAGGGTGGGGTTCTGTGCAACACGCCGGAACATTTTAAGAATAGGCACACACAAACCCCTTAAAAAGAAACTAACACTTAAAGTGAAATTGCAGGGAGTTCCATTGTCGATGGAACTTGACACGGGGTCTGCCCTTTCCATAATTTCCCTCAACACATTTCACAAAATCTGCAGCAGCAGTGG
>NW_015386456.1:304768-309863 GCF_001527695.2 Protobothrops mucrosquamatus | reverse complement strand
CGGCCGTGTTCTTCGCCGCCACATTGATCAATTACGTGTGAGGCGGGACTCACCTGGGGTTCCTCCTCAGTCTCCTCTAGGGGGGGAGGAGGAATGGGAAATGCATTCTGAGAATCAGAATCTGCTGCCAACAACGGTTGTGGGGAACGACACGGGCTCTCAACACCCAAGTTCCACTGGAGATTCAGGTAGCAATTCAGGGGGACGGGGGCACACTGACACCCCCACACACACTCCCGCCTGGGAGTCTCACTGGAGGTATACTAACTATCCACACCTCACAAACAATACTCCAGACACGGAGAATCACTGGGAGCATACTCACAACTCACAACATGCAAGAGAGCAGGCAATACAGAGGGGAAATACATCCTTTGCTGAAATGGCTAATAGAAGGATGTCCCCACGCATAAGGGCTAACAGGGAGGCATCCCTAAACCCTCACACTACAGGAAGGAGCCAGGAAAACTACACTCCGTCAGGGAACACGGAGATGAGTTCAGAGGGGTTGGAAAACCCCATTGGTGGTAGGTCAACCGGGTATAGTGATCAACAGAGTTCTGACTTCTCAAGCCTAAGAGACGGGCAGGAAAGTCAAACAGAAGTCACACAACAACCACATGGAAATTCACCTAGTGTGGGAAGCCACGGGGAAAGCACTACAAGTTCCCCAGGTCCGAGAAGATCGCTCAGGGTCAAAGGCCCTCCCAAATACCTTGCAGATTACGTAAGGTGAGCAGGTGAACTGCAATCACTGAACTAGAGGTTCTGACTGGTTGACACTATGTAAATGATGTTTGGGCTACTGGGTCTTTGTATGACAGAACAGTTCCACATCATACACACACTGTGTAACTTAACTTATCAGTTAACTAAATAACCATCACTATGATGGCGTCCATGTGGGCGCCGTCTTATTTCATCTAGGGGGGAGGGGTGTTGTGTCCTGAGCCTGCAAAAGCAGGCTCGGGACGTTGCAAGAGTCCCGGGCATTTGTAAAAGCTTCCCGGGACCAGACTGAGTGGCGCCGGCCGTGTGCGCATGCGCAAGGCGGGAAAAGACCGCCTCATGATTGGTTGAACTTGCCCGGGGATTAGAAGGTATAAATAGAGGCCTGCGTGCCTCTGCTCGGGTTGTTTGTAGAATGGAAGCAGAGAATAAAGACTCGTTAGAAATGCTTCGTCTTAAGCGCCATTATTCTCCGGACTTAACAAAAACCATAGGTTTATTCAAAGTTATTATAAACCCAATAGTTGGAACAGTGAGTGGGCACTCTTTAGATGTAGCTGTTACCTCAGAATAGTGGAAGTATGACCTTAGCACTGTGGACATCCACAAGCAAAGGACTGCTAAAGATTCTCCATCCAAGACAATTTATGGAGCCAAATGATTTTCTGGCTTGTTGACTTTCACAACAATATGGTAAGCAGTTCAGCTAAGTAGTCAACATTTGGAATGTGGAGGCAGTGAAGATGCTTGTCAGGTTGGCTGCTGAGAATAACTTCAATTTGCTGAAGGGCTCTAATAGATAAAATGTCTAAAGAAACACACAAGAAGAAAAAACAACAGTACTCTATTTTCCTGAATATTTTCATCAGCAGGGAAAATGATGGCAAATTAGAAAGCACCTCTGTTGAAAAACAACCCACACTATGGGTTACACAACCCACATCATGAACACAAACTAGCATAGCAATAGCATTTGAGCCTTATATACTGCCCCATAGCACTTTACACCACTTTCTGGGCAGTTTACAATGTAAGCATTATTTGCATATTTCCCTCAACAATCTGGGTCCTCATTTTACCAACCTTGGAAGGATGGACAGCTGAATCAACCTTGAGCCCCATCAGGATTGAACTCCAAGCTGTGGACAGATTTCCCTGCAATACTGCACTTTAACCACTGTGTCACCAGGGCTTCTAAATAAACAGGAACAAATCCCAGTTACCTGCACTACTGCTACCTAATTAGGTAATGAAACATCTGCAAGCAAACAACCAAGCTCAGAGACCACCAAATCAAACATGTGTATGAGTCCTGATTTGGACTACTCTAGTGAAAGGGCAACAAACATTGGTACATTGTTGCATGAGGTCAAGAGGAAATAAGCCAATAAAAGGCATTCTTGGTTGCTGTCCTCACACTTTGGATCTCCACAATCAGGATAAACCTTCTCTGATGTCAACACTATGTTTTTTCAGTAGGCATTCACTGCAGATGTATAACTGTACACTGAAAACCCAAAGCTATGTAAATAGAAAATTTACACATTACTGATTACCAATTTGGCAGTGGTTTTTGAGGATAGTTGCTTGCTTACATTTTCTCTCTTTTCAACCTTATAAATGAATCATGAACTACAATTAGAATAGGGCATGTTTAATAACTTCATTAGTCAAATGCCAAGCTCTGGAGCTTCATCTGTGGGGCACTGCAGCAAAAGGACCTTTCATTGGAACACTTTGGTTAGCCATTATCTCTTCTACAAGGTTGCTATATTGTATATATTATAACAGAATTTCCCAAAGCAAAATTATTCATGTCAACAGCTCAAAAATGGGATATCAAAAGTACTAATTTAATTTTCACACAATGAAAGAAACATACAAAAAGGATAATTAGAGAAAAATATACAGTAACTAGATGTTATCTATATCATAGTCTTGATTTAGTATTTACTCTCTTTCTCACTTTCTCTCACTGTTTGCATTGCTGGAAATATATAAGGTTCCATGCATATTTGCTTCTTTATATACATTTTAGGTACATTTATGTACATTTTTGTACATTTATGTACATTTTCAGCGAGTCTATGCATTGAATAGCTAAGCAATAAAACAGGTAAAACAGTAAAGCATCTAAATGGATGAGGTCTTTTCTTAGGCATCTTCATATTCTATTTTGAGGGAAAGGCCTTGTAATACATCGGCTTTTGTGCTGTTTCCATATTAGCTTTGAATGCATATGGTCCCATTCCATAATCACTCAGCTGGTTTATTGCTGCAAGTTCAGTTTTCCATTTGAATTCAGTAAAATTTGGGAACAGGCGATTTTTCTATTGCTGACAATTCTTGCCTCTTGCCTGCTGAACTTTCTCCTTCCACATATTTATAAACTATTTAACTTTATGTCTGCACTTTACCAGCCTTCTGAGCATAGTTATATTTTATTTAGGAGCCTCTAAATCTCCAGGATTGTAAGTTTAAATATTGGGTTTTATGTTATGTTTTTCCTTACTTACCACAAGGGTCACCTGTTTCCCCTATAAACTATTATAGGTTAATAACATGTCAATACTTGAGTTGTAATCATGTCACTCAACATGCACTTTTGGAATATGCTTAGAAAAATTAAGGACATTCGGGAGCAAATATTGGTTGAAGAATGACTTAAAGGGAGAAGAAAAGCAATATCATAAGCAGAAGTAGCCTTCTTTTTTGGTATTACCTAATTATATAATTCATGTGTGAGTAAAAGGGAACAGAGCAGCACAAATATTCCTAGTCTACAATGTTGCAGATGCAACTGAATCTATCAATCCAAATTTATACTTTCTGCTTGCTAAATTTCCAGCATGGTTTGTTCACCACTTCTTTAGCGCATGAATGGATAGTGCTATCCTCCATGCATTTCCAATTCATTGCAAGTGTGTCTTTCAACCATGTTTTGAAGTCCAATTCAGAACAATTTTCTATTCAAATAGATAGTCTGTACTATAGCTTTCTGATCTAGTGACAGCCCCAGTTTTTATAACTACAGAATCTAGCATACTCACTCTCCTCCAAGTACTGCCTTCAGTAGCTAGTAGTCCACTAGGTTCCTATATTTTTCACTAATTGGCAGCTGTCATTTTTATTATCTATTATTTATTGAATTATTGGTCAACAATGGTCAATAAGTCAATAGAATTTCTTCATTCTATAGTATTTCTTCATCCTAATTTCTTCATCCTAGTCTTCATCCTATTTTCCCACTCCATAGGGAGTTCTTCCTCCTTACAATTCCTCCTTTCTGATGGTGCGCACTCCTTTTGCTTTTCACTCAGTGGAAAATTGCCCTCTCCCACCCCAAATATTAAAGAGGGCAATTAAGATTTGAGGTGGGAGAGGGCAATTTTGCATGGAGTGAAAAGCAAAAGGAGTGTGCATCATCAGAAAGAATGCCCACTGAGAACTGCAAGGAAGAAGAACTCTCTAGATTGATGAAAGATTTGATAAGTGAAATTATGAAGTTTTAACAAGTGCTTCTTTGCTTCTGTGAAACTCAATTATCAATTTCTCCTTGCTTAAAAGTCACCATGGAATGGTGTAATGTAAGAATAAAGGAACAACTTGTTTCTTCTGCTTTGGTAATTGAGGCAGCAGAGCAACAATGAAAGGATCTGTCTAGATATCAAAGGTGACAATGTGGAAGAGAGTGGGAAGGCATCCATATGTTCAAACATATGGGAAAGCAAAGGAAGACAATGAGGATCAGTAAGAAGGAAATACTCCCGAAAAGGAAAACGCAGACCACCCAGCAATGCATAATTTTCCTGCACAATGGAAAACAGGGAAAAAGAAGGAGGAAAACATCCGATCAGGGTCTTTGATGTCCATAGTCTTTCCTTTTGTAACATTGAACTAAGCACCAACATGGCCCTATTATTAAAGCATGTTATCTGGTCTAAAAGTTAGCTTTTGAAATAGCCAGGAACAATATGGGAAAGAAGCAGTTTAAGACACAGAGAGCAGAATTGCTCTCACTATCTTTAAAAGAGCATTTTTAAGTAGTGGAGGGGCTTGTATTCACTGGGGGCTCTTTGGGCTTCAAATCATGTAAGTTCAACCTCACTTACATATGGATGTCCAGCTGTAAGGTCAGGATACAGGAATTTAGGGGTAGGCTTAGAATAGGTAATCCTATTTTCATTGACATACTTATCTTTGTGTGACCACTTTTCTCTTTCTGCATTCTGTCATATGATAAGTTATTTCTTTCTGAACATGATCTTAAAACAGACTACATATTTTAAAAAGTGGTGGACAAAATGTATACTTTTTTCAGGTAGAAATAATCATATACCAAAACCCTTCCTCATTTATGTGGGGG
>NW_015386456.1:301234-303628 GCF_001527695.2 Protobothrops mucrosquamatus | reverse complement strand
ATATGTTTAGATTGTTTTTGTTTTCTTTCCACGCCTCATTACAATAAAGAAAAAAGTAATTATTTTGCCTACCTGTTTCACCTAAAGGTCTCAAAACTCAGAAGGCAATACATGAAAACTAATATTAAAAACAGTTAATAATAAAAAAGTTATAGTAGGACTTACATTTGGTGACCTAACAAAAGAAGTTTGTATTATAATGTCTAGCTACAAAAGTAAATTCGGTCTGAAATTATTTTATTTTTCTAGAGCCCTTATTAGATTGGGTCACTTTTTATTGGATAGATTATTGAAGATATGGATGCCACGAGTTCCTTTATTATTCTATTGGTGTGATGTTTTATTAGAATTAAAATATTAGGCCATACTTTCGGAAGTAATTTTAGCACAGTGATGCTGGAAAAAGTTGAACGTAGGTAGAACCCTATGCACACATTAAATGAAGGTCATTCAGTATTTCCTAAATCAGACAGATATAGTCACTCCACTAAGAACATCTAGAGTTGCCTTTTGAGTGAAGGGTTGAGAATATTTCCAATTTGCAAAGTGTTTGGAATGGGCAGAACAACAATCCAATTTGATCTCATACATATATATAATTCAAATATAATTAATCTGGCCATTTCTTAGTCATGTAGGGTTTCCTGCCTGAGCAGGGGGTTGGACTCGATGACCTCCAAGGTCCCTTCCAACTTTATTATTATTATTATTATTATTATTATTATTATTATTATTATTATTATTGTTGTTGTTGTTGTTGTTGTTGTTGTTGTTGTTGTTATATATTTAGGTGGCTTTTTTACTTCTATTAATATATCTACAAATTGGTGACATGGTTTATCACAGAGGCAGCAGTACTTAGACAAAGTTGGCTAATCTTGAAAAAAAATGAAAATTAATACTTGGGTAGGATATCCCCCTGAAAATCCAGGGTTGCAGGTGAGATTGGGGAATAAAATAATATCCAAAGAAGGGCATGGCAAATTTACATATATCTGTGAAGAAAATGATATATGTCCATGTACTCATCATAACAATCAAGCCTAATCTGAAGAAAGCTTTACTTAATCCTTATCCTAACTTCGGGGAGTCTCTAAGCTACATGAAGCTTCAAGGGTCACATGCATCCCTAGAGTTGTATAAATAATGCATTATAGAGACAGGGCACATTTCAGACCTTTTATCTTATAAGAGAAGTTTATAGTGATACCATTATCCTATTACAGATAGTTCTAAGTTAACAACTATTCATGCATGGCAAGGTGCTTAAAGAGGGGAACTTCTGACAGGTCTTATAGCTGCAGCTATTGCAGCTGCCCCTGTGTTGTGTGATTATGATTCAGATGTTTGGCAAATGGCTTGCAATTATAATGTTGCAGCATCCTGCAATCATGTGAGCACAATTTGCAACCTTCACTGCTAGTTTCTGATGAGCAAAATCAACGGAGAAGCTGGCAAAAGGTTGCAAATAGCAAGCACACGATCATGGGACATTGTGACCATGTTGGGTTCAAGAAGTGACAGCAACTGGGACTGCTGTTATAAGTTGGCATGGTCATATTATTGTGTGCTTTATAGCACATTGCTTAGTTAGGAACTTCCTGGTCTCAATTATCATTGGTAAGTGAGGACTATCTGTATATTAAAAAGAAGGGGACAATGAACTTGTCCAGGCAGTTGCCAGGAGTCAACATTGATTCAAATGTACAAAAAGAAAAAAAAAGTAGTAAAAGCATGGTGTAATTAGCCTGATATTTCATAATCAAGCAAAAGGAAAGACCAAGCAACTTAGTTATTTGGGGAGGTTTTTGTACAAGTGAGAACACCATATACTTTCACAAAGCAGCTGTGAACTGGTTCTTTTCAGAATGAAACATCCTTAGTTGGGATTATAATTAAGGAAATAGATGGATGTAATTCTAATATCAGCAATGGATTTTTCTCAGAATGGGAATAGAGACTGCTTGATCCAGTCCTGGATCCTTTACTCTTCTTATTTTTATTTTTCTTCTTTCTTCTTATTTTTATTAATGACATAATAATAATAATAATAATAATAATAATAATAATAATAATAATAATAATAATAATAATAATAATAATAATAACAACAACAACAACAACAACAACAGTAAAGTTGGAAGGGACCTTGTAGGTCATCTAGTCCAACCTCCTGCTCAGGCAGGAAACCCTACACCATTTCGGACAAATGGCTGTCCAGTCTCTTCTTAAAAACCTCCAGTGTTGGAGCATTCACCGCTTCTGGAGGCAGGTTGTTCCACTGGTTAATTGTTCTAACTGTCAGGAAGTTTCTCCTTAGTTCTAGGTTGCTTCTCTCCTTGCTTAGTTTCCACCCATTGCTTCTTGTCCTGCCTTCAGGCGCCTTGGAAAATA
>NW_015386456.1:287292-301080 GCF_001527695.2 Protobothrops mucrosquamatus | reverse complement strand
TATACTATACCTGTACATTTGGTTTTTCTTGCCTAAATGTAGAACCTTACTTTTTTCACCATTGAATTTCATTTTGTTAGATAGTGCCCAGTGTTCAAGTCTGTCCAGATCCTCCTGTATCCTAAGCCTGTCTTCTGGAGTGTTGGCTATTCCTGCCAGCTTGGTGTCGTCTGCAAATTTGATGAGTTCCCCATCTATCTCCTCGTCCAAATCGTTGATGAAGATGTTGAAGAGCACTGGGCCCAGAACAGAGCCCTAGGGCACCCCACTACACACTTCCCTCCATGTAGATGTGGTTCTTCCTTAGATGAGGAAGTAAATGATTCAAATTGGGGTAAATTGCAAAATTGTAAATGACTCAAAATTGGGTAGCTAATACCATAGAAAATAGAAATAAAATTCATAATGAACTTGATAAGTTAAAGAAAAGCTTGAAACTAAAGGTTACAATTTAAAAGAGACAAATAAAAAGTTATGGAAAAAGTTGGGAAAAATTGGTCAAATGTGCAGTTACCAATAGGGATACATGGATTGACAGCAGTAGTTCTGAAAAAATTGAAACAAGAATTGATTATAAATTGAATAAATTATTGGATGTAATACATCCATTTTATACTGTATTACCACTCCATTTTGTTCATGTGTCCAAGTCAGGGCATTATCCTTTACAAATATGTTAAACAAATTGGTTCCAAAAGGCAGTAAAAGTTGTCAGCTGAATAGAAATTTAATCCTTTAAGAGAGATTCACCTTGGGTGAAAAAAAGACCAAGAAAGAATTTGATAGATTCTCTGAATACCTGAAAATACCTGTCATGTAGAAGAAGGCTTGTTCTCTATCATCCCAAAGTGCAAGTCATAAAATGATGGCTTTACATTACAGAAAGATATTTCTTGACAGTAAAAGCAAGTCACAATAGAATCCAGTGAGCTGGAAAACGCTTTCCATTGGATGTGTTGAAGCAAAGGCTGGGGATGTATCTGTTGTGGATCGCTTAATATGGATTCCTGCAAAGATCAGAAGTTCACTTAAAAGGACCCTTACAATTATATGATTTTATGCAACAGCAGTTGGCAAGTTGCATCACTTTAAAACTTGCCAATTACATTTCCGTGGAATGGATTATTAACTGTTTGGCCACAAAATGAGACCTTCCCAATGGTGAGTTTAATAACATCTGCTCTAAAGTGCTAGGTTGTGCAGTTGCTTGGTAATAATTTAACAGCAGTTTTCTGAACAAAATATTAACTCTATTAATGCCATCCTTTAATTTAAAATATTTATCATCTCTCACTCTCAGTGGGAAGGAGGTAGCTAATTTCAAGGTTCATATAATGAAATGTTCTCTCATTTCAAAATCTGTTAGGAGTCTTCAAGGCTCAAAGAACTGTTTAACTGATTACACAACCTTTCAGGAATAAGCTGCTAGTAGAGATTTAGTCTAACTGATTAAGAATCACTAAGGCAAAATATGAAATCTAGGTTTGTATGCATTTTTGTGCATAATATTACCTAAAATTTATGATCTTGGTACATGGTACAAAAAGTATAAATTACAGGAAATAATAGAGTATTTTGTGTGGATAGAATGCATAATTGGTAATTTTGCCTATGCGATTTAGCTTAATAGAATATGTAAGAAAACTACCTTTCTTAGTAGGCATTTCACCTAGTTGTTTTGTTCTGTGAGCATTTGAGATAATACTTTTTCAATAAGTCATTCCAGCAAATAATCGTGGATGTTAGCTATGACAGGATGGAACAGGTAAATATTGTTTGCCATCCTGTCATGGGCTCTCATGGGATTCATGCTTAATTTGGGAAAACAGTTGGGATTGAAACAGTAAGGTTTTCACATATATACAGAGATTCTCATGGATGGAGTGGAGATGAAACTGCAACAGGTTAAGATGCTAGCAGAAAAGGAGCTGTGGTTAAAGGAGAAGAAGATCAGCAAAATATTTAGACAGTGAAGGCTACTGAAGAAGTACCACCAGCTCCTATATAATGGAAGATGACGAAAATGGCACGAATGAGGTCATGTCTATCGGGTGCACAGAGATGGAGAAGGGTATCCAAAGATCAATGTTCCTCAGACACATGGACTTTCCAACTAGGCTCTTGATTAACTATAAGGGAATTTTAGTATTGCTATCTATACACTACTAATTTAGGCACATGAACTTCAGAAGAAGTATTATTTTGCAGACAGGAAAATAATTAATCACTGACTGGCAGAGCAATAACACTGATAGAATTATTTACTATTTATACTACCTTCTAACATTTATTATTACATCAGAGCTGCAGAGAGGAGTGATTTACAAGATTTAGTAATTTGTACATCATCTTGTATAGCTATTCATATTTTTTTCCAAAAGTAGAGTTCATCGCTTTGTTCCCTATTTGTTGACAAAAATGCAATATCTTCTGCAGTTCAGGTGTTATTTTTAACCTGCATTTGTGCTTTCTTAGACCATTGGTATATTACTATGCCTTCCTCATATTATAGTAAAGCCAGTTCCTGAATATTTCCTATCTCTAGAAATGTATGTCATCTTCCAGAATCCTGTTTATAAAAGGATTCAATTGATATCTCCCTTTAATCTTATGTTAATCTTTTAGGAAGTTAGGTGATTATTGAATACATTATTTGTACATTATCCTATGATTGCTCTGATATTTTTTTTAAAAAATCATTTTTTTCTAATATTTCTTTAATCAGTTGATATTTCTAATTGAAATTTATTTGCTTCTCTTTTCTTGCTTGACATTGAAAGTCTGTGTTATAGTGATTGATTGACTTTGTTTCATTGACTATCTTGATAGCTTGTTCTGAAAGTCACTTGGATCTTTTTCTGTCTGAAATTTGGAAAATATATATTGTTTCAGTTTTCACATGTCTTCCCCTAACTCGTTAGGCACCCTTTCACATAGGTGAAGTACACATAATGTATCCCTTGCACTGATCTTATATTTTTACTTAATGTTCTCCAAGTCATGTCTTTTTGCTTTTTGGCATACCCAGTTTTTCCATTTTAAAATTTAACTCATATATTTCACAACAATTCATTAACTACTCCACAATCTGGACTTGGAAAAGTTCTTGTTTACTGGATAATACTTTTTTATTTTTTCTTTCCTATGATATAGTCTGTTAGATTCTGATATGGTATATCTGATCATAATCAATGATTTTATACATTATTAAGTTGGTATTAGTAACAAACAACAACAAAACTTTATAAAACATTATTAACTTATCTCCAGCCTTTTGGTATTTTCAGTTCTAAATTTCCTCATTTCTCCAACTTTTGTTTTCAGTCTCCATTTAGCAGCTTCCCTTGCAATTTACCATAAAATTTATTGGTGTCCTCTACCTACTACAGTATCAATATCAATTTATAACACCAATATCTGCTGCATAGCCATTAATTACAAAACTGTTTGTATCTATATTAGCAATGTTTTCTTTGAGTATCATTGTTGTTTCATTCCTTAATATAGAGGCCTCTCCCTCTGAGTCTACATACTTCTCCCCCTGCTTTCTTGGAGTAGTGGCCTTGTATTTACTATTGTCACAACTTATATTGCAGTGGTATATATGAGAGAGATAGGATCCCCAGAGTCTAAACAACTTACTGGAAAGTGCAAAGAAGAAAACATGATAAATTCTATAGAACCATATTCTGGGCCTGAAATGAGGCATGCAATTATAGAAATCAACCCTCATTTTTTGGAGATGGATCAATGTCACAGGTTGTTAAATTACTTTTTTTTTAAAAGGAAAACAAAGAAGATGCTTTAAGTAATCATTCAGTGGCAAAGTAAAAAAAAAGTGAAAGAGCTGCTTAAAACACAGAATCAATTTTAAACAGATATCCAAAAGGGGTTTAAAAAAAAGATGAAAGGGTATATAAGATTCTTGGAGGGTCAATAATTTAGAAAAAAATCTGCTAGAAAAAGATTGCCAGTTATATAAAAGCAATATTGCTTATATAAAGTAGAAAGGACATAGATATAAATGATAATAAATTACAAATACACGGGGAAATATTAACTAACCTTATGGATTATGACTGTTCTAATTAAAATTGTTATCTATTCTTTAGGACACCCCAGATGCCTGAAGTAAAATCACCCTGCTTGACTTTATAGACTTTTTCCTGCTCCTTGTAATTGGTTTCCTTTACACGAGAAACTAAAGAGATTTCTTTTTCTTTTTCCAGCCTCAGACTACTTATTTTTTCCTCCATGCCTCCCATAATTTAAAGGGTAGTCAACTTTGGCTCTTTTATGACTCGTGGACTTCAACTCCCAGAATTCCTGAGCCAGCTAAGCTGAAGTCCACGAGTCATAAAAGAGCCAAGGTTGACTACCCCTGATTTAGACTCTCCCATAATTGTAAAATACAAAAAAACTTATTTTTTCTTTAGAAGGGAAGGAGCTATGGGGAATTCCTTTGGTTTTGTCCCCAGGTCTATGCATCAGAGATAGCCTATTTAAGACAAAAAGACTGGGAAGTATCTGTTAGTTGTGCTGCTGGGTAGCATCACAACAATACCAAATGCCAAATCCTAGTAGGAAAGGCACATAAGATTTTCATACAACTATAGCGGTGGTCACCCAACATCAGCTATCTGATAAGATACATGTTGTCTATATTATTGTTAATAATTTTACCAGTATTACTATTAATTATTTTACCAGAATTGTTTAAAAAAAACCAGCAGAATGTAATATTTGTTCATAAAAACATGAATGCATTACCTTATTTTTAAAATAGATACATATAAATTTATATTATCTAGTGACATTTTGGCTCCAAAGAGGAAAATCTAATCTGCCCTAAATATGAGATAGAAAGGAAGACTGAATGTCTGCAGAAGATATTATTTTGGGGGGAATGTGCCATTCAAACAATGTATATCCATATAAATCTTTACATAAGAATATTGGATATTGTAGTTGAACTTGAGGTTAATAATGTTTTCCCAATTCTGAGTAAGTATTAGTCAAATCTCTAGTTAGAGAATTTTGATTTAAGCCTTACCTGTGTGTATCCAAATGCAAAGAACCTAGACAAGGGTCATAAGTTCTATATTGGACAAATATTGTAAACTAACAAAGAAATGAATTATCCATTGCTAAAGAGAGAAAATGCATAAATCACATGTTAAAATTAATGATAAACATCATTTAATATTGAACAGAATGAATAAGAAGCTTGTTAGTTGGCTGGGCAATATATATATATAAGCACACAATCTATTCTCTTCAGAATGGAAAATGCAGCCAGGAAATATGAAAATATGTCTTCCTTTTCACTGAGATGTCATTTTTAAATGGCCCACATACAAATGCCTTGTCACTGACGTGTCACTGACTGACTCACAAGTTTTGGTAGAAAGTAGATAATCATTTTTTTTCACTAATGCAAAAACACAGCTCCTACAGATGGATGCTGAACTAAAAAAGAAATATGGAAACTAATATTGCATATGGTAACTGTAGCAAGATTATTGTACACATAAAGAATAAATATTCACATTAGAGTATTGTATTATAAACTTTATGGAGCTCGCAAAAATAAAAACTTTTTTAAAAAACTAGAAGCCTTGTACTGACTTTTTGCTGAAAGAAGAAAAGAGTGAACTAATGATTTGTGGATCTGGGGATTAGAAAGATTTAAGAAAGAATGATGAAAAAAAGGACAGAAGTCAAAAAATGTTTTCTTTATTTTTTCACTTATTTTCTAATTTCTTACCTTTTCCCTTTTTCTTATTTTTCTTTTCATTTTTTATACTTTTATGGTATTGAAAATGTTTAAGTAATATATTTTAAAACAGTGTTTACATGACCTTCTTTCACCCATCTGCTATAAAAGATTAAAATATAGTAAAAATATAGTAAAAGTTTAGTTATGGTTGAATCCCTTTCTTAGAGTTAATCATGGGCATTAATTACACTAAGCTGACAATTTCTCATAGTTTACAAAACACTGATCATGTTATCCCTATGTCTGGTCTGTCCTCTTCTTCATTGATCTTTCTGTTATCTAATAACAGTATCTAGGAGTGAATTTAAGCCAAAACTGCTTAAATCCAACTTAGTTGGCTAGCCATCTTCTTTTCCATCTCCCAAACTGCAAAATCAGTTCTCTTTCCTGCCAACATCATGGCCCATCTTCATTTTCTATCTCCAAAGCATGAAAAATAGCCTTCCTTCTGCAGATCCTCTTGAACAGTCTGAAAAGAACAGCTACAAGTTCAAATGCAAGATTTATGAAATATGCAGTTAATTCCATTGTGACTGAGAAATAATTTCTAGTGCATGAGGTTACATCTTATCTTTACATTGGATCCAGCACCATGAGGGAATTTAAAATAAGTATAAAATCTAGAAAGGTAAGTTTTTTAAAAAAATAAAATCAAGGTAAAAAAATAAAATCAAGGTAAAAAAAATAATCATATAGAACGTGCTTTTGGTAACCTCAGTTGGATTTTTCCACAGCTGAAAATACAACTGGGTGATACACATTCTTACTGTGACTTGGCAAAATAGACCTTGATAATTAAAGTATGAGTTTGACATGCTTTTTGTTTGTTTTCCCCAGGAAATTTCACTGAGAAATAAACATAGAAAATAACAAGTCACTTAAAACCAATTATCTGATTCACATTTTGACACTAAATCATAATTTGTTTACCCAAGGTTTGTTGAGACACTAAACTATAAATGAAAATTCATAAACCCCACTAACTAGATTTATATAACATACCAAGACCAAACACTAAAAGTTATATTGTGTATAAATCAATGAATGTGTTTTATAACATTAAATGTCCTGAAAAAAATGTTATTTGCTAGAGGATGTCAGCAAGTATAATTTAGACACTTAATTCCCTTTTACAGATTAACATTTTCATGTAATTTATATCTGCATATAAAATTAGTTAATTGATAAGGAGTAAAATCTTTAAATTAGAAAATCAATAAAGGAACACCTGTTCGTTTCAGTGTAAATCATGTGCAACAACTAATACTTAATATACTATGTAATATGTCTATTGATAAATTACATCTCAAGAGTAATGATAAAAAATCAATTTTGTAATTCAATTATTTTGGGAAAGTATGATTGTCAGTTCATTTAATTTTTCTAAATTCACTTTCAGTTAAATAATGTGGCATGTACTAGGTTCTTAAATTGCCACTTGTTTCTTATGTCTAGTATGTCCAATGGGTTAAAATACAACAGAGTAATATGACTAAACAAGAAAAACATGCATATGCATAAAAAAATGGGCATGATTGCAGTGAAAGGAACATTGCAAATATCTGTTACACCACAGAGGGACACAGCAAATGTCATTATTTGGTTTTTCAGAGAACATATTTCATCAGAGTATACTGAATGTCTTCAAGTGTTCAGCTTTTGATAATTAGTGCATAGGCGTATATTAATTTGTCAAAGAAACAGTACACTTTATTTTGCTCATTTTTGAGTGGGTTGCTTAATCTTCTGTTTAAAGAAATTACTCTGAAGAGGATTTGATGACAGAATATATAATATACTGTATCAATCAAGATAATAGTATAAGGTAAAAAGCAGCAGCTTCCCTTCCAGGGGTGATTTCAATACTTACAGATTCTGTAGCTTCTGAAGCTCTTAGAAGAATTCATTCAGTTATGAGCATCATAAGTCTGATTTACATTGCCAGACATTTGATCCTTATGATCCAGTATTAGCTACTTGGCAATATAATACTATGGCTCAGATACCACTGCTGTTTCTTATAATCTTATGAGCTGGAACATATTTTCCACTTCCACATCTGTTAGCCTGCTTTTCTCATTCCAAGTTTGTTTCTAATCACATAAACAACATTTCACCTGAGCGGATAACTGAATAATTTCATCTTTTTTTCAATTTTCTCTAATATATACTGAAGATTATAAAATATGCTGTGGCTAAAGTGTGCAAACTAATCCTGCAAAATTAATGCTGTGAAATTTTTATTAGTCCTGCACACAGAGTGGAAAAGAGCAATTTAATGGTCCAATATAGATTGATTTTAAAATGAGATATAGAGGGAGGGAGGGAGGGAGGGAGGGAAGAGGGAAGGAGAGAGAGAGAGAGAGATGGATGATATATTTTAAAGCCTATTAATTTTCTTAAGCTTTTTGGAGGGGTTGAGTTTATTCAGCAGTATAGCAATAGCACTTTGACTTATATACCACTTCACAGTGCTTTACAGCCCTCTCTAAGTGGTTTACAGAGTCAGCATACTTCCCCCAACAATCTGGGTCTTCATTTTACTTACCTCAGAAAGATGGAAGCCTGAGTTAATTTTGAGCCCTTCAGAATCGAATTGCTGAATTGCAGGCAGCTGGCAGTCAGCAAAAGTAGCCTGCAGTACTGCATTCTAATCATTGCACCATCAATATGTTTGTTATAAATAACATATTCATCTAGTTTTGAATAAACTAGGACTGAATGATCATTCTGCAGATACTTGGAAATATGTAGACCCCACTGTGGTCCTTGAGATTTACACCTAAATAATGTATAGAGCTACCACATATGTATGTGAATGAATATATGGGTGGACTATCTACAGGAGTTGGACAGCCAATAAATATTGCTGTTGTGCTTTTGTTCAAATCAGCAGATTGAAATGCCTTTTCCAAAGTCAAATTAGACTCAGAAATCTAGTTTACATACACTTCACAGTTTTTTAAAAAATTTAGGGTCTTTATTAAAATAGGACAGACACTATTATGTAGACATCCAGAAAGCTCAGAGGAGTCAGAAGAGGAACTATAGTCACTTTGTCCCCTGGCACAAGCATAGCTGGCAACATCATTTTTCTGCTTTGGGTTCATGACGAGCCTTCATCTTGTCTCTAGTCCATGAGTGAGGCTGGTTTCAGTCATCATTAGCTACAGTAGCATTAATATTTGCCCCCTTATTATAACAATATCTAGAGGCAATCCAGAGATGTTAAAATCTGTTAGGATTTGTGTTCTATTAACTTGGAGATGTCTGCAGTGAGATAGAATAGTGATGGACAACAGAGATAACAAACTTCATGCTTGAATCATTTTCAATTGATTCAAGAATAGGTCGACATCTGCCCCACCAGTTTGTTTAACAGACAGACTTGCTACTGGCAAATATTTAGCATGATGATATTTAATTCATTAATGCAAACATCAAAAATCATTAAGTCTCTCTTTTGCATAAAATATTCATAGTAGAGGAAAGATCAAATTGATTGCCAAACATTCTAATTTTTCAGTTAAAAAGAATAATAAAACCCCTGAAGATTAAATTAACAGCTGCTGAAAAAAAACAAAAGAATAAAGTTGCATCTTCTCAGTGAAGTTTCTGCAGAATGGGCTCCTACCAACCATAAAAAATATAATATATGCAGCCTTTCTCCTGTGGGGGATGGGAAGGGTTTGTGAGTGTGGGTGTGTCTGCCTAGCCCTTTCCATTGGCTTGATCTAAGAACTGAGCTAAACAAGTTAGACTTGTAGCAGTAATACTCACCAAATCACTATGTATGTACTGTATGTACAGGATGTATGTATATAGTCTATAATTCAGTCAGTGTATATGGTTTCTCACTGACTTTGTATGCCAGATAACATACTTTTTATTCTGTAATTCTGATCTCTTGTATTAATGATTCTAAAAATTATTCTCAGCTTCCTGATGGGTTGTTATTTACAAATATTATTTTATACATAATGGACAAGAAGTTTCCTTACACTTTACATTTGTTCCTTAAAAATTCCCAGAATGATTCCCTTTGTTCGCCATATGCATTGGCTAAATGCACAGCTCAGAGAGGTGAGTTATCTATTCCCCAAATGGAGGAGTCTTAATGTAACAACGTTGAGGAGCTGAGTGTTCTCATTACACACACTTGCTTTTGATGAGAAGAGAACATAAATACTTAGTAAATTGCTTTTAAATTGCTCTCTAATGAGTTACATGGCAAGTCCCTTTCCATAATACCTCTTCCTTCTTTCTCTATCTTTGCAACACTAATTGCCCAAATAACTGAATTGAAAGTAGTGATTTACATTTCTTCAGTTTTCAATGTTAAATATTAAATGTTCTGAGAATTTTTATGAAACAATAGAAAAGCAGATGGCATTAGCAGTATCTTCTGGATTATCCAAACTTCTTAAATATTGCTTGTATGTGTATGTATATGTGTGAGCAGAAGCATGTGCATGACAACACTAATGCAAGGGTACAATGAAAGAAGATAGAAATTATTCTGGCAGCTGTGGATTCTGAAATATACATTTATGAAGTCTATTTTCCATTGTAAAGAACTTCTTTAAAAATGTTGTTCCATAATTAACAAAATAATAAAAATGTTATTTAATATAACAGTATTTAACAAACACATTTTAATTCATTTAGAGCAAAAATGTTTTCTCTGAGGCTTACCATGGCAATGTGCTTCCATAGTTTTTCTGCCAGAGAGTGGTTTACTTATGCAGACAAATGTCCAGTAATAGAAATGCTCTCTTCTAGTAATGGCAAAGTGGGCAGCCATGTTGAATAAATAAGTGGACTCTATCGTTTCCTAGACAATCAATTAAATCTGGCTTGCCATTTTTTTTACTTTTATTGTTTAACTTCCCATATATTTTCCATCTAAACAGGTTCATTCCTACTTAGCATTTTAAGAAACAACCAAGTTTAATTAGTTCTGCCACCTCATGTGCAAATATTGGAGATTTATGCAATTGTGATGGCCCCATTACTGATGGATGGTACTGGAAAATAAAGTTTGTGAAGGGTAAGATTTATGAGGAGTGAATTGTTGTAACCAAATATCTTAGGAATTTATCTCAGTACCACGCCTGACATATGTTCCTGAATATGTAGGAATATATGGGTACATCAAACTAAATCTCAAAGTGCTAGTTGCATAGTTAAATATTTAATATTCATGCAGAATTCATTCATGGGATTTTGGAATACTTTGTTTAGTGGCTAAGGTGTAAGGCTGAGAACTTGGGAAATCTAGTTCAAATCCCCACAAGACTACTAAATGCCTGAAGAATACTAGATACAAATTTGCAGTAACATCCTTAAAGATGAAATGAACAAAAAATATCCTAAAACTGAGGGGGCAAGCTATAAAGAAGTAACAGCACAAAAATATTCAAGAACTGTGTAAAATCTGTAATATGTACAAATATGTTCAAATATACCAAATATTCTGGAAAGGGAACTTAAATTGTCCTAGAAAATATCACTGACAATAAAGCTGTGGAACCTGATGAAATATCACCAAAACTGTTTACAACTTTTGAAGATGATCCTGTTAAAATCATATGTACAGTTTATAAGCATCTATGGAACAAACAGTGGCCGAGGACCTAGAGCTGAATTTCCATTTGTGTAGTCTTCACCAACCTATCACAGATAAGGAATTGTTTCCTTGAGAGTAATTGTACAATCTGGTCAGTCCCGTCTCATTTTGGAGAAGTATCTAAGAATTATTATGTTCCACAAAACAAATATAAACATTATGGTGGAGTAAACTTTTAAAAGGAGAGAAGGGAAGTTGAGAACACACATCAATATTTCCATTATTTGCTTACATGCTTGATTATGTACCAAGTTATGTCTGTTTCCTAGTGACCATATAGATTAATTTTCTCTAGGAAGATCTATCCCTAACCTTCTCTTTCATGTCTCCCAACAATGCACTCATCACCTCTGTACATGAGTTTATCCATCCACCTTGTTGCTTTTCTCTTTCTTTCTACCTTTCCCACCATTAGAGTTTTTCCAGAGAGCTGGGTCTTTGCATAATGTGTGCAAAGTAGGATCATTTGAGCTTGGTCAAATGTTTTTGGAGTGCAAACTCTTGGCTGATTTATTCAATGATGTTGATTACTTGGCTGCTTACAGTATTCTCAGGAGTCTTTAATTGGGAATAGTTATCATCTAACCAGATTTATAATTTTAATTTGCTCAAAATTTCCATCAACAAAGATACTAAAAAGGAATTTATTCCAAAACAAAACAAGCATAAGCAGTAAAATATAGGCTATAGACATACAATTTTTATTTATCATGCTTACTTACATACATAAATACATTTAAAATCTTGTTAGATTGTAAGTATATATTACACATTTCAATATCTTTGCTTGCTGTTTGCTTTGAAAAAAAAGATGTACAAAAACTGTACAGGATACTTTTCTTTGTTTTGAATGATTTTAATTCCTTATAGTGAGCATGGTTAACAAATTGAATGTATGATCTTATACATTGATGTATAAGTATTGATTTCTGTTAGCAATTTGTTTGAAAAGAGGGCAACATCCTATTACAGCATATAAAAAATTAGCAAAGTCTATTTAGTCTATAATTGCCAACATATTCTAGCAATATGTTCATCTATTTGGTGTGAGAAAGGACTTTTGTACATGCCTTTTCTTTCAGAGTAACTTTTTCCCCAAAAGACATAGCAATATATTTGATTACCTTTCTTGAATTAAACAGTTTTTCCCCTCAAAATCATTTTCCAGTTAGAAATGTTTTGAAAATCTTCGATGAAACTCCTACTACTTCAACACTAGGTTGCTATGCCAACAACTGATGAGTAACATTTTTGTTAAAGCATAGATAACTTTTTAGGATTTCTGTCAGCTATAATGCAGCTTAAACAAAATTCTTCACTACAACCCCAAAAAATGTTTCAAAGATAGTTGAAGTAGTCACCATCTTAAATTGGAACAACAGCTACAACCAATCATGGACTCAGTCATATCTGATCCACACGGGCATTGTCTCTGTAGTAGTGAAGCTGTTTGGAATGTGCCCTATGGGGATGACTGAAGGGAGAACATTGAAACAACTACTGGAAAAAGCCTATCTGTAACTGGAGTAAGTAAGAGAAAACAGTACACATATTTGGCAGATTTGAGCCTCTACATCACGGATGTCAAACTCACCACGTCACGTGACGTGTCACAATGTATTTGACTTTTTTCACATTGCTGGAGCCGGGGTGGGCGTGGCCTCCACATGATGCAACCAGCCCTCAGGCCAGCAGTTTGACACCCCTGCTCTACATTTCCCTCAGTGTTGAGAGAACTTTGTCAAGAGGCTCAGTTAGTTTTATAATTCTAAATCTCCAATCCATTGCCTAATTATTTCCTTGGCCCTAGCCAAATCCCAGACATTTACCACATGTGTCTACCAACAAGATATAAAACTATCCCTTGTCATTATAAAAACCAATTCCATTTTTGAAATTTATCCTCTACCATTAATTGGTGACAGACATAACATATTATCCCATATGGATCAGATATGACTCTAAATTTAGGCACAAAAATAACATGATACAATAAAACAAACATGAAAAAGCTTGTATAAAGTTCCTGGATTCAGATTCACTTGAGAAATAGTTTGAAGTACTTGATGATTATCAACTCAGACACACTCATAAATTCTCAACCAACTTTTTATGAAAAGAACAGACCTATTAAGTGCACAATCCATAAAGCTAAGCCTACAAGTTGATTCTATGAAAATTTTATTTTAGAGAATATCAATTTTTAATATGCAACCTTTGGAAAAAATGTTCTCCATCATGCAGAGAATAAAAAAGAAAAACATAATTTGTAATATCCAGAGCCCTTTCAACTACTATAAATATGTTGTTCAAAACAATTTAGCAGTCTTGCCCCTATTTACAGCCAGGTTCTTGCAGGTTTCAAGCATTTTGTAAATAC
>NW_015386456.1:283026-285865 GCF_001527695.2 Protobothrops mucrosquamatus | reverse complement strand
GTTTTAATTAATTTTAACAGGGGTTTTGTATTTTTTGTATTTTAATTGATTGTTAGCCGCCCTGAGTCCGAAAGGAGAAGGGCGGGATATAAATGTAATTAAATAAATAAATAAATAAATAAATCTCCTCAAAAATCTTACATACCCAGTATAAAAAGGATTATATCTAATCCTTCCAAAACATTCGTTAAATTGACCAATAAACATGAAAAATAATCATTGGGTGAATTAATCTCACTTTAAAATCAAAAGAAAATATTAAACATTCTTTAAAGCACATAACCACTGATTTGTCATAATAGAATACTTCAATTCTGTATTCCAAAGCTTTTGCAAATGACCAATATATATCTTAATAATAATTTCAGCTTTCTATAAATGTAAATGGTAGGCTTAGACTCTTACAAAATATTTCTATAAACAAATAACTTGGGACTTTGAGAAACTGTTAACACATCAGTTCCAGTTTCAGGCAATTCAGAATTCTTCTTGCAATAAATAAGTTTAGAAGGAAAAACATTTGTCCTCTTATTAAGGAAACATACATCTTCAATGTTTAGACTGAGATTATACCAAAATTTTGGGTAAACAGGATTTCAAATTAAACATCTACACCAGAATCTTCCAAATACATATAGCCCTTATGATGAAAAAAAAAACCAGAATACTTAGAAGATTTATATCCTATTGTAATCACAAACTCTTAGCATACTTATAAGTAGGAAGTACCTGGCATGATGCCATTCTGGATGGCAAATAATGCTGAAGACAAAGAACCTTCTCTCTATTCCAGAGAGTCAACCTATCACAGAGAAGCATGATTCTGGGCTTCATACACTCCCCCCAATTTCTTAAAAAGGATGGACAAACAGGTGTTTCTCTGGCCCCACTGGATTAATTGGGCCAATTCTAGTGTGAAAACGCTTTTTTTGTCATAGAACACCCAGAACGGAGTTCCGGCACCTTTTTGGGATGGAACCTTGTAGGGTAGGCAAGGCGGGTTGTATGACATGTGTGAATTCTGGCACCTTTTTTTTTTTTTTTTTTTTTACAAAAAAAGCACTGGAAGACGCAATCTTGCAGGGAGTCTGGCACAAGTTATATAAGGTGAATTTCAAGTGAAGATATTTTTAATTATATCCATAATTGTTTTGGAGTAAATAAAACAGGGAAAAACCAAGAGATAAGATCAATGATAACTTTGAAAATGGAAAATGAATTTCACTTTTGTATGGAAATCAAAAATTGGATGAAGACAAAATAGGGGTCTGTCCATAACATAAAGACTTTCTCAGTAATTATACAGTTGTTTAAAACATTTAACACCAAACAACACAGGGCTCCCCTTAGAATCTAATGATCTGATATATTCTAATGTACCCATACAATAAACAAAGCCCAGTTTTTCATAAATATTCTGAGATAATCTAGATCCAATTAGAAGCCTATTAGAAGTATTCTCGTTAATGAGGTAATTTACCGAATCTTTATTTGCATCCACAAATTTAGGCTAAGTACTTCAGTAATTATAAGTTAGACCCCAAAACCCCTCTTACACATGATACCAATTTATGTTCAGTTCAGTAACCACCTTTATTTTCAAAGTATCATTTGATTTCCCAGTAAAACAGGTCAGTGACTGTAAAATCAAGTGAAATATACACCAAGCAGACTCCAATAAGCTATTTTAATGCAATAATTAAGGTAAATCCCAGAGTCCTAGAAGAGCAATAAGAACTTCAAGTCCCACATTACTTCAAAGTTCATTAAGGTGAAACTTTTTAAAACTTTTGTCTTTCTGCAACCCATTTATTAGAAAAACCTCTAACAACTCTCCATATATTGATTGTTTATGTCTAGAACTATTCCTCTCTTTTTCTTCAGCCTTCTCAAAATCTCTCATAATATTAGCAGAAATAAAGAACATTCTTGATGAGAGAGGCATTGCTTAAAATGCCTGCAGACAGGTACCAGGAAAAGATGCTGAAGCTTCAGAGGCCTGCTGACAAGAGGAGGCAACGAACCTCAGCGCTGCATGTGGAAAGATAGCCAAAGGTGTCAATACATTATTCCTGAACCAATGATAAATTGGCTCAGCTGCCAAAACCAGATGACAGCTTGAGATCACACAGCTGTACAGGTACTTCTGGAGTAGTTCAAAGAGCTTGTATGGGAAGCACCCTGGAGAACACATTTGCAATGGTGTAGATAAAATGAGTTATTCTTTAACCTTAATCTTTAATCTTAATAGGCTGATTCCAATCAATCCAAAAGGATTTACACATAATCCTTATATCTCAGGAAATGTGTAGAATTTTTAAACTGGCACCATCATCGACAATTCATCTAATCTGAGAGAATTTCACCAAAGCCCATCTCTCTAATTGATCTCAAGGGTATTTAATCATATACTTCCATTGGATTTCAGACTGAAAATCTTGTGCCTATAATCGAGTTCCTAAAGAAAATAAATATGGTTAGACCATAGGCAATTTCTGCCCAGCATCCATAAAAACAGGCAAATAGTTAAACAGGGTGTTATGTCATTACTGTTGAATTTTTCCCCCAAAATTGCTTTCCATGCATAGATATGAAATTGGGAAGTAATATGTTAGTTGGTCATATACAGATTATTCCTACATCAACTCCTAGACCCCTAACTTGTGGGGTCCCTCAGGGGTCGGTCCTCTCTCCCCTTTTGTTCAATATTTATGTAAAGCCGCTGGGGGAGATCATTCGTGGCTTTGGGGTGGATTTCCATCAGTACGCTGATGACACTCAGCTGTACATTTCCACCCCAGGCCACCCCAACGATGCCCTTGACGTGATGGCCCGTTGC
>NW_015386456.1:277589-282358 GCF_001527695.2 Protobothrops mucrosquamatus | reverse complement strand
AAGCGGACCTGACCTAGGGTGGATTTTACATTGGGTTTTAAATATTCGGAAGACGCAACATTAAAATTCGGTTTAATTCGGTTTTAAGGGGGGGATTGTATATATGTTCTGGTTTTAAATATGTTGTGCGCCGCCCTGAGTCCCTGTCGGGAGAAGGGCGGCATATAAATTAAATTAAATAAATAAATAAATAAATCTTTAACCACTTCATAGCCATACCTAATGGTGATTAACATGTTAAGCTTACTTTGCAATATGCTAAGCTCACTTTGATTAATTTTTTAAAAATATATTTTGGTATAATGTGTCATGCAAACATAGCTTATTTTGTGACTTTATGGTTCATTGTTCTGCAGAAAATGGGTTTGGTAACAAAAAGTTTTGTGAAGTCACTCTTGGCATTGCATGTAATGAAGGATGACTGTAATACAGTAGCCTTATTGTATTGGTTGTAACTAATAAAACATTGTTTCCTTGTGAGGAAAAACAGATTATATGAATTTGCCCACTGAAAATTCTGCTTGGCTGACAAGTGATTTGTCAGAATAAAGTGATATTTCTGTTGTAATATTGATCCTACTTTACATGAGCTAGTAAGTATATGCATTTGATCTGAGGATCATTTGATCATATTCCCTGAATAAGATCATCCTCCTCAGAATGTTTTATATTTTTGGGACTTATGTGCCACTCTAATCAATATTGACTCTGAATAGTTTATATATTGTTTTCATAATTACGGTTTGAAATGTACCAAAGTAGAACAAATCACAACTGGGGATCATGATCAGTAGAGATCTATTTCAACCAGCCCCAGATTACAAAAACAAGTCACCCACAACATTCTGCCATCTAAAGTTTGTTGAAAAAGCCCATTTATAATGGCTTTTCTAAAACCTAGCATTGCTGGGACCATACAGATTGCAAGGAAAGGGCAGTTTCCAAGAACAGGAAAGCGATTAGTACAACCTGCTTTCAAGGGCCCAATTGATGGCATTATTTATGAGAAGAAACCTGATCTCAGTCAAATTTGATTCAGTCTGAATTGGTTTGGAAATTTGAAATAATCATTTTAATCAGGTGGTTTTGATGAGCCAAATAGGATCTGAGGTGATACAACAACAACAACAACAACAACAACAACAACAACAACAACAACAATAATAATAATAATAATAATAATAATAATAATAATAATAATAATAATAATAGAGTTGGAAGGGACCTTGGAGGTCTTCCAATCCAATCCCCTGCTCAGGGAGGAAACTCTATACCATTTCAGATAACTGGTTGTCCAGTCTCTTCTTAAAAACTTCCAATGTTGGAGCATTCACAACATCTGGACACAGGTTGTTCCACATATATTTCCTGGGGAATTTAACACTAGGTAATTTACTAGGTTTTTAAAAAAAAAATTCCAATTCAAAGGACTTCAAAATATGGTACCCATTTGCAGAATCTACATTTTACTGCCCCCAGAGATCAGGGTGATCCCTGATCTCCCTTCCTTCCGCCGCGCCCTCAAGACATTGTTGTTCCAGCTTGCGGGACTGGCCTAGGGGATTTTAGAGGGGTTTTAACTATTTTTAATTGAATTTGACTTAAATATTTCCCTTTTAACTAATTTTAAACTTTATTGTAATTTCTGTATTTTTATTCGATATGTTAGCCGCCCTGAGTCCGTAAGGAGAAGGGCGGGATACAAATGTAATAAAATAATAAATAAAATAAAATAATAAATAATAATTTCTGTAAAAAAAACAAGAAGTGTCATTTCAAATGCCCCATTTTAAATAGGGGAATAATACAGTTAGGAAATGGAAAAATAGAAACATAGAACTTAATTATGTTTGGTATGATTATTTAAAAAGAGTTGTATAAACTCCTATTTTAGTTTTATGTGAGTATTAATCTTCACATGCAATAATCTTTGTCTTACATATCTCTATTTGTTCAGTTCCCAAACTTTGTTCCAACAAGGAAGGATTGAAGCAGGTATTGTTTTCATTCTTTTAAAAATAAATAGAAGCCCCTATATGTGGAACTATAAACCCCAAAACCAACTTTGTATATTTCTACTTTCTCTCTCTGCTTTTATTCATTAAATCAATTTAAATGACTGCAGAAGATTTACAATAAGGAGAAAATACATTGGACTTTGCATTGATTATCCATGCTTGTGATGTTATTTGCTTGACACATTTATCAATAGTTCACCATGGTACTTTTAAGCAAATTTTATGAATTCAGATACACAGAATCATAAACAGCAGGTTCAGTTTACATGACATTCCAGCTTTACATGTTACTGGAACCAGTGTTTATCTATTCAATATACACAGTACCTAGGGCCATAAAGAGAATTGCCCCAGCAACAGTAATCTCTTGAGAAGCATTTGTTAACAGTCCAGAAAGTGGAGTTGGTTGAAATTCACCTCATGAGAGCTTATCTTATTTGAAGATGCTAAGCTTGCTAAAGAATGTATTAAGTAATTAAGATGGAACTCTGCATCAGAAGAACATTTAGAGCTAAAAGCCCTTAAAGGCACTACAAAGAAAACCTACCACATTTGATAAAGTGCCTTTTCTTGGGAAGTACAAAATAGTTCACAGCCTTCAATTATCCCTGCTAAGAGGTGGAAAAGAAGAAAGAAATGGCTTTGGCTTACTTTGGAGAATGCTGAAGAGACTGGAAATGCTATCTTAAATTCATGAACAATGGCTCTCTTCAGTGAAGAGAAAAATATATTCTTGGTTCTTTCCAGAGTTGTTCGTCATATTTGCTTGTTATCAGATTAATAAATAAGAGTGAATAACATAATTTTACGTCCAGCTGCAAAAATATGATAACTACTATAGGTAGATGGAAAGAGATAGGACAGGTTCACTTTGCTGCCATCTGGCAATCAACCATATTTTTTACAGTGCATATCTAGAAATCTTTTTGTTGTCCAGAATTTATGTTTTCTAAGATCCCCCCACCTGCCAGGTCCCAGCCCAATATTTTAAAGACTACACTATTTCTAAACATCTCTAAACTATATGAATAATTTTTTCAAGAATAATTAGACTTCAATTATATATTTGTTACTATGAAAAAATACACATACAATCTAGATACTTTGGAATAATTCTCATTGTCTTCATGGTATTTATATACATACATGCCTATGTATATAACCATCATGCTTTCCATTTTTACAGCAGTGTTTTTCAAACCTGGCAACTTTAAGATGTGTGGATTTAAACTCCCAGAATTCCCTGGCTACTAAGCTGGTTAGGTAATTCTGGGAGTTGAAGTCCATACATTTTGAAGTTGTCAAGTTTTAAAAACAGTGTTTTAAAGAACGCAGTGTTATGCATAGTGGAGAAAGAGAACACCCATTCACTCTTTCTTCAAATATTTATTTTGCATTTATTTTGCAACTTCATTCATTCTCTTATATTACCAAACCATCTCAGCAGATTTATTTTGCATAGGTCAATCCATTTTATTTAATCTACGGTACATTCATTTAGCACCCATTCATTCCTGCATGAACCATTCATAGTGCTCCTGTTACATTCAACTTTTGTTTTTCCTGACATAACTAAGAGTTGTATAAGAAAGCAGGTAGAAAGTCTTATAAAAAGTCTCTTTACTTTTTCCAACAGATTCTTCACAGCAGGTTACATTCTACCCACTACTTTTCTACCAACACGTATATGTCTTGAAAATTCTCCATTCATTTTTCTATATTTACAATCCATTTAATTGCTTTATATTTTCCTTCTATTTATATATACTTTGTAAGTGATTAGTCCATTTTCTATCAAATACAACATACATTAATTTTGGATCCATATTATTTATATTACATGTCCAACATTTATTGCTACTTATTTGAATTCTAGGCTGGACTACGTTATCAGCACATAGATATAAAGCAAAGTGAACAAAGTCACTTTGACCAAGTGACAAAAATAGTGGACCAGAGGAATGCTGTGGATATATTTACTTGGACTTCAGTAAGGCATTTGATAAAGTAGATCACAACCTACTACTAGATAAGATAAAAAAAATGTGGGCTAGACAGCATCACCACCAGATGGATTCATAGCTGGCTGACCGGCCGTACTCAGCATGTGGTCCTCAATATTAAGATTCACTTGGGTAAGAAAAGGCAATAATATAAGATAGGGTCAACTCCACTGGGCAGCTAATCATGAAAAAGGGATTGAGGTATCCAGATGTACCATAAGCAAACAATGTAAAGTAATTTGAAAACAAACAAATTGAACCATAGGTTGCATTAACAGAAGTATAGCATTAAGATTAAAAGAAGCCATCATTCAACACTATAGACAACAAAGAACCCATTAAGACAAATTTAGGAAGAATGATTAAAGGTACTGAATATGCTTAATCTGAAGCAGATAAGACTATAGAGCACAGGTGTCAAACTCTATCGTGTCACATGACGTATTGTGACGTATCATGACTTTTTTGCTTTTGCGGAGTTATGTAGAAAATACTGATCTATGTAGAAGATCAGTATTTTTCCAGAAATGACAAAGAGTCTGTTTTAAAATCACCCAAAAACAGATTATCACTGAATATTGGGAAGAATTTCCTTGCAATAAAAACTGTTCAGTGGTAGAACACACTGGTCCAGAAAAGATAAATTCTCTTTTGCTGGAAGTATTTATGGTGTAGAAGTAGACTCCTGTATAAGTAGACTGGGCCTGAGGCTTACATTTACCATTTCAGAAAAAAGGTAAAGTGGATG
>NW_015386456.1:209764-277509 GCF_001527695.2 Protobothrops mucrosquamatus | reverse complement strand
GATAGATAGATAGATAGATAGATAGATAGATAGATAGATAGATAGATAGATAGATAGATAGATAGATAGATAGATAGATAGATGCATTTTTTCTACATCAGCATGGTTTTCATTTATACTCCAAGTATGCTCATGTTCTGTGTAAGCTGGAATCTTTAAATAGTACCTTGCAAACTAACACACTGTTGTGGGTTACAATGAAATTTATTTCTCTAAATAACTATTAGAGATACTGGGTTCTGTAATGTACTTGCAAGATCCCTCCACCCCTTCATAATATTCTTTTTCCAACTTAGTCCACTGCAATTACTAAAACCATCATCACCATCTGTTCACCAAGCTAACCTAGGCTAATATCAATAAAATTAAGTAGAAATATCTAAAAAAATAACAGGACTTTAAACTAGACTTTAAATGAGATTTTTTGCAGCCTAGATTTGATAGCTTTGCTTTCTACAGTAAGTCAAATTTTCAGAGCAATTCTCCAATTAGTGGAGAAATATTAAAGAAATCTTATAGAAGGTTTTCTATGAACATAGTTTACCATGGCCATTCTCTGATATCCTACAAGAAATTATAGTTTTTTCCCCTGATCTTAGATACAGGTTTAAATAAGCTATGTTCATAAGACATGGCTAGTGCAGTCTTCCCCTTCCCCATGAAAGATTATTTCATGATGCAAGATAATTGGGTCAGTCATGCTTGTACCTTCCCTCTGCTGTGTATTAAGCCTAGAAATATGAACTTTTCCTGAAACTGCACCACAATTTAAAAGGACATTTAACTCATTAATTTTATTTTGTATCATTGTGGAAGATCATCAAATATGGCAAATTTGGGATATTATATGACTCTTAACTGTCATACAATGTGAATCTAGAACCCAGAATGGCCATCTAATGGTAACTGGATTCACAAAGCAACATTAACTAAGCCATAAATGTACAACATCAATTTGTGGAATTGTGAAATTAAGCATTATATTCTTGGTTTTATCAATGTTCCACAGCCGCACAGCAATAAGAATATGGCAGCCCATTTTTTTTAATACATTCCCTTCTTCAAGTTTCCTTGCTATTCTTATTTTAAATTCTCATTTCCTTTTCTTCTATCACATTCATTTTAATTATTATTCCTAAAAGAACTCTGAATTTGTAAAAACATGGTTTTCATCAAAGTACCTGTTAAATAGTGAAAATTGAGAAACAGCCTTTCCTGAAATCAATATTAAGGAAACCACAGCATAGATTAAAAGTAATTTCCTTCATAGAAAAGATTATGAAAGTCAAAAAGTAGTGAGACATCTCATAGCAATTAATTTTGTCTCCTTTTCCCATTCTTCATTTACTCATCTGATAATTATCTTTTTCCTTTCAAGACGCCTTTTCTGAATTAGAAAAATTGAGTAACAGCAAAAATGTTAAAATAGCTTTATTAAGGATAGATGAAGCCTTGTGTAAATAAACAGTCATCAGTTGACATATATTGCAACTTACCACTGTAGTTCAGTGCCAGGTTTCCATATAAGTGGTATGGAATCCAGATGCATAATTTTGTGAAGAGAAAAATCTCTGTTGTAGAGATGAAATCAGTCTGTTCAACTATCCATTCTTTCATCTATAGAATGGAACCACTGAGATCCAACACGGGTGTTAGAAGTGATGGAACTCTTGTTCTAGTATAACTATAATGAATTCGTTAGAACAGATAGCAGAACGCAGCAAAGGATGAGTAAAAGAGAAATATTAGCAATCCTATTCTTCCTTCAGCACATTACAAGAGGGCATTACTTCACACTTCAGACAGTATAAGACACATAGAGCTGGAACAAATTTACTCCCTAAAATTCTTGTCTGCCAATGTTGAGGTCTGCATAATTCTCTGAATATTTGACATCTACACATGGAACCCTGTAATGATTATGATTGATGCCAGAGTTTTATGTTTTTTATGATGTTATCAGTGCCTGCTACATATTACTAAAAATGTATCATTCTCCCCAAAACTGTGTTTATGCAGGATCACTTAGGGAGGTGAGTCAGATCTCATTTGATTTTATCTAGCTACTAAAATGAAATTTCTGATATTTTGGTTTATATAATGTGGGATCTATCCAATTCTCTGTGTCTGTCTGTCTGCTTATGTGAAAGAGAAAGAGAGAGAGAGAGAGAGAGAGAGAGAGAGGGAGAGAGAGAGAGAGAGAGGGGGGGAGAGGGAGAGGGAGAGGGAGAGGGAGAGGGAGAGGGAGAGAGAAGCACATCAATTGAACACTGTATAAGCATGCAAAAGTAATAATTACTGGATTAAGTTATAGACAGTACCTAGTGACAATAAACATTAATACTTCCAGATCATGAACCCACTCATAAGTGATATGTTGAAACAGCCGGAATTTATTTAATCTGTAATAATCTGTAATAATCTGCAGTGCTTGAAGGTCATGAGGAAAAAAGACAATAGAATATTAACTCCAATCTGGAAAGCTTGATACATCCAGTGCAGTGAAGATACAAACTATTGAAGATCTTTAAAAAAAAATCCAAAGTAAATAATTATAGTCAATGTTTTAAAATAAAAATAATATTTTAATTGTTGTTCAAAGTAACACTCTATCAGCATCTTGCATCATGTATTATTTATATTTTGTACTAGCCTCTGCAGCTGGATAAAATCAGTTCAATGCTTTCAAGGTAATTTATAGCTCAGAGGCTGTACTGTGATTACCATATTTATCCAGAAGTGTTATTTTTACTGAAATAATTACCTATGAATTGGGAGAAGGTAGGAGTTTTTCTTAAATTAACTATAAGCAGGGTATTAGAGGATGATGCTCTTGAACATAATAAGCAAAATGGCAAATGAGAGCCACAGGGTTCAATGGAAGCAGGAGAGAGGAAGAAGCTCCAATCTTGTTCTCTACATGGTGAGTGCATATCTATAGAAACTCTACATGCAACCTGTAAAGGGAAACGAGAGAAGAATTAAACTAACATGCTGACTGAAGCATACTATAGCTGAGCCATTGTTGGAAATTTGACTTCAGCAGGAAATTGTTAGTTGATATACTTCTGAACATATGCACATTGCTGATATAATACAAAAAAATTAAGTAATACATGTAGTGGTTAAGGCATCACCCTAGGAACCTGATCCTAAATTCTAATCTTGCTTTAAGCAATTTGTGCCATTTCAATAATTTCTTCATAGCTTACATGGCCTTTAAATAACAAAAATAATGCCTCTGTACAAGTACATCATGGGATGAAGTATATGAAAATCAGATTGACTATATTATTGCTAAAAGGAGGTGGAAAAACTAGGAACTGGGTTGGAAAAAGATGATGATGGTTTTAAAATTGTAAACATTAATAATCTGTGATACTGATTGCTTCAGAATTGTGGCTTGGACTCAAAAACTTTCAAATGTCCATTACTTGATGTTAAAACTGTGGCAAAAGTCTAATTAACCCTTAGAGACTAGAAATGCATCCTGG
The DNA here is from genome assembly GCF_001527695.2 of Protobothrops mucrosquamatus. Lineage (NCBI taxonomy): Eukaryota > Metazoa > Chordata > Lepidosauria > Squamata > Viperidae > Protobothrops > Protobothrops mucrosquamatus. The sequence continues at coordinate 274,015 of NW_015386456.1, read as the reverse complement.
AATTGCAGTCAGTTTAAGTCTTCAAACAATTATGTCTAACATAATGGGTAGCTGTTAGTAGATGTTTAGCTAAAGTGATTTGACCTTTCTAAGAATTGACTTTTTTCAACTACTATGTTTAAACTTCAGTTTTAATGACACTGTTTTAATCAATACGTTATAATAATCTCCTGTCAATAATTCCAGTTCATCATTCTAAAAGAATGAACTTTGTCAGGAAAGGTCATTAAACTTGAATTTTAAGTTAGCTAGAGCATTACAAATCATGTGCAAAGACAAGAGACCCTGACATTGTCTGTTGTGATTAATATAAACACCAATGACACAATTGAGTTTCAGGAATAATTATATACGATTTATTCCTTTAATGATACCTGCTATTGAGCTATGAAGTCATAGTTCAAATCACATGTAAAAATGGTCCAAGCAAAGCATTTTGATAATTTTGTTTAAACTCAAAATGTTGTACAACTGCATACTGCAAGAAAACTGCAAGAAAATTCAAGAAAAGGAGCAGGTCTTATTTCCAAATAAACATACAGAGGAATCAACTATAAAACATTAAAGAATAGAGCATGAGAACAATTTAAGTTACTACGGTTATTAAGCAATTTCTGCAGTATTGTGTACTATTGATGTTACTTAAATTAAGATTATTTTAATTGTCTCTCTTCATGGTTAGATTAGATGTTTTAAAATGATTTTAACATAGACAAAGATCCTGTTCATTCAATAGCATTTTTATCTCAACAACTAGAATTTTCTATTGAAAATTATTCTGGAATATTTTTTACTTTAACAAACATTTGCTCATATTAGAGATCCTTTTCCAATAGTCAGGGTCAGATCTAAAAATAAATATTGATTGAATAGGAAGTTAAAACTAATTTCTAATTAAAAAGGGCAGACATTTGTAGAACAAGTTGAACCCCCATAAGTATATGCATATGTATCTATGTTTGTATGAGTGCATATGTATGTGTGTGTGGTATGTGTATTTGTGGTGGAGACATTGTATCAAAGGGCCAGCATTATCATGGAAAAAGCATATTTCCTGGATTCTCTAAGATGACATTGTATCAAAGAAGATATATGGAGTGTGTAGGAAAGGCAGATGTCACAAATAGCTTGGTTGTGTGCCATGTAGGACTTTTTAGGTGATAATCAGCACCATGGATTGCACATGGAACATTATTGAAAGCCAGTGCAGCTCCATTTTCACTTTGTTGTTGTTACATGTTTGAATACAGTGATGAATCAGTTTAATATCTGCTCTAGATTTTTCCTAGCTATCAATGGCTGTACCATGCAGCCCCAGGACAAGCTATACTTTGTTCTAGTCATTTGCCACTTCAACTAATTTTCTATGATTTCTCAAAGATAATTGATTGGGTTTGGTCAAACCACTAGCAAATTCCTGCTGTACCTTAGGATACAATTCACTTGGCCCTGAATATGTGAACTCATTCAAAATAAATACAGTAGATATTGACTAACAAGTCATTTATTATCTTCAAACCTTTTCAAAATATGTTTGGAAAATTTAGTAGAATGCCTCTTGCTGGAGCTAATGGAAGCAAATATAAGTTGAAAACTTCTAGTTTATCTTTGTTACCCATTAAAATTTTGTCATCATCAGTGATGCCAATCAAGTTCTTTTTATTTTGAACAAACAATAACTGAGAAGATATTTAGGCTTTGTTCCCTGAATTAAAAAAGAGTTGTCACTAAGGCAAGTCATATATTTTCTGATTATATATATTATAACCTTTTCCAAAATATATTTAGACAGTTAAATGCAGTATATAGTGTTATAGTATGAATCTTTGGAATAAAATGGTCCATTTTATTAAACTGTGTTGAAACAAGGATAAATGTGCACAATTCTAAAGGCTGTTCTACCATCATATGTGTTATTAGTTATATTGACATTTTACTATTATCAGTGACTAGACTATCCACCTCATCTTTGAAGGACCAGTGCCATGTGCCTTTCCCCTCCCCAAACCTGCTATAAAAATATAATTATAAAGGAAAATATTTTTAGTTCAAGGTTGAACTAAAGGAGTCTTCTTGGGTTATTGTGGTTTATAATAGAAAATTCTAATCTACTGGAGGGCAGAAAAATATTTAATTAAAGGTAACCCCCAATATATGTATTCTAGTTTGAAAAATATGCAGGATGTATGTGACTAGGTTACATTCCTCTTCACATTGATAAGAACAAACTAAGGGACTATTGAAATACATTCCTTGTTTCAGACATATCTCTTTGCAGATTTAAAACTACCGGTATATAAAGTGGATCAGAGAGATCCTCACTTAAAAGAATGTCTGTATGAAGCCCAAGTCCTAAGAACCGAAAGTCTTCTGCTAGCTAACCTTAACTTTTACAAGACCCTGTCAACCTTCTAGGACAGAGGTCCCCAACCTTTTGGGCACCAGGGACCGGATGTTGAGTAGGCAAAGGCTTGATTTATGCAAACTAGAGTCCAGATTGCATCAATGGTGGGAGAACAAAGAATCAACAGTGCTGTCCTTTTGAAGATATTAATATATATAGTCATTTAGTTTTCACACCAGTTAGCACACAGAAAATTTGAATTCATTCTGGCAGTAGCTGGAGGAGACAGGAAGTAGGATTACACCATCAGCTGCAACAAAAATTCAAGTCCACTAGTCTCTTACTCATGTTAAACTATTTTACTCCAGCTCTGTATTGTGGAATGTGGTATTTAACTTTGATTTCTTTCTCTAAATTTGCTGTTTTCTACACCCTGGCTGCCAATCATGTTGTCTCCTTTCCTGAGATTACTTTTTTTAGCTTTTAAAACTTTGCAGAAAAGCTGCCTTGTTTGTATTAATTGTATCCAAAGCTATTCGGAGATCATTTTCTTGCTGAAAATGGAATAAAACTATCTTAAATAATCAAATAGCAGTCTGCACAATGCCACCTGTTGAATTCGTGTAGATGTGAGATTTAAACAAGAACACTTCCGTTACTCTTGTACATTTCACTCAATGAACTACCTAAGTGAAAGAATCTCTGGTAGCTTAAATGCAGCTATTCACCTCAAAGTCCGCTCATGCCTGCTGCCTGTTTCATCCAGGTCTACTCATTGATTCAGCTGGCATTAAATATAAATGGCATGTACTTGTTCTTATCTTCTAGCTCAGTAAATGGAATGCTGAGGCATCCATTCCTGATAACTATTCACTTTGTAAGCATTTCATTAAATATTACTTAATCAGTGAAAGTTCAGGAAACCTCTTATGTTTTGAAATATCAAAGAGTTTCATATTCTTTCCTAGGATGCAATATTAAATAGGGGCATAAGTAAGATGAGATTTTATTGGATTATCTACCTTGTTATGTTTACAATATAATCTACACCCTCCTGCACTTCTTTTATCTGCTTTATATCGACAAAAATCTCTGTTGGGGAAAAAAAGGAATAGAATACAGTGTGTTACAAACCTTTCAAGGAAAGCCAACTCAAATACATAAATAGAAGCAGAGATATGCCTCCTGTTTTTTGTTATGTGAACCACAAAAACAACAGAGATTCAATTGTACCTTTGTGGTCACTATCTGGACTTTTTTGACCAGGTTCTGTGGACACTCTTGGATAGGACATAGCAGAAACATCCTCAGAATTAAAGGTATAATGGGGAGAAAGAAGGAAGAATATTGCTTTATCTTGAATCTTAATGTATTAATGCTCAGTTCGCATCATCTGAATTTATAAATGCATTTGTGAGTACTAACCCACCTATTTTTCAGATTATTACAATACGGTTTACAGTTTCAAAAATATTGTTTGCAAAAAACATGTCCATGCTGGTTAAAGTAAATATACAATATATGTGCTATACGAAATATGCATGTAATGGTATATGAACCTTCATGGAGGAGGTTGTTGTTTATTTATCTTCCTTTGAATTCACAGACATGTGGAATCAGAGCAAAATGAATTTGTGGCCAAGAAAAGGAGAGTGTGGAACTGAAATTGAAGGATTTAGTCCTATGTATGGTTAATTTCCTTCTCCAAGAGGGAGTTTTGTGTCTGAGTAATTGAGAGATTGAAAAATAGTTATAGTAGAATTGTTTCCAAGTCCTTAATTTCTAAATTACAGCCTATGAAAATAATTGGGATAGTCCAGAGAAGAATTTCATGTTTATTAATAGCAGGAGGCTACAAAATATAGAACATTTCCTATTTGTAGATGGACAGATGGATGTGTGAATAAGCATAAATAGATTTTAAAAAATGAATCCATATCATCAGTATTGTACAGTATAAATATTACATCACCGTAGTATTGATTACATGTGAGACCATGTAGTTGTGGATGTAGCTGCATGTGTAGGGCAAGAAACTTACCATAAATTGGCTAAACCATTGTGGAAATGTGCGTGTTTTATGAACAGGAAGGTAAGATTTACACAGAGAGAGCTATTAAGCTTACACCCTAAATAATTCATTGCATATAGCACTCTGAAAAAAAACTATTGTTATTTTTTTCATGAATAAACTGTATTCTGCAAGAATAGAAGCCGTTCATACACTGCAAAATATTGTTACCTGCTCAGGTTTTTCTGCTTTTGGTGATATGTTTATATGAAAGAGTTTTTGCATGCCTAGGTTAGGTATACATTTGATTTAATCTATGATATTTTGTATTGTAGTATATTCATGAAGTGTAATTGTTAGCCAAAAGCTTTCCTACTGGAGTGCAAGCATATAAAAATTACAGCAATATCTAGAAACAAAGCTGTTTCTCTCTCTTTCTCACTGGCTCACTCATGCACACCAAAACACATATATACAAACATAATCTCCTACAAATAATTATTCGGTTAACATCCACACAAAGAACTGTACTGTATTTCTTTGAAAATAGACTCATAGACTTAATACTTCCAGGAACAGAAATGGGTGAAAACAATTGCAGAATATATGCATACCAAAATCTTTGAAAATACATTTAAATATTCCATGTTAGTCAACATGATAACCATTCTTCTGGTTTTCTGGACAATGCAGGAAAGTATTAGATGTCCTTATCTCAGTAAAATGGACTTAGTTTCTTTTTTCTTTCAAGCTTTTTCAGAGATTAAGGAGAGGAGTGGTAATGATGAGCCTTTAAAAGGAAGCTACCAATCCTTTCAAATAACTTGAAATTATCCTGATGAAAATGTGCCATTTTGGTGGTGAATTTCAAATACTTGGACACTGAATTTCAGCAATATGGTGACAGGCTATTGCTAGGGCTCAAATGGAGACCTAGCAATAAGTGGTCCACATTGTCCAGCCCTGAGTCTTTGTGTCACAAGATAGATTTTAGAAAGAACAATAGAAGTCTGCCAATCACTGTAATTAGGAAAGAAAACTGGCAATTAAAATTTTACATCTGCCAAGCTTATTTTTATTCTGCATCTAAATTCTTCCTCTTAGAAATCTTAAATCTTTTGACTGTGATACAATATATCTGAAAGCTGCATTTGGTGAATTGTGCTTTGATTAATGCATGTTCTTGGTCTAAAGAATCCTACTGAATATTGTTTATATTACATGACTAAACATAGCAGTAAATGCTTTAGCTTGCTAATTCTGGATTGAAGCAAGTTATTTTCTCTTCAAAATGTAGTAGTCTTAACCAACTGCTAGGTGGTTTGTATAGGAGTAGATAAGAAGCAAATCAAGATACAGACTATCATGTTTGATATGTAGGTCTGAATGGCTGCTTAAATACAATTTTTGAAGCAACCCCCCCCCCAAACAGTAAGTGAGGTCGATGTTTACTGACATTCATTCTTTGACATTCATTTGGCCTTTTGTTGTTGGTTTTATAAAGGAAAAGGAAAAGATGAAATCACAGCAAGCAAAATAATTTTAGAGAAGAAAAATAAAAAGCTCACAGGCTGTGTATCTGGGCAATCACTTTATAATTCTTGTGCAAGACACAGTAAGCCTATTTGCTCTCTGACAACACAGGGCTGGCTCATATTGCTGTTATATGTCATGAATTGTATAGCCACAGCAAGCAAAATTCAATTCTCTCTCCTATTTCAAAACACAGCCTGTGGTGTCATCAAGGCTTAGATTTCTATGCTCACTACAATTTCCTAATTATATCACAAACAAAATAGAACATAGATTATAAATATGAAAAAGTTTTCTTGGTGCGAGGAAAGGGACCTGCATCAATCAGGATTAATTTTAATTTTTCAATTCTGAATTAATATCTGTAGCGATTTGTAAGGTTTTAATATACACACATGTATGCATTCCACATATAAAAAATGGTATACATGTTTGTTTATAAGCATTTACCTGATATATATTTAAACATAGTTTTAAAATACGGTATATTGGATTTTTTATCACCTTACATAAATCTGTGTAATGCCCCCTTTTTCTTTTTAAATGTTGTTTTTGAAATATAACTGAATTTTGCTTCATGTATTAGTTTAAAAAGTTAAAAAATAAATGAATTTACATTTGAAAACTGGACAAATCAAATTTACTCTTCATTCTTTCCCTTTTACAAGATAATAAATTGGGTTTTGTGTAACTGAGGATAGTAGAATCAAGCACAGTGCCATTCCCCAGTAGAATAATGCTACCAAACTCAGAATCTCTGTAAGAAATGGATAGGTATATAATACTACCTTCATGAGACAGCCCTATAGGCTGTTACCCAACATCCATCATCTCTCTTCCTATATTATACATTGGCCTCAATTCCTGGAAATGTGCAGAGGAATTGTCACCAGATTTCTGCTGTACAGTGGCTCATGGATTAAGTCACAATTGGTTTCTGGCATTGCAGACATATATGCCCATAATGTACATCTAAAGTATTAATCTGATCAGATTTTGTTATTGGCAGCAGAAGCTATGGTAAGGTGTCAATTCACACCATTCTCCTTCTCAATTCATGAATAATTGTTCATGAGTTTAAATTTTCATATTTCCAACTTAATACACATAGCAAAGACAAAAATAAATTGGGCAGGTTTTTATTTTTCTTGAACTAAGTGTTCATTTCCCCTCTATGTATCTGGTAACTCATGGTACCTCTAATCAGAACTGGGTACAAATGATGAGATTCTCTACCAAATGAAGAAAAAATACAGAGAATCCGTTTTCTAAGATTAATCAAAAGCAAGGCTCTCTTTAGGGTGACAATGTTCCCTGCTACAGCAGAAGACATTCCCTAGTGATGTTTTCCTTAGAAAGTAATGGAAATCAGAAAAGCCATAGCAGCTACAGACTCCTGGAAAGATGACTGAACAATGAAAGGAAATATTCACAGACACCTCATAATTGTCTCATAATTAAATAAATTCAAGGATTTTACGTTCTGCCCATGGGAATTTCTCTGAAATAATCTCTTTAAAAGGAATTTCTACAAAGGATTTTGTTTCATTACATTAAATGAAAAATGGTAAGAAAAAAAACTAAAGAATTTTTGTATCTGGCACGAGTTGCTGTGAAACTTAAAAGAGTAGATTGATTTAAAACATAGACAAACAACTGCAATGTCTATTTGGAAATTTCTTAGCAAATATGTGGATGCTGGGATATGAAGATTTTCTCTGGACTTTAAGGTGGGAGAGAGAGAGAAAGAGAGAGTGTGTGTGTTGTGTGTTGTATGTACTGGAAAACACCAATAGTTGCATGCACTGTGCCCTGAGTCACATAATCAGGCAAAAGGAAGAAGCTTAGAATGAAGCAGTTGCTAACATTCCAATTACCAAACCAACTGCTCCACCACAAAGATGCATAGGAAGAATGTTTCTGGATTTCCCCATCCCCAGTCACTAACCTGATCCTGCTTGTATTGGAACTTGATCTTTCTTTTAGTTCCTTTCTTTTCTCTTCCCTCACCAAATATGGTTCTGTTCCGTTGTTTGAGGGTTACCATGAGAACAGTTAGGCAAATGGTCCCAAGTCCTTTCTACATATTACTTTCCAGTATTCTGTTGAGTTGGAAAGAACAAAATGCAGTCTTTGGAAAGAACAGCTGCGAGAAGCCCTAGGCTGGATTCCATACTACCCCATGTACATCTGGCTTAATGTGCTTCATGTAATGCATAGTTTGACATTCAGCAAGTTGAAGGAGAAAAATAAAATATGAAAAATGGATTCGTCATCATATAATGAGAGTCATATAGTTCTAATTAGTATAATAAATCTTCCATTTTCAGGCATGTCATTTTAAGATAATAATTTACAGGTGCAAAAATTAATTATAAGCTAATATCCATATTTTTTCCAGAAAGTAATCAACAAGTTATTTGTTACTAGTCATTTAATATCCCACTCATTTAGCTTTATTTTACAAATGAAAAAACAAACATATGCATCTACCCACAAAAATTAAGCATAAACTTAAATTCATATTCATATAAAACTAAATTGATTGGCCATCCCAAATATTTCTTATCTCTGGAGAGATTTTCATTAGCCAGAAACTGGCTCTAGAGTAGTGCTTCCACTACAGTGCTTCCATTGTGGAGCTTCTCACAGGGACTTCTAACCCCTCCCCCCATCAATCCTTGCCTGGAAGCCCCTTTTCAATTACATATTGATATATTTTTTAATATTCTTTAGATTTCCCAATTATCCAGCAAGCATTAGCAATAATGTTTCTTGTTCCTTGTTTTTTTCTAAACTAAACCAACTGGAACATGTGGCAATTCCCTGTTCGTGTGCAGCTCTATCTGTGTTGAATAGCCCTAAGTATTATTGTATTAGCATGTGAAATTGTGGACACAATACAATAGTTTGCAAAAACTGTAAGTCTCCTTTCTTTAGTATTGATATGTAGACTAATTTCTTCCAATATGTTGGACACTGTTATTCTCCAAATTTGTTGGAATACTTTCATTAGAACCTAGAATAGAATAGAATAGAATAGAATAGAACCTTGGAGGCAGTGATGGAGCACCCATGATTTACTACTTCTTCTGTTCTTTGCCATATATATGAAGATATTTCATGAAGTCCTTCATATCAAGGTTTCTGACTTGATAATGACTGGAATGCTGATCTAACTCCATCTTCTATTTTTTTAGGGTTTTGTACTTAGGAAATATCTTCTAAGGTATCTTGAATGTTGATATCTCTACTATATAGAATTGTGTTAATGTCCTCCTACTCTTCTATTTGTTCTTTAAATCAGTTGCTGTCTGATTCAAGCATGCTAAAATATTTTATAGCATATAATTTAAGCTAGGAACTTCCTTCTGAACCAAGAGACTTTGAAAATATTTGCTTTTTGTGTCTGTTTCCATCTTTAATTTCTCTACAGTGCAATATGGCTCATTGTTTCTCCTAACCATTTTCTAAAGTTCTTTTTTTTTCTTGAAATATTTTTTCTTGGCTTTGGCTTTTGCTCTTAGCAATTTCCACTGTTGTTTTGACATCCAATTTATTTTGTTCTTTTTTCTTGGTTTTGAGCAGTCTCCTTTCACATCCATCCTTAACAAATTCTTTTCATTTCATAGTTATTCTGGTTCCCTATCAATGGAGAGAAGAACTTTAAAATGATACTTGATGTTTTCCTTGAAAAGTAGTGGAGATAGGCTCAAGGTAGAAACTTGTTTACTTATTCTTCCGCTTACCTTGAACTGGAACTTGCACATGGGCAGTTTGTGATCTGTTCACAGTCAGCCCCTGGTCACATTTTTGTTGTTACATTTGAGTTTTTTTGCTCAATAATATAGCCATTTGATTTCTGGAGACGTCCACATGTAAAAGTATAATTTTAATTGTTTAACAATAAAGAAATTATTGGAAGTAGAAACTGATTGTTTCTATTTACTTCATTTCTATTTCCTAGGTCATACAGTCCAATTTTATTTTCCTCCTTACTATTGTTAATTTTGGCATTCTGACTGCCAATCACAAGCAGCTTGCTTTTATGTTCTGTTAATTTCAGGCTGAGTTTGACTATAGATATTTATTAACTTTCTCTTTTTCTACAACACTGATTACAATGTAAATTTGAATAACTGTCATTAAAGTATTGCCTGAAAAATCTAATTGGTATCATTTGGTCACTTAAGCACTGCTTTACTTGATTTCCTTCCTGACAATGAAATCAATACTATTTTTTTTTTACTTTTCATGTCCTTAGCAGTAAATAGCTTGGTCATCTGACTGAAAACGTCCGATTCTAGTCTCTCTCAATTTGTTCTCCTTCAAGTTTCATTTACTCTTTCATTTCATTGAACTTTCCTGTGTTTATTCTTCTTATGTTCCATGTCCACACAGTAATTCTGTATTAGCCGGTCCAAGTTTCTTTTCCTGCATGGTGACATCAACAAGATGTCCAGAAGGCTTTAATTTAGCCATGACATAAACAACATTAGTTCTCTGAAAGATCATTAGCTTTTCCACAGTAATACAGTTGCGTGCCATCCAACCTGAGGGGCCCATGACATGAAATCACTTTATTTTGTCCATTGATGTATTTTTCTTGGTAAAATAATACATTATGAAATAATGCCTTTGTTGTTGTCATTAAAGTGATTGCCCTTTTCTAATATCTTCATATATTACTGATGCCCGTATATATGCCTGCTTGTCTCCCACTATAATGAGGAGGCATACCAAGACTGGGGCAGGAAACTTTTAAATATGCAGTTATTAATGTTGATTTTTTCAGATGTATTTAGAGACAATTTAAATGTCTTTTAATATTTCCAGTAATGTTTCCAATCAAGTCAAACATCTGCACATGCCAAAGTAATTATAAGATTCCCTCATAATGCAAAATGTGTAATGTTGTCTGAATGCACTGATGTGGAAGAAATAATAATTAAATAAGCTGAACTTCATATGTCTTTTGTACAGGATTCTTGTGTGAAGAACATTTAACACAGTATTATATAAATTTTGACAAGCATGAAAAGCCATTCACTGCAGTTTTCTCTTTTATTTTACAGTTCTTGAAAATTATAATCTATACATACAGTATTTCTGATCTGCTATTATACTGAAAAGAAGGGAAAATAGAAAGAAGAAATTAGGAAAGCTAGAATTAAAAGTGTACAGAATTCCAGTCATAATGCAACATACTGGAAAGATGTGTGGGGGTGGATACATGGCAAGATATTCTAATCAGTTATCTGTTATGCTCAGGAATAGTATAAGAATTATTCTGTGAATTCATCTGATTATAAATTATTGGAATTCTCATTCAAATTATATAGATAAAGCTTGTTGTTCTTCCACCTTTATCTTTACATAATATATATCAAAATTGTGCTCCAATAAAAAGTGACTTCTTTGAGCTTCTTCGTAGAATCTGTCATGTGTAACTTAAATCTTTTGTCAATACAACAGAAATAAACCTTTACATTATACATTAACAATACGCTGTTGTGGACCACAACCCAGTTTATTATAAGCATTAAACCATATACTTTATTCTGTTAATAAAACAGAATTATGATTATGATTAAATTATGATTAAAAAACAGAAGCTTGTTAATAAAACTCAAAGGGGAAAATATGATATCATTTGGAATCAGAAACAAGACAAAGAGCAAAACTGTCTTGTATACACATTTCAAGTAATAGTAATAGCATTTAAGCTTATATACTGCCCCCATAGCATGCTCTCTGGACAGTTTACAATGTAGAAGCATTATCTGCATATTGCCCCCAACAATCTGGGTCCTCATTTTACCGACCTTGGAAGAATGGAATGCTGCATCAACCTTGAATCCTTTCAGGACTGAACTCCAGGCTGTGGGCAGAGTTTGCCTGCAATACTGCAATTTAACCACTCTGCCACCAGGGTTCCTCTGTACTGTGCTTGATTCTTCAAAAGTCATATATAGACCTAGTCTGCAAGCAAACTGGATAGTCTAGCTAAATTTTATAAGAAGTCCTGACCTTGACAATAATTGTGGCTTTAACTCACTGATAATTGAAATGCATTTCAAAAATTGTATCAGGTTCAAGGCTGCTTTGTGATAGGTTCTTTATGATCAGATAATTGCATTGTCCTCAAAGAACTGGAAAACTGCGTGCAGTTCAAAGGGGGGCAGGAATTATTCACATTAATACTTCATAGCAAATGATATTTATTTATTAAATTTATATAGCCAGCCATCTCGCATATTTGTCTCTTGGGCAGTGCCGATAATTAAAATAACAAAAAGCAAATAGTCAAAGCAATTAAAAAACAATAGCCGTTGAAATACAATTAGCACAGTTAAAAGCTGTAAATAAAACCAAAGGCATGGCAGAGTGCATTCTAGAACCTACAAACATTATAACCATTTCTAAGGCTCTATCCTTCATGGGATCCCCAGGCCCCATGACAAAACCAGGTTGTAAGGACCTTCTTGAAGATCAATAGAGTCAGGACCAATCTCATCTTGCAGACAATAATATTCCCAAGGGCAGGTTGTGAGGTAGAAAAGCCTCTTCTTCTGAGATATTATAGATGTTTTTATTGCTTTAAAATGTTTTAATTGTAGCATATTTTTAATGTAAGTTGTCCTGAGTCATTGATTAAAATGGGTGGCTAAAAGAACTGAATGAATGAATGAATGAATGAATGAATGAATGAATGAATAAAATACATACATACATACATACATACATACATACATACATACATACATACATACATACATACATTAATTAGGCAGAAACTCTTAACTAGCCATGATGAGGAATTTGTTAAAATGATTGTATATGATGCTGGAAATGAATATTGCAATCCAATTAGTTAAGAAGGTAAAAAAAATAAGGATGTTGCTGAACTCTAAGATGGTGATAAAATCTCAGTTAGTGGATGGAATCCCTATCAGAAGGTATCAAGAATCTGTTGGGCCAGAGGGAATACTAGAAACATTAGAATTATCTCAGAAGCTAGATGCAGGAGAAAATCCATGACATAGAGGAAGATTGCTATATAGTATTTTTATGTGGTTCGAAGTGTCTTAGATTAGGCATTGGCAAATTCTTGAGCTGATGAAAACCTTTAAAACTTTGACAGGTTACTGTAGCTCATGGAATAGTTGTCCCTGTTGAGATAGTAATTCACAAAGTAACAAAAGGAAAATATCTGGAATTACTGATACCTTCCCTATAGCTCCCTTCATCTCCAGGATGACTCTTACACTTCCAATTTATATTTATATCTTTATTTTATTTGGGCAAGTAGATACCTTCTTACAAAAGCACTAGACTATAGCTACCCATAATTTTTATTCCCTAAAACAGTGTTTTTCAGCTTGAGCAATATTAAGATGGATGGACTTCAATTTCCTGAATTCCCCAGCCAGCATTGAGTTGAAGTCCACACATCTTAAAAGTAGCTGAGATCAGAAAAAAAACCTCTAAAAAAAACCTATGTGGTTTTTGTAGGACTGATAAAAGCCAGAAGGAGGAGCAATTAAAATATGTCTCTTCTTCCAAGTAAAAGATACATTATGAGAGAAATCCAGTATCAGTTAGACCAGACATGTCAAACTCGCGACATCACGTGACATCACACGATGTACCGAAGCGTTTTCCCCATTGCCGGCAATAGGGTGGGTGCGGTTTTGCCCGCGGGCTGGCAGTTTGACACTCCTGAGTTAGACTACCTCCTGATGCTGTTTTATCTGTCCAACTAGACCAGGATTTCCCATCCAGCACTAAGAAAATACAAAGGAGAGTGATTTGGATATTTCTAAACCCAGATAAATAATTTAACAAACTTGGTAAAACTCCTGAATCACAAATGGTAACTATGCAACTGGATATGCTTGCATATGAGAATAATTTTAAATGGAAAATTGCCTTCTCCAGCTAATGAAGCCAAATCTATAGACGTAAAAAGCTTATTGGGGAAAACAGGAAATACAGTAAAAAAACAAAGCAATACTCACCAAAGCAGCACTTTCAAATAGAGCCAATACAGTCAGTGTTCCTAAACTAATTGCTCCTTGAATCTCCTTCAGATTTTAGCACATATTCATTGCAGAGACTATGTCAGAAGAAAGAGATCTTTTGAGCTTCCTGCATCATTTATTAGCAGGCCCTTTTTATTCTTTCTCTTTTTTCCCCCCTTCCTTCTTGTTTTTCTCCTTTGCTTTGGAGTACTTAATTCTCTTTATTTACAGATTATAGGCAGCTAAGTAAAAGCCGTCTCTTTGGAAAGACTAATTGTTGCTTTGTTCAGTGAAGAATAAGACTGTATTTGCATTGTCCTAGCTGTAATCAACAAATCAGAAATTATCTAGAAGCTAAACTCTCCTTCATAATAAATCTTGATAGAATTATGAAGATCCTGTCTAGTTTTCATCAGTTCTACTTTTGTATAAATGAAACTACATAGAAAAGAGACTTTGGGGAAACAGACCTAAATTTCATCTATTCTGTATTTATCAGAAGTTATGGGATAGTGTGATGCTATACTACTAGGGATTATCACAGGATTTCAGAGACATTCTTAAAAATAAAGATATTTATTAAACCTAAGAAATTATTTTTGCACTATACTTCTTTAAACTGAAAGACCCCACAGCTTCAGAAACAAATAAGTTTATAGTATGCCCAGAAAGATTACATGGAGATCAGTCTTATGTTACCTATCATCGGGTTACATTCCAACAGAATATAAGATTGAAGACTTACACAAAATTCAAATGTAACAAATACAACTAAAAAATGAATTTTAACTTAGAAGTTTCAAGAAATACATTTTTGGCAAACTCCCTTTTATAACCTTTGAATAACTGATGGAATCAAAAACTCTCCTTTTGGTCAAGGGTTCCTTCTATGGATGTCTATGATTTAAAAGACATTCGTTTTAGTAAATGAGCAACCTTTATGTAATCACAGAGCCATTATCATCTTTGCTCTTTGCAATGTTTATTTTTGTATTTATTAATTTGTATCCCACCTTTATTATTTTTACAAATAACTCAAGGTGGCAAATACATCCAACACACCTTCCTCCTTCTCCTATTTTTCCCAAAACAAAACCCTTTGAGGTGGGTTGGACTGACAGAGTGAGCAGCCCAAAGTTATCCACCTGGCTTTCATGGCTAAGGTGGGATTTGAATTTGCAGTCTCCTGCTTTCTTGCTTGGTGTGCTTATATTTTTATATTATTTTTTTCCCTTTGGAGAGAGAAACCAAATAGAGATAAAAGGGGCAAAAATAAGGAAAAAACCCCAAAAATATTCAAACTGAATTTTCAGATAGGCTATATTGTCTAATAGATATAATAGCTCCAATAAATTTGATGCAAGTGTTGAAAACAAAAAAAATTCTCTAAATAACCAAAGTGGGGCTCAGATAATTATTAGAAGCTTCAATTTGAATAACTCATTCAAATTATTCACCTTGCAGATAGCCTTAAAATATGCAATTAAATACTTCTTTTTATTTAAATATATTTCTAACTTAGAAATATAATTACTAAAATAAGTACACATTTTTAAAAAAAAAATGTATGAAGCCCAAACAGAAAACTGGCAGGTGTTAATATGATTGTAGGTGCAACTGAAATGCTGATCTAGGTATAAATAATGTTCTTGTACTAATAAAAATAGTACAAGATGAAGAAATGAGTATATGGCAATTATTATATAACAAATTTGTTATGGGTAAAAGAATACTCAGAATTATTGAATCATTCGTGCAGCAGGCAGAATATAGAAGAAACAAACATTGAATGATGTTAGTATATGATAAAAGATAATTTAAGCATGGATGAAGTATAAGGTCATTCCAATGAAATTAGAAATTGCAAAACAAGTGAAGCATAGAATGTTGTGAAGAAAGAAGGGAAGAAAAGACAATTAACTGAAGAAGAAATTTATACAATGGTAAACCCATTGTTCCCATAATCTTCTCGGGGGGGGAGACCTCTTTTGAGCATGGAGACTATTAAATTTACACTTGTAAAAGATGGTTCAAGCTTGTTTTCATTATTGCTGTTGCTTCCTCCATTAAAAATATAAAAACCACATCAAAATGCTGCTAAATTGCCTATCAAGGAGTGTATGTAATCCAAGGTCTTTTTCTCAAATTCTTAAATCAAAAGAAGTAGATATATTTTAAATCAAAAGAGGTATATATATATATATATAAAGATGAAATAACATGTCAGTGAGAAAGTCTACCAAATTATTTGTAAAGAAACACTGAAAAAATTACTGAGTAAAAGATAATCTTCTGCTATTTATGCATTTTTATTTTTTTGTCCAACACCTGGAAAGAATGAATGTCAATCTTCTATCAATAATATGTCTGGAAATAAGCTTCTTTGTTCAAAATATAGCTAATTTTTAGTTTCAGAAGATGCTGGGAAGATATTATTAGATCTGCATGATTTCATTGTTTTTGAAAGTTTTGAATGGATTCAAAGACCTTTCTATAATTTTGTATTTTGAGCAAAGAAAATTTTAGTGAGACAACAAAATTGTTTATATAGAGTATTTTTACATGATTTTGTCTAAATAAAATATTCCTGATATTTCAGACAATAGTCAGTTCTCTGTGGGTGAATAATTGATTTTTGGCAAATGGAATATGGGAATCCACACATCTAAAAATTGAAGAACATAGTTTTTTAAAATAAAACTTCAAAATTCATATTTTGGATGAGAAGTTTACTCTAGAAAAACAAAACTGTAACAGAGAACATCTTTCCATTTTTCTTGAGGAGGGACTCATTCCATCTTTCTTTAGCATAAGAATTGTGTTTTGTTGGGCAAAAATAATGCCTTAGGATTTGTAGCCAACATTATCAAAAACTCACTTTTTATGGACTTTTCTGCATTTATGTCCAATTCTTTCATTGTGAAATATTACACTTTTACTTTAATTATTAGTCTTTTGTTTGACAAATAAATGGATTCCTGACCCCACCCCAACTGCAGAGTAAATAAGAATGTATTGTTGACAGAGAGCTGAGGAAGATTTCTACATCTGCAAAAATTCAGTTATGCTTCTCTAAGTGTTTTAACTATGTCCAGCTTATCAATCAGTGGAACTCTTTTACACATTCAGGATTGTCTAGACTACTTTTTCTCAAGCTCATGCTGGCTGGGTAATTCAGGGAGTGAAAGTCCACACATCTTCCAGTTTCTCAGGCTGAGAAACACTGATCTAGACTATATGTTACACCTAAGTATGACAGATAAAATAGTTCTTCTACTTACCAGCTTGATAAAATTGTGCTATACTGTTTGACAGCACATTATGACATATAGCATCTCCAAACTAATTCTCAGTGGATTAAATTGCATTATTGAAAAAAAAAATCCCAGAATCAGACATTTGGTTTGTTTTTCATACTCTCACAGATCAGTCAACATTGGTTCAACCTTCTGAAAACATTATTTTCTGGGGATATGAAGGAAATTTCCCAGAAGAATACATGAAACTTTAACTTCTATTGAAGAACTCAAATAAAAAAAGGAACCAAAAATACATGAATAGGATTGTAACATATATCTGTTAAATTTAATTGAAACTCCATTTTTGCACATAAGTAACTAAGTACTCTTAACCACAACTATTAAAATGCAAACCCCAAAAAGGAATTACTATGTAATAGTGAAATACTGGCAGAATTCTGTCTCAGCATCTTATCAACTAGGTATTTCATGCATGTTTAATTTATTTAAATATAAAATCACATTATAACATACTTTAAAATATGAATATAATCAAGATGCAACATATTTTAAGTGACCCTGGAAGATCCCAAGATTACGTTATATTGGGAAACTGAAAAAATATTCTGAAAGAAGGTAAGTTACAAAACTTTCATATAATTCCATGTGTCCATATGGGATTGGTGAAAATTCTGACTCCAGCCACTTGATCCAAAATTTATCACCTTTACAATCCATCTAATAAAATGATTTTGTTCTTCTTTTTTCAAATCTGCAGTAATGAAGGGGAGTGCATTGATTTTGCAAATCAGCCTGGAAGATAAAGTTTAAGATTCTTCCATTTCTATGCAAAACTTTTCATCTGGGCTGGTTCACATGCTTACTTTATTGAAAATAAAAACAATAGCAGTGGCTCACTGAATATTTGTTTTGCTGTGTAATTTGGTTTTTAACTTACTGGTGAAGTTTATCTTTGGAAATAATTTGAAACATCAAATATTTATTCATTTGTTGAAAATGAAAAAAAAAAAAGAAATGAAAATGGTAAGGAAGGCAAAGAAATCAGTGTTCAAATCTCTCTCAGCTCACAGTGAACATCCAGGAATGGTATTAAGATGAGAAGATTACTGTATCTTCTCTGACTTTGAAATTGGATATCTTCTCTATTAAGGCAGGTAACATGGTGGTTTAGAAAGAGAATTTATTATTGCTTCAACTGAAAATAAAATTCAGTATCTCAGATGAAAACTCTGAATCTTTTTATATCTGTTCTGAATCTAACTCACCAAAATATTGTTGCTTAATGGAATTCTATTTCTATAGTTATGAGTTACAGCACTTATGCATCTAGGCATTTATGAAAAGTAATAAGGAATAACATAATTTCTGCTACCATGTTCACAGACTAAAGCACAAATCTTCAAAGCCCAGTGATAGATGTCTGGCAGAAACATGTTGCTCCCAGACAACCTGTTTTGATGAGATGCTTCATCTTGCACAGATACATTCACACTGAAGCACAAGTTATCAAGAGGTACTGCTTCATCTCAAGAGAGTTTTTGTTGTTACTATTACAGTTTTAACGTACTAAAAAGAAAGGAATGAGGGGAAATAATTAAAATGTGAAAAAGCAACAGTTAAAACAAGAACATATGTTACAATGAGATGTCAGTTTGATTTTTAATTATAACACTAAATTTTGAACTAACTGAATTAAATAGTTCAGTTTTCCAATTGAAATAATAGCCACTGATTGTCAGAAAGTGAACACATATTATCAGTACAAGGTTGTAATCCTGGGATAATGCAGTCTTTCCAACTTCAAAAAGTAATCTTTGTTGTTGACTTTTTTAACTACTCCCATAAGGCTTGTAAATATACCTTTCATATAGTGATAAATCCCAAATTTGGGGTGTATAATTTAAAAGCATATTCACACCCTTAACTTGTATTTTGGGTGAAGGTTAACTTCATCCATTCCTGCATTTAAAAAGTAGTGAGTGGCCCATACTGGTGATGAGACAAGCAGAAAAGGAAGATCTCTTGTCAAGGGACAGAGATGATACCTTTTCCTCATCAAGATGTTTGACATCCAAGACTCACCAGGCAATAGTTGACTGAAAGCATTAAAGGAGGTTGCTGTATATTAAAAAGCATGCATTCATAATCTACTTCCAGCTACTGGAACTGCTGAGAGAGACTTCAGACCAAGGCAAAGCAATACAGTCTGACAATTGTGTATCATTTTAGGGCTAGGATGAGAGGTTGATTTATAGGAGTGTCTAGGAGATTCTCAGTCATCCAGGTATGGTTGTGCTAAAGGTGCTTTTTCGGGAAGCAACTGGACTTTCTTGTTTTTCTTTTCTTTGGAAACGTTTCACTTCTCATCTAAGAAGCTTCTTCAGCTCTGACTAAATGATGGGGAATGGAAGAATTTATATTGCTAGCTTGCAGATAGCTGGTCATTTGCATTGTTTTAGAGAGTTGTTGGGCCATTTGGAGGTTACCTGTGTCCTCAAGGTCACCTGAGTAGTGCAAATGTGTGTGGAGCTTTCTTGGCTGCAGGATGTTTTCTGCCCTGTATCCCTTCACTGTTGAAGACAGGCACAGGCCATTGGGGATGAGTCTATCTGAATTTCAAACAGAAGCACAATGGTTCCTGTAGTCTACAATGTTTTCTGGAAATCTGTTCATACTCTCGTGATTTATAGGACTGCTTCAAAGAGATGCTTTGCCTAAACATATATCAAAGTAAAGCATCCCATTGAAGATTAACAGGGGTCTCCACAACTGAATGATTTTTTTCTTTAAAAAAACATAATGTCATTCTATGGCTGGCTTTTAAAGCAGGACTGATTATCTTCAAGCATCCCTTTGATTGAACTTTTCTAAAAAATCTGAAATAGGTCAAGTTTCAAAGGACAATAAATCTTTAACTAATGTAGAGTGAGGAAAATTACACACAGAAAATATTACAACAATGATTGATATCATGTTTTGCCATGTGTTTGTGCTAGCAATCCATATGTCTGCATACAAAAAAAGAGTTAAATATCAGCACTACTTGAACTTTTGTATTATAGCATGACCCAAAAAAGTTACTTTGAAAAGGAGCTGGATATACCTTCAAATGGTGGCAGATTATTATGTGTAACATGATGAAGCCTTGATCATTTAAAAACTTGTATTGGTTGCTTTAAGGCTATAATGGCAGAACTATTTATTTATTTCTTGCTTTTCATTACTGAAGAATTGTCCTGCTTTTGTACTAGGAAAAATAATGGATGTTTTCCAAATTAATGTTCAGAGGGAACAGATTATTAATTTTGCAGCAGGGAATATGCTGTTATAGGAATCCTATTTTCTTCTTGTATGTGATTCTTTTTTGTCTGACTCCCCAGCAAAACCTCAACAGAAATTCCCAGAAAATGGAACTTCATACAATTGACTTGGGATTTAGGCATGAACCCAGCTAGAGGCTATCAGACACAACATGACATGGCTGGGAATTAGGAGTTTTTCCTGACTATCAGACTAAAGCTAGATTGACTAATTGTTTTATCAGTTTGTTAATCCCTACTAGAGCAAGGGTGCAAATTTCCTCCTAATATCACAGAAATCCATAGGTGTTACCTATTGTCTCCCCTATTGTCCAATAGATTTTTCTATGTAGTATTTTATAGCTTTGAATCTGAGCGGTGGTTCATTATTTGTATAAATAATATCTATTTCCTGGAAATCACTGGTTCTCATCCATATATGGCTCTTTTGTCTGCCTACTTGTCTAATTTTTGTGGTATTTCAACTCTGAGAATCACTACTTGGTTTAGTAATCCAAATATATTAAGCCTGATTCTTACATATCAAATAATATAAAGTGGTTAAAGAAAACAATCTAAAAAGAAATGAATAAGAATCATTTCAGATCTCATGAATGTGTGGGTTCTATTTAAACTTTCCACTGACTGATCTTCTGGGAAGAAATAACATACTGAAGGCAACTTCATGAAAAGCAGAGTGAACAACAGCAGCAGAATGAAAAGCCAACTAGTAGACGGACTTTTTCAAATGTCTGTGAACAAGAAGAAGACTTGAGATTGACCACAAATGCTCCAGACAGCTGCTTCTCACTACTACAAGATAATAGTGTCAACAGAGAGATCTGTCTCTGCAGAGAGAGACTCTGTTTAAAAGATATTTTGGAAGATGTAGAGGCATCATGGAATTTCAAGGAGTTTTGTGATTTCTCCTTCATATTAAGAAAATGCTAGAATTTTGTAACTCATTCTGAGCTGTTTTACCTGCTTGTTTTTCACTTTTACTTGATGAATAAGAAAAGGGAGGGTGGGAGGACTTCATACAACTGTAGATTATTTAGGCTTGCAGGTTTGGCTTATCAGCAAAGTTTTCAGAACTCTCATTCCCATCCCAAAGTTCTGTACCATCCAGTCAAGGTCAGGTTCTGCAATCTTTTGACTATGGAAGCAGGCTCATCTTGGTGCCAAGTTTTAATAAAAACCTTGCACATTGCTTTTTTTTAGCTTTGAACTTTGTCTTGAGCACTCAGTGCTGTGCAAAACCTGGTCTTTCATGTCCCCCACTATTAAGAGCTTCCAACAACTGAAGTGAGAGCATGTTATGCTTTTATGTTTCTGTCTACATCTGCCTGCTAAAGTTATTAATAAAGCTTAATATCTTCTTACCCTCTAGTGTGCTCATTATCTCTGGATCCTCAAAGAACCAATTGCCTGGCACCTGGCCACTACCTTACACTTGGCAAAACAGAATACGTTTTACATGACAAAATCAAGACTGAACTGAAAGTAGATTTACAAATGATAGGCTACAAGAATGACATGGGAAAAGACGCAACACTGGACATACAAAAGAAATTGGCTATGTTTAAATCATTAAAAGGGATATACAAACAATAAATCGGTAGCTATTATGATAGCAGTTGAGAACAATGATGCTGGCAACAGCTACACAAAACTTCCAAAGCAAATCTGATTTGCTTGTGGCAGCAAGCTAACTTTCTTTTCCTTACATTATCATACTTTCCTCCATCCTTTCCTGGGTGTTCTATTTCTTAGTAATAATGCAATAGTAGGTATTATAATTGTATGTTTTTATATTTCAGGTACTTCTGATATAATCTGTTGCTTCAGGAATACATGCTGGTGTTGATTTAGAAAGAGCTGCACAAATTCCTTTGCATGCCCCTGCAAGAGAATGTTCATGCTCTCTTACCTAGAGGGCCCTGTATCACTCAAAGCAAGGTCCAGAATGACAGTCCGCATTTGCAATAAGTATGAAGTACTAATGCTTCACCACCCTTACCATAACAAAGTTGGCTTAATAGCAGTTCTAACCCATGTTCGATCTAGTTCATCTTTTGTTGGGTGCCAAAAATTCTGTTAACATCTCTTCTCTTGTTTCATCTACTCAGGTCCAAGGGGAATGCCAAGATCCCAAGAAGAGAGAGGTTCCATAGGCACAATCCAATCCAAGACCTTGGTTGCCCGCTTATTCAAAGCAACAACCAAGGCATTAAATGGACCATGAGGGATCAACAGGCATAACCCCCAGTTTCCTCGGAAACTGCTTTGGGTCCATCAGGCACCAGGGGCAGACCAATTAATAGGTCCATCCTCCTTGCAGTGGGCAGTGGTGCTAGAGAACCCCATGGATACCAAGGAGTGATTCTACCATGACAGAGAGGAGCCTGAATGCTTCTCTAATTTCAGATCACTTTGCCATTGCTTCAATAGGAGTATTCCTATATGTATAATAGGAATGTGGGACTTAAGCTAAATGATGGCTAATTCAAAAAATGTTTTGCAAATGAAAATCACTCTGTACATGATAATAAGTTGCCAAAAGAAGAAAAACTATTTTGGAAAGACATTATAGCAGTGCCACACATAGAAACCAAATATTCATAAATATGCATTTTCCATTACAGTATCAGAATTTTAATATAGAATCACAATGCCTTTGCCCATAAGCAAATATTAAAGTGCCCACACAATATAGGAAGATTGAAAGGAACTCTTAGCTGAAAAAGAAAAAAATACTGGTGTCTATTCATACTAGCTAAAATTGTCTCCCAAATGATGCAGAAAGCATATCACATGTTCTTTCCATTGATGGTCTCATTAATAATAAGATTAAATTAAGGATACATTCATCTGGAGACTGGCAAACATGTTTTGCCTTCATACATACACACCTATCATGCCATTCTGATTGAGGTTAAACAACATTATGCAGAAGACAAAACGAAAAAGGAAAAGCAAAACAAAATAAGAAAAGGAATGAAAACACAGCTAAAACTAATTCAGACCAATGTCCTCTATTTTTCAAATGTGTAGATCACCCATTTCATTTCATAACTCTGCATAGTATATAAGTACAGTATAAATGCAAGATGAATGAATACTAATTTATGTAACACATTTTTTCTATCCTTGCAAGTCAACCTTGCTTGCACCACATTTCCGCCACACCATATGTTGCCTTTCCTCCTTTTCTGGAGGAGGAAACACTTAAAATTAATGTACAATTGTTCCATGGCAAAATCAAGGTATACAACAATTCAATAGAAAATGTCATTCTTAAAATATGAGAAGAGAGAGAATTAGTCCCTGAAAACTCAGATCAGGTTTTTGTAAGGAAAACAGTCGTTTTCAGGGAATCCAGGAAATATGTGGGCCCTGCTACTAAATATATGCCATGAATATTACCGGAGAGAAAAACTGGATTAATTCTATCTTCATTATATTGTAACTCAAGGCTTTTACCTTGTAATTTTTAAATATATATATGAGGCTGTTTCTTTTTTTAAAAAAATGCCTCAGAAAGTCATCATTTTTAATATCAAACTCTGACTCCCTCATATTATCCTTCTGTCTAATTCATGCCTTTTTAAATAATTTTTATTTTCTACTTCAAATGCTATATAAGAAAAAAAATGTGAATAAAATCCCCACTTTAAGTTATACAGTTTTTCCCTTTTGTTTGGAATTCAGCTTTACTACAGTGTTCAATCCTCAGAAGCAATACAGGAAACTGGGAGGAAATTTTCAAACCAGATTTCTAAGAAGGAAGCTTGATCACTAGACTGATAATACCTTAGTGTGTTTCCACATTTTTTAAAAATAGAATACACTGTCATTGAAACATACTATGACCCATAGGCTCACCTATTGTCCTATAAAACATTCTGTGTATTTTTAAGGATTTCTTTAAAACAGTATTTTATTTTTCCTATTGAACCTCAGTACTGTATCATTAGTGACTGCCCTGTGTAATGCTCATCAGCAAATGTTTGTAGAAAAAGTGAAACTACATTCAAGAATACAAATGTGAAGTTCTTTCCTTTTCTGAAATAGCCTACAATTTTCCTAAGCCTTATTATTTTCACCATTGGAAAATACTTCTCAGCAATGCATTTGCATTTACTTATGGCTGCCATGTACAATGAAAGCAATACGTATGTGATAAGCATTTCCCATTGTGATCCCTTATTCTGAATAACATTGAGAATTCATTGTAGTATTGCAGCTATAAACTTGCTTAGTATTCATGGGGCTGAGAAACACATTTTGTTCCATTATAATTTAGCTATTTTTAATGGCTACATTTTTTTCTTTTTTTCTTTCGTTCTTTCTTTTTTCTTTTTTCTTTTTGGAAGGTTCAGTTTACAGCAGTTCACATCTGCTGTGGAATACATATATAAACCACATTTGGAATGTTTCTTTGAAATGTTATTGGATTCAATGCTCTTCTGCAGGAGGTTGTGGGAGTTGCACAATGCCATCATCTTAAAACAAGTGTTATTGATAATTTCTATAAGTGATCAAAGCCTTTGTTGTCAATGTATGTGAAAAGAAAAACATACATACCTGAATAAGAAACTAGTATAATTTTATTATCCATGACAAGGAAGAATAGGCAAAAGTCCTCTGTCTCTCTTTGGGGAAGGGATACAAGCTGCTGTATATATTTTTCAAGGCAGTCTGATGTCAAGAGGAACTGAACTATTATTGTCTATGATGGGGGATGGTCAGGTCTGGCGAGACTGAAGCACCATAGTTAATTAAAAAAACCAATTTGGGCATGTGTTTCCTCTTTTTTGTCACACTTCTTTTGTCACTCTCTTTTTTCATATCTTTCATTCATTTACAGATGCTCATTTCACTCACATTTGGCAGGATCAATTAAGTAATGAGGGAGAAAAGTTGGCTTCAAAGAAAACTACCTTCCAGAGCAATATTTTCCACTTTCTATATAACCAACCATTTGGAAATTAAACTACTAAAAAAGACTAGGAAATATTGGAGGAATCCCTCAGCTGCAAAAAATCTACTTTTCCCAGCTGCTCTCCCCTAAATAGGAGAAAGCAAGCAATTTCAGGGTGGACCACCAAAGTCGAGTACCATAAATTCTGAGAAACTGTCAAGGATGAAGGATAAAGATGAAGATGAACCAATTCTGGTCTTTTTTGAGGAATGCAATAGCATCTTTCATTGTCTCAAAATGCCAGGAAAATATTGCCATTTGAAAAGGTGAATGACTGATTAATGTCACTCAGAAGATACAGAAATACATTTCTTTCCATGATTTTTACTCCTGTAAATATAATCCCATATTACCTTTGTGAAGGACCACTGATTACAGTCACACAACACACTCATCCAGATTTCTGAAACAATCCATTTTCTAGATATCTATAATATATTGGGACATAAACCTTCAATTTTGTGTTAAGCCAATATGCTAAGCCTAAATAAATACATTTAACCAACACTAACCAGGTTTTGTTGTGAATGTATCTGCTAAATATTTATTTGGGGCTGATTAAATGTGTTTTGTGACTACAATTGCTGAGCTTTGGCTCTTCAAAAAAAAAAAAAAATCCAGAACACAACTTGAGGATTCGAAGCTGGTAGAAAAGCTCTTCTAGCTTCTATGTAAGACTACAAATTGTTCAAGATGTACTAATGTTTGGCTATGATATCACCTTTGCTGGTTCTGAAGCTTTTATAGTCACCTCAATAGCTATCCAAGGTTCCGAATCAATATGTACTAGAACTGTACACCAAGTTGCTTCCTCTTTCCAAGGCCATTACACAGATTTCCATGGGAAGCTTGAGTGATCCTCAGTATTAGCAGCCAAGTTGTGATCTATTGATTTAGTTCAATAACATACTTCAGTGGCTTATGCAATGTGTGCTGAGCCTCAATTAGCAAATTTACGATCAATTCATGGCTTATTCTGCTCAATTCACACTGAGGATCAAATCAATCTGTCCTTTTAAAGGAATTATTCAGCTTTCTGCTTTAGCAAATCAAATCTCATTCAGCTTTCAGAAAAGCCTATGCATTTTGGTCCATTCACACCCACATACACTTACAGAT
Source organism: Protobothrops mucrosquamatus (assembly GCF_001527695.2). Lineage (NCBI taxonomy): Eukaryota > Metazoa > Chordata > Lepidosauria > Squamata > Viperidae > Protobothrops > Protobothrops mucrosquamatus. The sequence continues at coordinate 247,441 of NW_015386456.1, read as the reverse complement.
CTGTTCTGGGTCCTATTTAGGACTGTGTTGGAATAAACTGAGATATCAGATATATGCAATTCATGAAAGACACTTAAATTATATGCAAAAAGCTACTGCGCCCAATATATTTTGAAGAAAACAGTGATAAATCAACTTAGCCAACTTAACAATGCTACATTATTTTCCTACCTGATAACTATAAAATGAACAGTGGGATAATAAATGCAAAATAAAATAGCAATAGTACTTAGACTTATATACCACCATATAGTACTTTACAGCACTCTCTAAGCAGTTTACAGAGTCAACATATTGCTCCCAACAATCTGGGTCCTCATTTTACCGATATTCGAAGGATGAAAGGCTGAGTCAACCTTAATTCGGTCAGGATTGAACTGCTGGCATTCAGCAAAATTAGCTTGCAATACAGCATCCTAACCAGCACAGTAGATAGAAGGCAGATATCAGGACCAGATTGGTTTTATTATTTATTTAATTGGTTCATTAGCTGCTTGACTTAGTGAAAATATTTTCATTTTTCTTTTAATTGGATATTTCACATAAATGTGTGTTGTGCATATTGGAAGGACTTTGAAGTCTTGCATCTTAAATCTCCTCTGCTGTTCTTCCTCTTAATTTTTTTTATTTATTTATCTGCTCATGATAAGCCTCAAAAAGTTAAACATCGGAGAGACAAAGGAAAAATAAGGAGAAGTTAGCAGCCCTGGTATTAAAACTCCAGGAAAAAGTCCCGTGTGTGTGTGTTGCATGCTGTCTTAGATTCAGGATTCTGAATCAGGATTTATTGAAAGTCTGGGTGAAGTTCCTACTATAGGCTTACATGATTGAAAACATGGTGATATAACTTGCCTTTATAGAGGCAGTTCCTATTTCCAGTCAATTTCTTCCAACATGTAAAAAACTGGGTAGCATAGACCAGCAGTGGTACAGTTTATTTTTCTCACCCATGACCATTATCCTAGGTGTACTATGTCTGAGATGCAGGAATAGGATGAAGATTTACCATGTGTTGAAAATACGGGGTCTTGGCAATACAATTAATGTAGGGGAGGGTTCCATGAAATAAATGATAAACTGATCCGATTTTCTAAATTTATTCAGACATAATCTCTGCTATCTCCTTTGCCTTGGCTACTGACTGGAAGCTATTCTGATTGATATATTTTTATATTCTCTGAGGGTTTTTAAAAAGATGTTTCTGTGTAATAACCCAAAACAACAATTAATCTAATTTTCCACATTCACTAAATAATTCCGAGGATAACTGGTTTATAACCATCTTTGGAAACATATAGATATTTAAAGTAAAGAATTACAATTTGACTGCTGGAATCCCCCTGTTTATTCAATGAGTATCTACAAGTATGATCTGTGAATGAAAGACATAATTTCATTCAATATCAACAAAAATGGAGTCTATATAGACATTGTTTTCTGCTACCATAATTTATCACTTGTTTGAAATATACAGCCTCATGAAGCTTTTTAGCATCTTAAAGGCATTTTATTATTTTATGAGATAATATTACTATAACTTTAGAAGGTGGCAGTATATAGCCACCTTGGCTATAGCTTGGCTAGGAATTTTTGGACTTCTATGGTGGACTCCTTAGGAAATCCTATAAGCTCAAAGGCTGAAACTCATTTGAGAAAAAAAGAAGGTAGTGACAAACCACTTCCATAATAGTGACTGGAAAACTGCAAGGATACACGTACTAGGATTCAGCTTAACTTGGAATGTTTTTACTAATATTCAAATTTGATTTTCTTTCCATCATGTACTGCATTCCTCTGCTTCTTGTTTATTGTTTTTATTTTAAAAAATTGAGCTGAAAGGTAGCTTTCAATGCATGAATTCAATGGATGATATTAATGCTATTTCCCTATTTTTTTTAATTTACTGTATAAAATGATTTTGTACATTAACTGTATTTTGGTGAGGCTTTGTAACTAAAACTGAAGAAAATCCAGATGTCTAGATTAGTCTCCAAACCAAATTATATGGGTCACAAACATATTTAAGATCATAATTGGCAATTATTGGCTTCTGTTAAAACAGACGGGTCAATCCAGTGACTGGATAAAATACACCACCGATTTAGGAGGGATCTGAGAGTTCATCTAGACTACAGCATCCCCAACAAATGGATCTCAAAACTTTTTAAATATGTTTAGCTAAGGAGACCTTAAGACTTTCTAAGCAATCTGCTGATTAGTTATCATTAGAAAAATTTTCTTGATGTTCAAAAATTTAATTGCAGTTTCTTATCCTGCCTCTGAAAAAATTCTATCCCATCTTCTACATGACAACTTTTTATCAGTTGAATACAGCTATCATGTTTCTCCCATATATACAGCATATCTTTTCTCTGGGCTAAACATTCTCATTGTCTCCAAACATTATTCATATTTTTTTTCAAGCTTCCTCATTATCGTTGTTGTCCCCCTTTGGAAAAATTCCAATTTTTCAATGTTCTTCCTAAAATATGGTGTTTAGGACTGAACCCATTATTCTAGTATGGTCTGATCAATGCAAAAGGGACTAGAATGATTTTTTTTACACTGTTGCTAATGTAACCTAGACTGCATTAGCTTTTCTTGCAGCTGCATTGTGTCATGTTCGGCTTATAATAGCAATAGCACTTAGACTTATATACCACTTCATAGTTTTTTACAGCACTGTCAAAGAAATTTACAGAGTCAATATATTGTTCCCAACCATCTGGGTCTTCATTTTACTGAACCTCAGAAGGATGGAAGGTTGAGTCTACCTCGAGCCAGTGAGGATTGAACTCCTGGCAGTGGGCAGAGTCAGCCTGCAATACTGCATTCTAATGACTGAGACACCCCACTCCTTTTGATCCTCCTAAAATGATCTTCCAAAACATATAGATTTTTTTCACATTTGCTCCTACCCTATTCCCTTCATTCTACAACCATTCCTTTGAATTTTCTTACCTAAAAAATAAAATTTGCCCTGTTTGATTCCACTTGCTAGTTTCTGTCCCTTGTTCCAGTTGTCAGGCTCTTTTTGAATCCCAGTTCTATCTTCTAAATATGTTTGCTATATCCCCTTTCTTTTAGCTGCAGATTTGATAATCAAATTTCAAACCACACATGCAATTCACTTATAAATATCTTGAAGAGCACAGAGCCTATCACAAAAGCCCTGTACTATGCCACCTGAAATTTCCCTCTAGGAAGACATAAAACCAATGACATAGAATTGATTGATATAGTTTTTTTTAACCAGCTCTTGATCTCTCCTTCAAGATTCTCTAATGTAATTGGTCTAGTTTAAGTTCATTTGAACACAATTTCTCTTAGTAGAACTCCCTCTGCGATACCCCTACTCTATCACTTTTTTTCCTACCAGAAGCCTGACCCTTTCTTTTTTTTTTATATTCCTTTTACTACTGACAATAAAACAATGATAGTTGTTATTTTTAGCTTGCCTTGTAAGTTAAGTTCCTTTTCCATTTAAACCTTTCTTTTTGTTTTCAGATATTAGCTGCTTTGATGGTACATCTCCTTGGTGATGAACCTATCTTCCATTTTCTTTATATTTCGTTTAATTCTTTGCTCAGTCAAAAGCACTCTTTGCGTCCACAATGAATTTCTCAGGTGGTTCTTTTAAGCTCTTTTTTCTTATGGGAATGACATGTAATTATATTTTCAGTATCTTATTCTTAAGAGGTTCCCACATTTCCTACATTCCACGTAAACTGAAGATTTCTGTCCATTGTGGAAACTGTTAGTCACTGCAAGTGCTTCCTTTACCCAGTTAAAAAATTATGTATCATTCTGATGAATTTTTTCCTTAAACTCCTACTCCTTTTCTTCAAGGGAGCACTCATCTTACACTTGTAGCATGTATGGTTGTTTTTGTCTTCAATGATGAAAACAATCATGGCACAGGTGAGAGGAACAGTTCTGTTTGTTTCTTTTCATGTTCCTCTGATAAACAATAAAGTGTCTCCCACTCTCACACACAAAGTGTTGACAAACTATTTGTTGGACTTCCTATTTGCTTACTGAGGTGATTCTCTTATATATCTCCTGAAACTCCCTCAACCTGGACAATAGCAACTAATACTTTGATTACACAAAATTGTCAATGAGCAACACAGAGCACAATCAGCAGCATTCAGGAAACAATCAATAGTAGCACTCAGTGAACAGTGTCTCATAGTCCAGCGGTCTCTTCAGAAAGTCGGTATGGTCTAGATTATTAAAATGTTGTTAACAACCAGTGAGGAAAGTGAGACACACAAGGAATAAATTATTTTATAAATTCTGTGCTATTTGAAACACAGGATCGGTTGGATGTTAATACCCAAACTCTTTGTTGCAGAACATCAACTTTAAAATATAATAAACTAAAATTATTTGAAATCATTGTTATGTAGACTTGGGATGGGCAAGCTGAAGCCTATTAGTCATATGTATCCCTAGTTCCTTCTTTGTCCATCTCAGAGCTATCCAAATATGCAATATGACAGCAGCCTTTCTCTTTTTTTCCACAAATAAAATAGATATGTAACAAACAAAAAGATGCATAGGCTAGATAGAGCAGGGCTTTTCAACCTTTTCACCCATTGTACCATTTTTAGGATATGGCAACATCCGAGTACCACCAGTCGCCTAGCAAGGCGTCAAAAACTTGATGACCAAAAAAAAAAAAAAAGGAAAAAAGCGATAAAGTACAGGTAGTCCTCGACTTACAACAGTTCGCTTAGTGACTGTTTGAAGTTACAATGGCACTGAAAAAGTGCCCCCCAAGGCACAGCCAAGCAAGACACCTGCCTGCCCACCCGGCGGCGCTCTTCCTCCTGTCCAAGGTTTTCATTGTTGTGAGCATTTCTGTTGAGGATTGGCAGCGGGGGGGGTTGGTTTTTATTTCCCCCGTCTGCTGGGTGGTTGCAGCAGGTTTTGGTCACTTCATATGACCCTGGGACACTGTGACCATCATAAATATGAATCAGTTGCCAAGCATCTGAATGTAAATCACAAGACCCTGGAGATGCTGCAACATTCCAGCTGATCAGCGCTTCTTCTGGGCTCAGCAGAAGCGCCAGGATCAGCGCCAAGCTCCAGCTGAAGCCCGGCGCTAATCCTGGCACTTCCACTGAGCCCTGACAGCCCCGAAGAAGCGCTGATCCTGGTGCTTCCACTGAGCCCTGACAGCCCCGAAGAAGTGCTGATCCTGGCGCTTCCGCTGAACCCTGACCGCCCTGCAACTCCAGCCATCTCTCGCTCAGGCTTGTGTAGTGCTGCCACCAGTTCAGCTCATTCCCTTCCCCCGCTACCACTTTTCTAGGATGCTCGCGTACCACCTGCCATGTGCCAATGTACCACAGGTGGTACCCGTACCACTGGTTGAAAAGCCCTGAGATAGAGTACACTTCAGCATACTTCATATTCTCAGCATATTCAAAAAGTAAAAGAAAATGCCTTGCCTTTTGTTAGTTATTTAAGTGTAGCCTTTGGAAAGAGTTGGCTTCTTGGATAAGATGCTTTGTGTTATGACAAAAGTGGCAAACAAATCCATTATTTCAGTGTCATTGCAAGATTATTTTTTCCTGGTTATAAACTGGTGATTTTGCCAAATCATAATCCACTCACTCTGACACAATAGCTGCCAGATTGAGTTTGTTTAAGGGCATGACTGCACAGGAATTTGGAGTTCCACTTGCTACAATCAATGGGATAGCATTAAGCCGAATCTGGAAGCATGTGTAAAAATGAAGCTCTGATGTGAACATTCTAAAATGGCCTTAAAGTCTAACAAACTTTATTGTGATGTAAATATTACATCAAAAGTGTGAATTATTATCATTATTATTATTATTTCCAGAGCCTTTCTCACTGAAAAGAAAAAAAAACATATTGGGTAAATAAAATAAGAAATATATGGATAATATTATATGATAATCATTCATATATCCCCTAGGATGGTTAATAACCCAACAACAGAATTAGAAAACTACTCAAATGTAGTTTTTGTTTGTTTGTTTGCACAGCTGCTGGACTGCTTCCTGCAAGTAGGTTGATCATGAGATAATTAGATGCTCAGCTCTCTTTCTACGGCTTGCAGTCTTTGTAATTAAGGATCACAGTTTCCAATCTCCAGTATGTGTTAATAGCAGATTCCTTAGAGGCTGAACTACATGCTATCTTCAGGTAACCACCCACACACAGTTTCAGGTTTTCAGAAGTACAAATTGTCTTTAAGGAGAGAAAAAACCAAGAGGAAGTAGAAAGACCATTAAAGACTTAGAAAAATTACTGCTGGAGGAGAAAGGATGGAAATTAACAGATAGTGATAGAAAGAATGGAATACAATATACTGAACAAGGCCATAGATAATTGGTTGTCTGATGACATCACCCATCAGGCACTATTTTGCTGCAGCTTTGTTTTATCTATTTAAGATGAATCCAATAGTATTAAGCTTTTCACTTAGATACATAAATCTCTACATGTACAAAACCCAGTCCTGTCCTTAGCATATAGACTATTTTTCCTGAGAATGTCTAATGCAGCAAGCATAGAGTACGTAAAACAGATTGTATTTTTGCAATATATACTGTTCACAAAAATAAAGGGAACGCAAACCCCTTCAGTTCCATGGTAAAATGTTCCCTTTATTTTTTTGAGCAGTATAGAAACCACCAAATAAATGCAAACAAATTGAAAACACCACCATCTTCAACTAAAACATTTCAGAACTCTGTCAAAACAATACATTTAAGCATCATCAGAAATGCTTTCTGAAACTGAGAAAAAACCTAATCAAATACTCAATTTTTTTGGTATGCGAATCAGGGTAAAACTGCAATATCAAAACCTTGGTGAGTAATTCAAGAGTCTGAATCTTTCATTTGTTGCTGCATCCATTTCAAAGCTTTCTGGGCTGTTGAAAATGATGGCCATATTTTAAACCTTGTACTGACAGTCAAATATCAGCCTTTTGGAATTAGCAGTAGATAGGGAGAATGTATACAGCATGTATGTATGTATGTATGTATGTATGTATGTATGTATGTATGTATGTATGTATGTATGAATGTATGTATGTATGTATACACCATGTATACAAGAAGATAATCAGCCACAATTGGCTGCCTTTCCATTCATTCAGAAGTAAGTGTCCAATATGCTCTTTCTATGAGAATATACATTCCAGCATCTTCAAACCTCACTCCTCCAAATAAAAATGTTAGTTATACATGTCCAGTAACATGCACTTTTATATGACTTAAAGTGAAGGGAAGGGAAAAGCATTATTAGAACATTAAAAATGGAACGTTAAGAAGAAATGGAATGTTAATATACAAAATATTAGCATTTTTATGTATATGTTATATTTTCTTTCTTTTATCAGAAACGCCATTGTTGAAAATTAGAGTTGTTTCAATACCACCATGCTGCCACAACCGTTGATTAAACCATATTATTGTTCTGATCAAGGTTAGGTTTCTAAAGTAAAACAATCTGAGATTTTATAAAGTCTACTTGTCAAAAGAGACTGATAGAAAAACTGCATTTGCACACGCTCCTCAATCAAGCCTATTAGCAGTCCAACTCTCACCATTCTTTTTGTACTGTGTGTGTACTTTGTGCACCATGTATGAAACAGAATTAGTATATGCATCTTTCATTTATTTGATTCAATAACTATACCATTTCTTTACTTGGATATCCAAAACAGGCCCTACGTGGCAGGCTTTTTCTGCTACGGTGCCCACATTGTGGAATCTTCTCCCTCCTTAGATGAGGTGGGCCACATCCCTGTTGAGATTCTGGGTGTCCCAAGACCTGGTTATGTCAGGACCCCAGGGAATGGATGAATTAGTGAGGTGGCTCCGCTATTTTTAATATCAATTATAATTATTCAATTATTATTTTTCTCTTTGTACTTTATTTTCCATCAAATTCTGATAAGATAGCTTCTCAAGTATTTATCATTAAGATAAACTCCCCAATATTTAATATCTGCAGTTTTTATTCATTTTCATGTGGATACTTTCAAAGAAGGTGTCTAAACTGAGTAACTTTTAATGCATTTACACACAATTATTGAGAACTTCAAATAAATATCATAGATATTTTTCTCCCTAAAAATTACAAAACAGAATTCTGACTTCTGTAGTTTAATATTTTACTACCTTAGGCCATCTACTGTACGTTGTGTACTCTCCATTTCACCCGTGATTTAATAAGGTTTTATTTGTAAAGAAAAGGCTACTCATTCTATAGCTTCATTATTTCTTCTTTTCCCTTGCAGAAAAAGGCAATACTTGCAACAGTTCAGTAATTCACAGAAGACAAATTATTTTTCAGCGTGGAGCCTATTTTAACTACTGTTTTTATTAATGTTAAATAGATTTTTTCCTACAAAACCTTTAACTAGAAAATATACAACTCATGCCAAAGTAATTATTTATATGAGATATATGATGCATGGATAAAAGAGATGGTGCTTCCATCTCAGTTCCTTGTAGACACCTTTGTTTCAACCATAATGCTTCTAGCCAATGAGTACATAAAAGACTCAGTCTTAGAACAAACATAGATGCAATTAGCAATGGGAGATTACAATTCCTCCAAGGCTGAAGCAAGCATGTTAGCCAGGGGTAAAAGATGATCAATACATAATTGTAAAGTCAAGAAATAATAAAGTAAAATATCCAAAATATCAATAACCAGTTAGTATTAACTACATTTTACTTACATACATTTTAAAATAACATGCTTATAATATATGACCTAGAATTTAAGTGTGTGTGTGTGTGTGTGTGTGTGTACATTATCTGTCAAGAAATTAACTATAGTTCCAAGAATGGAAGTGGCCCACAAAAATAATTATCAGGAAATGCCTCCCTCCCTGTAAATATAGTTCCATTGAGAATTACATGCAATTGGTCAGCCAGTCACAAATTCATCTGGTGGTGAGGTTGTCTATCCCACATTTTTCATTCTTACTAAGAAGTAGGTTGTGGTCTATCAAAATATAAAGCTGCAGACAGGCAACTATCTTGTAAAGAGGTTCCTAGTTGCAAAAAAAACCCCACAGAATTACTGAGCTTGTTCCAAGAAATTCAAGATAAATTTTTAAAAAACAATTATGTACCTAAGCATTTTTATATCACCATTCAGATATAACAATTTTCTTTCTGTCTCAAGACTTTTCCAGAGTCTTGGGAACTGCAAAAGGTAAAAGGCTGCTGGGAAAATGAAAAATCCTGTTCCTCTTTGTAACCTCAATTCCTAGCTATTATCTTCATTTTTAAGAGGAAAGGATTTATAATGGATCTCCCTGCCTACAAGATCCCAAGCCTTATCTATCAAGGATGAAACTTGTACCTCTACATTTTATCTTGCCTTTAGATTTGGGGGGGGGGGTTACTTTCAAGTGGGTTAAATGGAGAAATGATTTGATTCAGCTGAAGACAGTGGGAGCCTGAAGCCTTGTTAAGGACACCAGAACAGATGTGGATTTGAAGCAGATGGTTCCCATAACAAAGTGAACTTGTTGATATGAATTACATAAGACATTGGTGGTTTGAGTGAGAAAATTATTGTTTAAGTCTATGAATTGGTGTTGGAACCTCAGAGTTAGTTTTGCTTTTGACAAAACCATGTAGTATATTCAATAAACAGTAAGATTTTCGGAAACAGAATAAACCTGGAGTTTTAGTTGGATTCTCGAGCTGAATGTTTACATTATCTCTGTCAGCGTGAAAGTTCATCAGAAGAGAAACATGTTTGGCTGTCAGTGAATTTCAAGCAGGAGCTTGCCTGTCCATTCACCATAGGTAAATTGGTAGACTATCCCAAATGCCATAATTCTCACAAAGTTTTTGAACACAGGGAGCTGTTTCTTTCTCTATTTCTGTATGAATATATAGCCATAATACTGAGTATCAAAGAAGTAATTTGTAATACAGAATTTTAAAAATAAATTTTGAGAATGTTTATATTGTAATTCAAGTATGGCATTCTACATAACCAGAATGAATATTTGTGATAAAAGAAATATTATTCCTTCTTACCAGCTTACCAAACAAGTTTCAGAACTCCTTCCATGTTTTAGCTGAATATTTCATGCCCATAGGCAACCTAATTGCCTGCCACCCAGCATGCAGTGGATATGTTCTAAGGACAATCTGCTTCTTAGTTTATATGAGGCTGTTATTGTACTTTTCTCCCTACCATTCAAACTTGGAGACTTAACAGAAGAGCTGGAATTATTCATGTTGCCAATTTGTAACTGACTCACTACATTTCAGTGAAATAATTGCCTTTTTGTATAGAGAAGGACATAATGTCCTACAATGGATCACAGTAACGTAACAATCTCCACATACTTACCCAATTGCATTATAATATCTCAAATTCTTTTCAGGCTAGATACATAATTACTGTATTGCCTAAATGAAATCTTTTAAATGAACCACTTCACCTTTTTCCCTCGTCTTCCTCCCTTCCTCCTTTCTGAAGGCCTATAAGTACTACTTAATGAACATAATATACTGAGCTAAACAATCTTCCACTAACCTTTTCTATATTTTAGAAAATCACTTCCAATGGTAATGGAGAATTTCTCAGTGACTATTTTTCCCTTTCTATCTTGTTATTTGTGCATTATCATGAGAATATTAATCCTTGGTGCTCTGACGGAAAAAATACAGCATTTTGATAGCATACCATGCTGTTATTTAGTCAGTGTTTATCTTGTCATAAGCCACATGACAGTAAATTTCAGAATGTCATTGATATTCTACATACAGCTATACCTAATGAGGCTCAGAGTGGCAAAAATGTAACTTGAAAGTTAGGAAATAAACCCAGAATTTTCTACAGTGCCATCTTTTATATATTTTTAACAATTGTCTGAAATCATTGGATGATGTTTGAATTCAGATATTATATTTTTTTTAAAAAGTGAATTTTTATTGTTTGAAAATGACTCTGTCTTTATTCTTTTCTTTGAGAAAAGAAGAAAAATTACTGTCCATGCTTTTATCATTGTTTAATTCTTTTGCCTTTTTTCCCCATTACTTTAACTAGAGAATATTCTACTTCATAGCCTACAAATTTTTTTGTTACTCTTAAGAAATTTAACTGCAATCAAGATAATAGTTAACAGGTTTAATCGTCAATGTGCCCTCAGATGCCTGCAATAATTATCTCTGGACCTTGGTATACATAACAAAATCTAGAATTCATCTGAATACATATTCTTAGCCTAAATTCGTAGCCGGGAGAAGGCTTTGTGGTATCAGAAACAGAACATCCAGATTCAGTCAAAGTTTTGTTCCATACAGTATCAACCTTGTAAACTCTTAAGCTTCCTTTTTCCACTATGTATTCAAGATGGACAGCAATTGATATTTATATATACTGCTCACAAAAATAAAGGGAACACAAACCCCTTCAGTTCCATGGTAAAATGTTCCCTTTATTTTTGTGAGCAGTATATATTTATATGTAAGGGCAGGGCTTTTTTTGTCATAGAACGCCCAGAACTGGCGGATGTGACCTTGTAGGGTTGTATGACGTGTGTGAGTTCTGGCACCTTTTTTTTTTTTTTTTTTACAAAAAAAGCACTGTGTAAGGGTGTAGGTGTATACATATGTATGTATATAGCATGTCTATATGTGTGTTTTGTAAGTGTACACTTTTGAGAGCAGGCAACAGAATTTCATTTTTAATGTGTGCCAGTGTGCCTACAGTAAAAAATGACAATAAAGGATATATTTTCTTAAAATGAAATAAGAGCAGCCTCCATTAAGCTAAATAGTCTGTATATGTATATGTGTATACGCATGTGTTATATACATATATGTGTGTATGTAAGCATATGTATGTATGTGTTATATGTTACACCTGCATAGTGTTTTCATAACTGGCTTTCTTTTCCTGCCTTGCTACTTTCAGCCCTAATTTCAATATTGACATTAATTGCCTTTTTGTGTTTCAAGCATGTTGCTGAATAGGAATTACTTCGGATACAATTCTAAATTAGGAATAAGCTTCATGGAATTCAATGTGACTTCTTCTAAGATTGAACTTTTAAATGTTCTTGATGAGCCTATTACAAATGGAGAAAGAGAGGGAAGAAGGGAAGGAAAGGGTTGTTGTTTTCAAGAAGTGCAGCCTGTGCTACTTTTATATATTCATTCTGGTTCCTTTTTTGTGGATTGAATGAACAGTCATTATTCTACTAAGTACAAAAAGATGTTTTATAGTAAGGGAGATATGAAGTTATGAAGGACAGCTTGGGTAAAATTCTTTTTGTCTCCTTTCCTAGGTCATTTTTCTTATTGCTGCAGCCAATGCTAATTTGCTTGACCTCCAGCATTGGTTACAACCCATCTTCATAGCTGCTCAGGAAATGAAACCAAGATGAATAACAATTTCTTGCTTGCCTGCTTGAAAAATGTGGCAAACAGAAAATATAATCAAGGTGGAACATTGAGGCCCCTATGGAGATATACTAAGCTGGAGGTGGGTTGCATTGATAGAGAAGGCACCAGTCCCACTCCGCACAAGCCTTTGGTTTTTTTAGCCTGTATTTAACTTTTGGGATTTTATATTTGTAATTGTTTTTATGTTTATATTTTTATTGCTTGTAAACTGCCCAAGGTGGTTTACATATAATTTGAACAATAAATAAATTATAAATAAAAGTAGCAAGGCCAGAAGCAGCAGACATTGAAAATGACCCCTTACTGCAGGGTGTCAAGCTCGCAACGTCAGGTGATGTGTCACGACCTATCGCGACTTTTTTGCCATTGCCAGCAATGGGGGTGGGTGCGGTTTTGCTATGATGCATCCGGCCCGCGGGCCGGCAGTTTGACACCCCTGCCTTACTGTGTATAACTTTGGTAGGTATCCAAAGTGCCAGCCTCTGGCTCTAGTTTTGACAAGACTAGTATTTCTTAAGACAGCACAAAGTTTTGAAGAGCTGAATTCTTCTGAAGCTGTTTCACAAAGCAAAATGCCCCCAAGTGCTTCTAAAAGTAAAGTTGGTGTTTGCTTCTCCTTTAAGGATTGTGCCACAGTGTTGTCTCACCCTATAGAGCTAAGGTGGCACAGTGATTAGAATGCAGCACTTCAGGCTACTTCTGCTGACTCCCAACTGCCATCAGTTTGGCAGAGTCTCACTGGCTCAAGGTTGACTCAGCCTTCCATCTTCCAAGGTCAGTAAAATAAGGACCCAGATGGTTAAACTGCTTAGAGCAGTGGTTCTCAACCTGTGGGTCGGGACCCCATTTGGGGTCGATCGACCATTTCACGGGGGTCGCCAAGCAAGGCTGTCCGCCATTTTTTTTGACCGCCATTTTTCCCCCTTTTCCGGCGGGTGCCTTACCTCCCTTGGGCTGGGCCAGCTGGTGGTCGGCCTGCTCCGTCTCTGCTGCTTGCCAGCTACGCCTCGGCCGGCGCAGGGGGCGGAACCACACATGCACGGCGCTCCCAGGCAGGGAAAGTCCTCGACTTACGACCGGTTGGGTAGTCCTCAACTTACGACCAGTTTAGTCCTCGACTTACTACCGGTTTAGTCCTCGACTTACGACCGGTTTAGTCCTCGACTTACGACCGGTTGGGGTCGCGGCATTAAAAAGGTTGAGAACCACTGGCTTAGAGAGGGCTGTAAAGCACTATGAAGCAGTATATAAGTCTAAGCAGTGCTTTTTTTCTAAAAAAAAAAAAAAGGTGCCGGAACTCACACACGTCATTCAACCCACCTTGCCTACCCTACAAGGTTCCATCCAAAAAAGGTGCCAGAACTCCGTTCTGGGCGTTCTATGAGGAAAAAAAGCCCTAAGTGCTATTGCTACTGCTGCTTTGCAACTCTCTAGGATTTCTATGGCATGTGGTTTTCTTCTTGATGTCAAGATTTTATGACTACAGTGATAAAATGTGTAACAGAACTGTATGACATAGAGCCACATAATATTGTGTAAAAAATGAAACAGTCTTTATTTTATTCCTCTTACATTTATTTATTGATCTACTCTCTTAATTATTAAAGAGAAAGGGGCATATTTGATTTGAAAATTCCTGCTGTGGCTCATCAGCCTTCATAAGGAAGATGATAATTTAAAGTCTTTTCAATCTTCAACTCTTTAACAGTAATTCAACCCTTAGAAAAAGAAGATAATATTAAGTTTTCTCTTTTGAAAAAAATGAAAAAGAGAATTACTTTGGATCTCCAGCTTAAATATAAGTAAAAAAAAATTAAATTGCTGTGAAACAAACCGGAAGATGTCCACTACATGAAGCCTGATGCAAAAAAAATACTAATTATTCACTCTGCACTAGAGACAGCAAATCACATTAGTGATGAATGCAATTGGAATCACTTATCCACTTATGATTTGCAATGTTCTTCAATAACAATAATTCTTCAGTACTGCATTTCTCAAATCAGCGGAGCACTTTTTATTATCTATTTTTTTTGTATGAATGTTGATTATGAAAAGGTCTCTATAGTATTAAAACTCAAAATTGCAAATTGTTTATCACTGAGAATTCATTTACTTGATTATAATAAAGCTATTATTATAATTTCTTTTGTTCCGTTTGGAATTGCATTTTTATTTCTTTGATATAGGAGTTTTGGTATAGAGACTAGCAGACAAATCAAAGATTCCAGCCGGTTTTTTAATTGTTTCGTATTCTACTCAATGGTATTATAGCTTTAAGAATTTCATGAAGTAAATCTTTCATCTACTGTATGAATTAATATTCAAGGAACCAGAATAAATGTAATTACGTCACTAAGTCTGACTGATGACAATAGAATGGCTCACTGTGTAGTAATTGGCACCATTGCACTCTATCTAGCTTGAAACAACATATTGTTATATAGTATAGCTATGCATCATAATATGTATGATGCATCAGTTGCAAGCTGATTAAAATCCCAATTTCATTGTTTATGCTTTTCAACAAGGTTTTAAATTGTGGTCTATCCCCAACTATAATTCTCTTAACTTTTTGCTAATCCCACAGCTCTTGCTTTATTCAAAGTAATTTATTTTATGGTTTACTTTAAACCTTTTCCTTTTGAAAATTGTGGCTTTTAATTTGCTTACATACTGTTCACTCCCTACCATTCTGAATTTAGGCTTGAAATAATTAATATTTATATATATCAAGATTTTGTTATTATGATAACTAAAATAAGGACTATTTGTGTCTGAGAAATATGCTTCAGTGTGACATTTAGATTAGCTGAATTATAAAATATACAATTATTTTATTTTTTCCTTTAAGTATCAATGAGCATTACATAATTTGAGAGTATTGCAGATTAAATTTTCCAATCTAAAGGCAAACATTATCTTTTAACCATTATGATTGTTCCATTCCATTTTAGATAAGATTAATGCTGGCTGACCCTTTTTAATTATTCTGGCTTTTGTAAAGGAACATTTGGCTGGGAAACAGATTCCAGGTTCCTTTCTGTAGATTACAGCTTATTGTTTGATTAGAACCCACTTAAACCAGAAAAGTATTTCTTGTTTATTAGAAGTTTGTTTATGTAGAAAACTATCCAACTGTAATTTCTTTGTTTCATGAAAACCTAGCCAGAGCTATTAATCTGTGGGTCAGTATCTTATGTAACCTTAGGAAATCATAGTAGTTGTAGAATTCATGGTTAGCAAATATGCAAATTAATGCAGGCACTGGTACCTATCCATAGTCCGCAAGTACCTCATTTTAAGTACCTCAATTCAACTCAGTTTGTTTAATTACAAAATATGGGAGCCCATCAGAGAATCATCAGGCTGTAGACTGAACTGGGAAGTCATAAAAACACCACAGAAGAAGCCGAAAGCATAGCATTTCTGCAATGCCGCTAAGATAGCTACATGGATCTGTCTAGGTTGTTTCCAAACGTTGAGCTGTAAAGGATTCATCTTTTAATTTATACAGATAGTCACATTTTAGGGCAATGAGTTTAACTTGCTCTTAGCATTAGATGGTACTATTGACTACCATGATTGTAAGTGTAATAACAAAAATAATTTTATAATCAACTTTGTTTAATTCTCTATAGACTAGAAGAAAATCATTTCAAGAAAATGAAAATGACAGAATTCTTATAACCATAGAATTCTATTGCAAGAAAGTGTTGTGGTTTTGCACTTTTTCAATATTTAATTATGTTTATTATTTAAACAGTTGTTACTGTTAGGATTTTACAGGAGTTGAGGAGATTCTGTCTCTTCCACAGCAATTTCACAGAAACTAGCCAATAATTGCCTGAACACTCAGGAAAATGTGTATTACATTATAAAAGTCCATCACTCTCTCTCACGCACACAGGTGTACTGTTCACTGTTCAAAATATTTAGCAAACGATTACTCCAGTGAGTTTGAAAATCATCCCTCCAGTTATAGGAATGTTGAAGATATTTTCATTATTTTAAACTCTTAGGTTATCAAAACTGAACTGTCAATAGCGATTTCTAATAAAACATTTCTAAACATTTTCTTCCTTGTTGATGAAAAATACACAAGAAGGATAATCATTTGCATTCTACAGAAACCTTCATATTTGCTGTGTGCTCATGTTATATTCTAAGCATCATCCCGACACAAGAATGTATTTTAATAGGATGCTTACAAAACTATTACTGTAAGCTAAGTAATGAAAGAAAGCTCATTGTCTATTTGCTAGAGGTGCTTCGCATTTTTGTTTTCTCATTTTTCATTCCTTTACAAAATGCAGAAAAGTACCCAAATTTATCTGAATAATTGACCTACATGACAATGGAAATGAAACAAAATGAATTTCTTCTTTGTAAAAAAATTATTTGAAAAACAAAAACCTGTGACCTAGTTATGTTCGGGACTGAAAATCAGATTTTCCTGTGGATTTTCTTTTCTTGGATAATTTATTTTAGGTTAAATTGTAGTAGTTATGTTTTTTTAAAAAACAATATGACATTATGCACTATAGAAATGAAAGGTTGAATGCAATCCCTGCTAAATTTATTAAATACAGCTAGTGATTATGACTCATTTTGTCAATGTATTTACCAACCTCCAGACTGATAAACTCCTAAGCAAAAAGCTGGCAATATGCAAAGTCAGTGAAGACAAATCTGCAATCATTGGAAGATAAAAGGGACAAAATGCTATGATTATTATCAGAGTATCTAACAGAGGCTTATATGAGCCAGTTGCCTAATTCACCAGAGGACAATGTTTAGTTTTCCTATAAATACAGATGTAGATTTAAGGATTTATCTAGCTCTCATTCATCCACCTTACTGCAAATTCAGATACCACTCTAAATGATGTACCGGTAGTTCAGCCCTGGCATCTCTCTGATTACTTTGAGACCATCAGTCCATCTTTTCCAACATTTCAGTCTGGTAGATACAAACAGAAACCTTATTCAGCTTGTTTTTATTTATTTATTTTATTTTACAAAATTTATATGCCGCCCTTCTCCCCATGGGACTCAGGGCGGCTCACAGCATGTTAAAACAATATACAGAATTACCCCTTCTAAAAACCAATTAAAATCCAAATATTAGTGGCTGTGGCTATTTAAAATCATTAAAAATTGTCCCTATTTAAAATTCACCCTAGGTCAGTTTTCTGTCATACAGGTTTATAATTGACCTAAAGCTTCACTTTCCAGAGTATGGACTACACAGCGACACAACCATACCCTCAGATCATGATTATAATGGCTTATTGTGCCTTAAGGTATGATTTTCAGTCAACATCAGTATTGAATAAACTTTCCTTGCTGTTAAAAAGACTGCCTTTGAAAATTTGCTGCAAGGCAATGAGTGCCCTCTAGTGTACAAAACTGGCTGAAAAAAGATAACAGGGAAGATTAAATGCAATGTGGAAGTTCAAGGAATGCCCAAGGTGCCTTTTGCTTTTTTCTGGGTTCTTACTCTGTAAACAAAAGATGAAAGAGCGACAACAAGAAGAAAAAATATAATACAGATAAAGGAAATGTGTTGTGGTAATCATTTGTGGGATCACAGAAACATAATGTTGATACACTTATATGATGTCTCCAAATCACTACCACAATGAATTCTATTTTCCCGTCTTATATTTCCTATTTCTTATTAAGTTATTACATCAAAAATAGAAAGTTTTCTGGATCATTTGTAAACAATAGTAACAAGACAATATCTCTGTCCTAATATGAATGACATTTAAAAAAAAAAGGTTTAGGATAGCCAGAAGTGGATTTTCATCTGGACCAACTATGAGTTGCTAGGATTACTTAAAGGAGTACTTTAAGAATCTTGGAATCATCAAATCTCAATATTCTATTTTAAAAACTATAAAACAAAATGGATCCTGCAGACTTGAAGACTGAGGATTCCAGTCCTGGTCCTTAGCAGTATTTTGAACTCTTCGTCCCTTTTTGGCTACTGTGTTGATGACTTTGTCAGTTGAAACTATAGCAAGGGCAATATCCAGTGAACCATCTTCTTTTCTTTCTTTGTTCTGCCTCTTCGAAAACTTTTTTTTCCAGTATATATTCTGTATCTTTTCAAAACATCTGTATTTCTCATCTTCATTTCATTTTTCTCTCTGAGTTTAGAATAGTTTTAACAGCTATCCATTCAATTTTTATGAATTCTAGGAAGGTATGAAGCAATCAGAAGCTGTGATTTCAGATCATTTGTGGGAATGCTTTCTATACACACTATGAATAACACAAAAAAAAACCAGTCTTCTGGCATCTGGAAAAAATACATAATGAGGATAAAGGACAACAAAATAAAAGGATATGAGTTACTAAGTATCTCATATTTCAGCTGAGGGGAGCCTAAGAAGGGCCAGATAAATAGACAGTCTAGACTAGATTTAAAAACTTTAAAAATCTGAACGAAGATAATGGCAAACCATTTTTATATGAACGTGAGTAAAATAAGATGTAAATGTCCATGTAGTCATCAGCAATCTGACTCAGGGTTCTTTAGGTTCTAATGATCTGAGTTTCTTTTTGGACTTCATGTACAAAATAAGCACATGCCCATTCATTCATTTCACTAATAATAGAACAACCAATTGAAACCTGCTTCCTTGTACTCCACTAATGGGATTTATGGATGTTGTACTATTAAAATAAAGAGAGATTTATTTCAATATAGCTAATTGAGACACTTTCTTGGCTTCAAGCCTTTCTTCTAGTATCTACTCTTGACATGAAGAATCATTTAATTGATTAATTAGTGTTCTGCCTGACATCACTGAATTGATTGCTTCTCTTCGCAGGGATGCTTTTCCACAATGTACGGTTTTTTGAATGGTGTTCACCTAAAGTTAATCAAAAATATAAAAAGGAGGTATCTGAACTTGTATATTTTTTTCTTTTTTGATGCAGCTTTAAAAAATGGCATACAGTTTATTCCAGAGTAAGGTAGTAAATAGAATCAACCAATACTTTATATACAGTGAATGTTTATCATTTTAAAAGATACTTGTTTTGAAGATATCTAAAAGTATATTAAAAGTCATTCAAAGCCACAGAAATCTCATCTAACATCACAAAATTTATGTGTTAAAAGTTTTGTTTCAAAGACATTTTTTTTAAAAAAATAAATATATTAAACATTTTATTGCCAACAAATCTGCTGCCCTTGAACATTTATTGGCTCTCATTTGTTTTCAGCAAAAAAAAATGACTACTGTGTGGTAACATGTAAAAGGATAGCATTTTTTCCCAAAAAATGATGTAACAGTTGTGTGTTATTTCAAGCTGTCCTTCATAACAGCACTATTGTCTACTGCTACCTTTTTTACAGTAAATTGTTTTCCTGATAGATCTATATAGCAGTCAAAGTAAACTCTGGCATTCAAACCCTTAGTGTGTGCTTAAAATTGGATTTCATTATTAGCAACACATATATTTCGTACAGTAATCCTTTCTTCACATTAAATACATATACATTATATATATACAGTAGCTTCAGAAAAAATACATCCATATGCCCTTCTCTTGAATTAAACGACCCCAATTGCCTTGCCTGTCACCATCACCATTATTTTTATCACTATTACTGATGAAATCTTCTTTTTTCTTCCTTGCTACTACGGCCCTCTGTATGTTATCAGACCATGGGCTTAGAGATGCATCATAATGTGAAAGATGAGCTAAAACCACCCAACCCTTATACACCTGACAACACAAACAACAAAATTCTAGAGCTTCTGAAAAACAAGTGGAGGGAGAGATCAGGAATAAATGATATAGACTGGTTTCCCCTGCCTAGTGCTCTTCCGAAGAAAACTGAAGACTCTAATCCCAATACATCGGGGAGGTACTAATTTAGGCCCAAATTGGGACAAAACTCTTTCTGGCAAACCTCTGAACATGACAAGTTTCTTATTACATCCTTAAGTGGCCTCTGTTAAAAAGAAGTAAAACCCACTCCAGCTTTCCCTGGGATGGGGATCTGGACCAGAACCCTCCAGCAGAAAGGAAGAACTTTTGAAAATCCCATGTAGCCAAAGGTGACTGGACCCAAGGGTCAACATGGAAGGCCCCACTGGAACTTGGGATGGTAGGGAGAAGCTATCCTGGGATGAAATATCATCCTGATCAGGTGGGGATGACTATCACATCCACCCACTCACTCAAGGGAACAACAGAATCGTGAGTCTTGCTTTGGCCCTAGGCAGGCTGATACGTCTCCCCCCATCTCCCCCCACCCCGTACCAGATGCTTTACTCCTACTGGATGGCGTAAGTCTTGCGTCACACGGAGGGCAGTAGGCGATTGGGAGAATGGTGCCCGCGTCTCCTTTTTTGACTAATTATAAAGTCGCCTTCCCCACTTCTTTGCTCCTGATTTTGCTGAAGAGTTCCGAAGCTACAAGAGATACCCTTCTTGGGAAGCGAAGGAAGTAGTCCCAGCACCGCTACTCTTCTCTTCGGTAAGATGGATTTGTAGTAGTGCAGCAGGTCGTTCTTCGCCAGCTGCCATGCCTTTCCTCTCCCCCCCTCCCTTCCGTTGTTCATTTCTTTCTCTTTTCTTTTCTTTCTTTCCCCTGCAGTCAGTTAGCTTCTTCGGAGAAAAGCCCCCGCAGGGTTCTTCCGTGGGATCTTCGCCGAGAGGCTCTGAGCGAGAGCTCACTTCAGAAGCGTACCGTATATGCCGGAGCAGAGAAGAGATGTAAGTCTGGGCGTGTGGCGAAGGAGGGGACAGCTGAGCTCCGGGTCTAGCCTTCTCCAGATTTTTCTTTTTTTGAGACTTAGAGCCTGGGTTTCACTCGCCCGCCTCCCGTGGCTCATTGCCGGCGGGGATGAAAATGGAATCAGATTTCAGGTGAACGGGATAAAATTCGTTCGCCGCTGGTCATATTATAGCATCTGGAAGTGTTCATTGTTCACGGTTAAGTCATCCCGTGAAAGTATGTGAAGTATTTTATTCTTTGCTTAGTTTGTTACCAAGATTTTTCCTTCCTTTTTTTCCAGAGTTCTACTGAAACTCTGTATAAAAGCCAATATTTGTAAAAGGATTGTTCTGTTTATTATGAAAGGAGCTATTTGAGATCTGATTAGGGGGGGGGGGGTTGCACTCAATTTCAAATAATGTATTCTAATTGTATGTTCTTTAATTGTGTCTAGCATCATGTGTGAAATTGTCCATATATGTAATGATAGACTTTAATGCAGGATCCAATCTGGGTTGGTCACCGGGACCATCGGTCGCCATATAAATACCACACAGAGAATAGTCCAAACCACACACTCTGCGAGAGACAAGTTCCTTGAGGATGAGTTCCAGCACAAATCCAAAAGCTTGGAACAGTGACCGACCCAGTGACCGACCCAGATTGGACGCTGCAACATTATACTTTGGATTCTTTTTCCATAAGTATTTGTTAATGCAATCTATTGCTATTATTAAAAAAAAAAAAGGGAATACTGTGACTGAGTTTAATTCTTCTTCTTTTTACAGACCATGACATTGCTTCTGAGGTGTTATTTCTTGCTTTTGGCTCTTAACGCATACCTTATCCTTACTGTTCAGGCAGAATGTGCAAAAGATTGTGCATCCTGTGCCCATCAATTGGCATATCACGCTGATATCAACCCCTTGGTAAGCAGAATTTACTCATTTTGAGATTCTTTCTCCTGGCTCAGCTTGATACTTCATAGTTGCACAAATAGATTACAAACTCAAAATTAGATAACTAACTTAGATTAGTCACTCAGTGATGGATTTGACTTATCACTGAAGAACTTATATTACAGTTTATTGTCCATGTATATTTTCACACAGTGCACTGAATCTAATGTATATCAACTACAGATAGAAGCACTACAACACTGAAGATTAGCCGATGTTCTTCATCAAAAAAATTATAATAGTACATAAAGTATTATTTATATAATTTTCCTCCCCAATGTGTTTAAGTGTTATGACTTCATTCACTAGTAAAATATTGCTTGAAAATTGATATTTTTTTAATGTTATTATTGTATTTTATTTTTTTATACTTTCAAATTAATCTTGACTTCTGGCATTAGCCGGGACAAGTCCCTGCACTTTTGTTGGCTATGTGTTTTTTTTCCTAAGTGGTTTGCTACTGTTTTCTTCCTTGGGCTGACCCATCTGGGTTTCTGTCTAAAACTGGAACTCATGGTATCTCAGTTCTAGCCTATTGCCTTACACCACAACACAAAGTAGCTATCAGTCTTAACAGTACTATACATTAAATATTCAAGTTATATATACTTCATTGACTAATTAATAATGAATATGTATTAAATTCATTGGTTACATTCCTCTATTTCATCACAGCCAGATCAATGAGTTCACAAGTCCTCTTTAACTCTCTGTATTGGAAAATGCTTGCTTTTGCTGTAACATGCTAAACAACGGATGGAATAGCAAATAAGATGGAATGCCTTTCACATATTTCAGCTCATGTTGCAAACTTAATGAAAGCTTTGAGTTTTAGAATTAGTACAAACAATAGTGCCTCAATTATATGCAGGGCTTTTTTTGTCATAGAACGCCCAGAACGGAGTTCCGGCACCTTTTTTGGATGGAATCTTGTAGGGTAGGCAAGGCAGGTGGTATGACGTGTGTGAGTTCCGGCACCTTTTTTTTTTTAACAAAAAAAGCACTGATTATATGGTTTATTATTGTCTCCCTGTAGTCTGCTTATCTCATAATATAGTGATGGCATAATTATTGCTATTGTTGGTTTCTGTAGCCCCCCCCCCCTTTCAGTCAGTTTGATGAAGATAAAAACTTGGAAACTGTCAACCATCTCATTTTATCAAGCTGGATCAATTAAGTCTCACATGAACTCTTGTGAGAATAATATGATCCAGGAAAGATTGAAATTTCTATTTAAAACCTGGGCTTGATTCTGGCATGAAAGTACATTTCAGAAGGTGTAGCACACTTTTTCAACTTTTGGAGATCCAGCTCTTATCTGGCTATTCTGGACTGCATATATTTTTGCCAAAGCTTATAGGAGAGGTTTTATCCAATTAGTGTCTACTTTCTTACATTTTTATAACTACAGTATATAGCTACACTGATATGCAGGAGAAATTGAGCTTTTATTATTCAAATAGTGCTCCTCCATTCCAGATTGCAAATATTTTTTAAAATACTCTTATATTTCTTTGTTTTATTCTATCAGCCTAAGCATAGGATATGATTCTCTTCTTAATGTCTTTTCATATTGTTCTCACAACTCTAGGAATTGGGTAAGGCTGGGAGACAAGGGTCACATTGTTTCAGTTTCAGGTGATATTTGAACCTGGTTTGCATTTTACCTTTCGGGGTCTAATCTGACCCAAAACAATATAAATTTTAAAAATATTATATATTAATGTACATCCTTTCTCCTGCCCTCCCCCCCCCCAACGGTCTTTCTTCTGTGTATTTGTTTTTAATATATAATCAGGTCCATAAAAGCATGTGCATTCTTCTATATAATCTCTTTGGTTAATAATTAAGTAAGACACTTGAAACTAATAAGATTGACATAGAGAAAAGCATGTGTCTGCTATGTTCTTAGCTGTCGATGTCCTTTGCAACTCAAAAGCAAAACAGCAGCTGACTCTTCATGATATTAAGCTCCCAGACTTTTTTCCAAAATATATTTTTGAAAGAGATAAAAAGGTATTGTTTTTCAAGTTTTACACTCATTCTTCAGCATGCACATGAAAAGCAACAGCAATTTGAGTTCAACCATACTCCTGTTAAATAATTAGAATCATTAGCTTCATTATTATTCCAATAAATATATACATTTTAAAAGATAATATTAACCAAAATAATCAGGTTATTAATTACTATCATAAAGAAAATTGAGGCAAAATAAAATAAAAGTAAGCCGCAGAGCCAAAAGGTTGAGCACATCTTCCTTTATCAGATTTTCATTGTGGAAATGAATTAACAGCCCTCTGAAGATAAAGATAGTACAAGATAGTTCTATGACCACAAAAGGCATCATTTAAATTACAATAGACTTTTGAAGAACTTCATGGATGGTTGTGTTGGCCAAAAATGAGAGTTATAAACCAGCATAATTGGATGGAATCAGGTGAATGTATCTACGTAGACTTCCATGAGTCAATTCCAATGAGTAAAGATGGACATACTTCTGAGCAAATAAGCATAAGTTTACATCAGATAAGAGAGCAAAATGAACTGAAATTAATCACTTGATTTTTTAACTCATAAATATGTTGTTTAAATTTGAGTAGCTAGCCATTTATTTTTCCTTTTGTTTAATCGCATCCTGAATAACAAGTCCTTTCCATAACTATTTTGTTTGGTTTTCCTTCTTAGTTTAGAATAGCAGAAGTGAAAAAATAGGCATTATTTTCATAAAGAATGAAAGATTTCTCATAAAATAAAGTCATACACATGAAATAGCATAACCTAATGCTACAAGGGGTATCGCAGTTCACTAATTAAATATTTGGTTCTTTTTCCTTTAGCCTACTAAAAAGGTTTTGGCTGTTGGTGACTTTAATGTTAATCTATTACATTCACTTAATTCTGTGATTTTGTTCTTTTTTCACATCAGATCTATTAAGTTAGGGTTATCAATCAATGGTTGATAGTTACCCTGGTGAATATATGCATTCACACCATAATCACAATAGGATATACTGCAGAGGTTTAAAATGTTTTGGATATGAGATTTAACACTAGCGGGAGGCAAACAAATTGCTAACTATTCTGTCAGACTTTGAAAACCAAGGAATTTTCAAAATGTTTCTGTATAATAATGTTCACATATAGCTCTATGCTAATGATAATTGCATCATGATTCTATTGAAGTATACTGGATATAATTTATAGCCAAATATTCATATTCAAGCATGCAGAATTTTCTTACTTCAGAGAAAAGTGATAAACCCCTAAGGGTTCTCGAAGAATCCCTAATGAATATAAATTATTCCTTCATCAAAATTGAGCTACAAGAAATAAACTGGTAGAAGAAAGCCACAGTCATAACTGGTAAATCAAGCTAGTACAATTCCAAGCATGAAAAACAAAAGCAAAAGTAAGAAACAAATGTGTAAGTAAAGCAATAGCAAGTTTGAACAAGAAGCATTTATTATAAAAAAAAAAAGCTAATGATCAACTTCAGTAGTTTGAATTAATCACATATGCAGAAGCTAAGGACTGTTCATTAAGATGCTCTGACTTATAAACCTTGGGCCTAGATCCTTTTTTATTCTAGTTTCTGAAGTTCCTAATATCCTTTTAGTAATCAGAAATTAGAGAAAAAGTCAGTCAAGGAAGGAAATTATATATTTCATCTTGCAAGAATGTGACCTATTTGCTTCCAACCATGATGAATTAAAAACAATTAGAATTACTTTTGGAAAAACTACATTATTTCAGTTAGACTGATATATGGAATAGGACAATGAGTGTCAGAGACCTAATAAAACCAACATTTGCTTTCTGAAAGCTATGAATGAAAATGGTTATAGGCTGAATAACCATACCTTTTAGTATTAAATTTTGCAGATCAAGAATGGACCAATTTTTTTTGGGGGGGGGAAGTTACCATAGTCCCCACAATACAGAAAAGATGTTGAGACCCTAAAAAAAGTACAGAGAAGAGCAACAGGGGTCTCAAGGCTGACTTATATGATGAATGGTTGAGAGAACTCGGTATGTCTAGTCTAAAGAAGAGAAGGTTAAGAGAAGAAATGATAGCAGTTTTCCAGTACTAAAGGTTCTCACAGAGAACAGTGGGTTGACCTATTCTCCAAAGAACCTGAGGGCAGGACAAGAAGTAATAAATGGAATATCCTTAAAGAAAGATCAAACCTAGAACCTCGGAGAAATTTCCTGACAGTGAGAACAATTAATCAGTGAAACAACTGGCTTCCAGAAATCAGTGTTCAAGAAGAGATTGGACAACCATTTATTTAGAATGATAAGAGGGTCTCCTGCTCAAGCTGGGTATTAAACTAGAAGGTTTCAAATGTCCCGTCAAATGTCCAGCATTGTTATTGTATGTTCTATGTACTAAATTATAATAGCACTGGAAGAAATAAAGCTAAGGAAATTAGGAATAGGTTCAGTATACATATTGATCTTTGTTCTATTTGGCTACTCCAAATGAATTCTCATGGCTCAAAATGTTTAATATTAAGTGTACAGTGTACAGATTTTATACAGTTTAATCTTTATTTAGTATGGAAATTTAATAGAATATTTAGGGATGTTAATTATAAAATGCATTTTTTTCTTCAGCCTGTGTTTGAAATCACTACTTATTGAATCAAGCAACAAAAATATTTTATTTATATGCATGTATGCATATTTATCTGTCTGTGCATCTGTCTTTTTGTCTATCATCTGTCTGTCTGTCTGTCTATTTATCTATCATCTCAAACAGCATGAGAAAACATTCCTGCCAAGATTCAGCAAAATAGTTCTGAAATAATTCTGAGGTTTCTTAAACCAATTTCCTTGAAAGCAGCATTTGAGTAGAATTTTTAATTATACCGTATTCCATACATCAAAATGGATGCCATCCCAGTTTCTAAAAACATCACACAATAAGGAAACTTTTGTCAGACTCAAGGACAACAACAATATAATGAAATCCAATTGAGTCCAGTTCTTCATTTGTTTATACCTAATAGACAAAATCTTGCCAGACTAAATACAGACATGTCAGACTCGCAACGTCATGTGACGTCGCGCAACATATCGGGAGAGTTTTGCCATAGCCGGCAGTGGGGTGGGCGCAGCTTCTGCATGACGCGTCTGGCCCACAGGCTGGCAATTTGACACCTCTACTCTAATATAGTAGAACTCTGCTGAAAGATTCTAGGATGTGGCTACCTGGAATCTCTTCCTCCCTTACCCATCCAGCTCTGGATTGCGCAGTCTCTTAATTTGGGTTTATCTCTGGAATGTACTGCCTGCTGGAATCCCCCTCCCCTCATTTCTTCTCCAGGTGCATATTCCATCACACATTTTGATTTATCAGCAACAGTGATTATAGAATATCTGGAGAAAACCTTACTAGTTTTAAAACTAGCTGAACTGCCAACTAATATATGCTTTTTGTTTTGTTTTTATCAGCTTAAGCCCTTAAACTTCATAGTCATGTATAATCGTTTAAATGGAGAGAGATATGTGTATTTGTGTATGTTGTCTTTATTCAAAATTGTTTTCAATCTCTTAAATGAAGGACAAATGGAGGATTTATAGCTTATATGATTCAAAGTATTCAAATTACAGTACAGAATGAGAGATTTACAGATGGTTGCTTGAATTATCATTCCAAAGAATTATGTAATTATGAAGTACTGAACTACTTATGCAACATTGATGACATACTTCTCTTTAATCCAACTGTGCAATACAAGGCAAAGGTAGTTAGCTTAGGCAGCACCAGTAATCTGGATAGTTGCAAAACCTTGCATAAGAGCTTTACCTTGAGCTCTATCAGATAATCAGAACAGTCAACAATTAAGCATGCAATTGTGTACTAAATCCAGAGATACCTTAGCAAATACCTTAGCGGTGAATGTACCAACACTGGAAGTTTTTAAGAAGAAACTGGANTTATTATTATTATTATTATTATTATTATTATTATTATTATTATTATTATTATTATTATTATTATTATTATTAAATGTGCTTGCTATACATGCCTCATTTCCAGGATTGCCTTCAATGAAATAGAATGAGCAACAACACAAATTAAGCAGATAGGGAAGAATGGGATTTATGGACACTAGTGTTTCTGAGTTGAAAGAACTCTGAAATCACTTTACTGATCCAACTAGATCATTTTAAGCAGCACCTTCTGTTTAAAAAATAATATCCCTTATTGGCATAAATTAGGGATAGGCAACCTTGGCTCTTTTATGACTCGTGGACTTCAACTCCCAGAATTCCTGAGCCAGGCATGCTGAGGAGAAAGGGAGTGGTTTCCATGCTGAGCCATGCTGGCTCAGGAATTCTGGGAGTTGAAGTCCACGAGTCATAAAAAAGCCAAGGTTGCCTACCCCTGGCATAAATCAACTGCTCAAATTATAACACTATACAGACTGTGATAGATTCAAGTTTAGGCATAGACTCATCAAAACAGTGTAATTTTAATTAATAAAAACTGATGTGCCTTGTTGATTTCAAGGGATCTAAAGGGTAATTTAGTCTAGTCCTTTTTTATGCTATAGAAAAGGGGCAGGGAAATAATTCTCACCATTTTTCCCTACCCTGAAGTTCTGTGTATTTTTGTAGAGGCTAGGAAAACTACATGCAATATGCTGCAGTAGGAAGAAGCCATTGGTAAAAATTACAGTGCTATTTCCTTCCTTTAGTGGGAAATCTCCTAGTTAGTATCTTCCATGACCATAATGAAGAAAGATCATAGAATAATATTCATTATTATTTAATACTTTAAAGCTCTTACTTAGTAAAGTTTTACTTAAGAAGGCTTTGGGGATTAATTTTAATAAAGTTATTTTGCAGCATCCTTAAAAATTTAGTTAGTCTGTTATTTTTTATTAAGTGCTTTTGCAGCAGTT
This sequence comes from Protobothrops mucrosquamatus, assembly GCF_001527695.2. Classification (NCBI taxonomy): domain Eukaryota; kingdom Metazoa; phylum Chordata; class Lepidosauria; order Squamata; family Viperidae; genus Protobothrops; species Protobothrops mucrosquamatus. Next base: position 218,380 of record NW_015386456.1, on the reverse strand, counting down.
TTATTGATATAACATGCAAAAATTTGAAATACTTATTTCAAAAAAGTTGTATTACAATAATCACACTTAGAAACAGGATTGTGCAATAAATATATATTTATTTTCAATATACTTATATAATCTGATCATTGGTTCAGTCACTTTTATGCCACTCTTCTTGGTTTCATCTACCTTTCTGTTCCTCTTCTACACTTTTAACCAATCCCAAATATTTTCTACAGAATTTTTTAACAATCTGGAAGACAGGAGCAGTCTGACTATATTCAGTTTCACATTGTGTGGATGTGTGAGACATTATATCCCTTAAAAATATTTTTTGCAAGAGCACTTTCTTCTATCTATAAACTCAACAATCCTATATTTCACAAATCATGCAAAATTTTTATCACTATTATTAGACTACTGTTTTGAGGAGTACATCTTTTTAATTTTTTGATTCCATCTTTTCCGTTCCTATGTTTAGAAATTACTTAGATCATCAGTTCAGAAAGAATTTTAAAAGGTCAAGTATATTTGTTTTGTTTGGCCATATTCAGAATTTAAAATTCTGAAACACAAGACAACATTTCAAATGTTATTTCTATTTCTAAAATAACTTTATAAAACAAACTATTTTTCAGGCATGTACACTAGAATGTGAAGGGAAACTGCCTTCTGCCAAAGCCTGGGAAACCTGCAAGGAACTTCTTCAGATGACTAAACCTCCCCAAGAAAGCAGCAGCATCCTAATGGACAGTCCAAAAGAGGATGAAAGCCATTTGCTAGCCAAAAAATATGGTGGCTTCATGAAAAGGTATGGTGGCTTTATGAAAAAGATGGATGAGCTCTATCATGTAGAACCAGAGGAAGAGCCCAATGGTGGAGAAATTCTTGCTAAAAGATACGGAGGGTTTATGAAGAAAGATTCAGATGATGATGGTTTAGCTAATTCATCTGATCTTCTGAAGGAGCTTCTTGCAACAGAGGAAAATGCTGAAACAGGACACTATCAGGACTTGAGTGATAATGATAGTGAGGTCCTCAAGAGATATGGTGGCTTCATGAGAAGCATAAAGCGCAGTCCAGAGTTGGAAGGTGATGCCAAAGAGTTACAAAAGAGATATGGTGGTTTCATGAGAAGAGTAGGAAGGCCAGAATGGTGGCTGGACTACCAGAAAAGATATGGTGGATTTCTCAAGCGTTTTGCTGATACGCTTCTTCCTTCAGATGATGATGGAGAAAATTATTCCAAAGAGGCTCCAGAGATGGAAAAGAGATATGGTGGATTTATGAGATTTTAGCATCCCTTATTTTGTCCTTTTGATCCCAAATCAAAGACTGCCTCATTGACCATAATTTATTGTATTGTGTTGCTTGTACTGTACAGTTTTTTACTGTCCTGGTTAATAATGCAACTTATTGTCTGTTATTTCAAGTTTTGTGCTCTTTTAAGTAAAAAATAACTTCTGTTTTAGTCTAATTTGTCTCTATTGTACTTTCATGCTAAATCTATTTTAATTACCATATCCATTTCTTTAAAGAATGTAACTGTTTAACTGTATATACAATAAATTCTTCATTTTAACTGCATAAAATATCCTGAAGCATTTTTTTGTAGTCACTAAATTTATGAACAGCAAATATTTAACAGTGGAATGTTTTTATGTGAGTTTTATGCTGTCCATGAAATAGAAATTAAAATTATATCAGTCATATTTTATCATTTACTTTCTGAAAATATTCCATAAGGTTACTTTTAAAAATTCTTCTGTATTTCAACAGCTTAACCATATTTAATAATTTATATATAAGCTTACTCTTTGCTGTAACCAGCCTTTATGTTTGTAAAGAACACATTTCATCACTTCAAGGCAATAATCCAATTTGATGAAATCCAAAGGGATATTATTTTCATAACCATTTGTATAATTGGCTTGTAAACTGAGTAGGCAAATACAATTTTCCTAAACGTTACAGGTTTTTTAAAGATAATTAAGAATATAATCCTATATAAGCTTTCTATTATTCAGTGACTCAATTCTATAGAATAATTTGAGAATTTCACCATAAAACTTTTATAGTTATGAAATTACAGAACTACATATAGATCTTAAATTCAGCAAATACTTCAGCTTACAATAGAATCATCAACTTACATAAATATATTTGCTGAATTCAGAATTGCATTCACTATATTGCAGGATTTAAAATTTTGCTTGTCTCCAGATATAATTGGTTGTTTGTCTTTTGCATTCAGGCCTCAGCAGTATGAATCCAAACAGTAACTATGTTAGCTTCTTAGTCATAGAGAGTATCTATATATGTATAGTTATTTATAAGGGTACAGTTTCTCTAAATGTTAATTAGTACTAACTTGTGACTTTATAATGGAATATGGATGAATAAAGGAAAACAAGCTAGAACTTATTGTATTCATCCCCAGTCTTATTTTCAGGAAACACGGTGCAACATATTTTGAGCACTTTTTCATATGTTGCAAGTAAGGATAGAAGAATTGTGTATGCTGAAATGCAAAATTGCAGCATTCCTGACTTCTAACCTAGGTATGGCATATTTGAGAAAATGCTTATTATCTTTATAGAATGATATTTAATAAAGAGTACTTTGCTGAACATATTGGGAGAGAGAGCTAAACGATTTTATATACCATGCGCTATATTAAAAAGACTCTTGTTACTTTTGGTCCTCTTCACTTAAACTTTGAAAAAAAAATACACCTTGATACATTCTATGATCTTTCTGTATTGAGGAGATAAAAGTTAAGGTTTTAAACAGTACATGCTTCCTGTATCAAGCATGTAAATGATGTTGTGAGTAGTCTAGGATTAACATTACACTAGTTATCCCGTTTGTTCTTTGCTTCTACATATAGTTCTTGTGAGAAAATGGTCAAGACAGCAAAAACACTCTCCCATCCTTATTTTAAAGAAGTTGTTGACCCGGACTTAGAGGACAGTGAATACATGCAGATGACCCCACTCTCTCTGGCCACTTGCAGACCCATAATTGCAAGGTCATAAAAAGGACAGCAAAGGAAACACCCAATATTCTAACCTACCCGGGAACATATGGTGCCTTGGGGAAACACCCAAACCAACCAAAAGGGAACATATTAGTTACTTCTGCTTTCTTCCTTTTTATCTACAGTGTGCCAGCCTTAAAGGATGAAGTCTCTATCTTATGTGTGTCAGCTTTGCTGAATAGCTTATGTAATCAAAGTAGGTATAAAAATAAGGCTTTTTCTATATTTGGGGCTTTTCTCTCTTTTTAGAGAAGCCCGTCTTTACTCAGTTAAATAAACACGTAACTCTTGAAGGCAACTTCTGGTTTCCTGTATTTTTTATCAAGCAAAACCTCAGAACCTGCATATCAAAGTCAGTTAGGAAAGAAAAGAAACCAGTTCTTCACGTAAAGTGGTATAGGTTCAGAAATACCAAAGACTAGTTTATATACAAGTACTCCTCGGTTTACAACAGTTTCATTTAGTGATCGTTCAAAGTTACAACGGCGCTGAAAAAAGTGACATGACCATTTTTCATACTTATGGCGATGGCAGCTTCCCATGGTCACATGATCAAAATTCAGATGCTTGGCTAAGTATGAGAAGCAGAATGAGTATTTAATATTGTATATATTGACAGCAACGAGAATAGCATTTGCCCAATATTGGAAAAATGAAAATTTACCATCTGAAGAGATCATAATTAAGAAAATTTTAGAATGTGCAGAAATGGATAGATTAACTTTAGAGATTAAAGAGAAAGAAGACTCAGTCTATTTTAAAACATGGGGAAACTTTTACCAATGGTTAGCAAAACGAACTAGTGAGAAATGATTGTGATATTTAATGGCGAATATATTTTAATAAGATGAAGGATGTGTATTGATTAACTGATATTGTTTATGATTATTGTTTCTCATATTTACTATAGCTATTTACTATTATATTAATTACTGCTATTGAACATATATACCCGGACAATAATCTGTTTGCTAAAGCTTGAAAATGTTATTGGGGGTCAACCCCAATGTTGTTCCCAATCCTGTCCCAACCCCAATCCTGACTCCAACCCTACCCCGAACCTTAATCCCTACCTTGATCCTATCCCTCCCCAACCTCATAAAACTCAATATAATTTTATATATAAAAAAAATTCAGATGCTTGGCAAGTTGTTCATATTTGTGACGGTTGCAGTGTCCTGGGGTCATGTGATTTCCTTTTGCAACCTTCTGACAAGCAAAGTCAATGAGGAAGCCAGATTCACTTAACAGCTGTGTTACCAAGTGCAGTAATTCACTTAACTGTGGCAAGAAAAGTAGTAAAATGGGGCAAACTCACTTAACAAATGTTTCACTTAGCAACATAAATTTTGGGCTCAATTGTGGTTTTAACTCGAGGACTAGCTGTACAGTTTATCCCATGCAGGGAAAGTTGATTTTATTATAAAAAACAGTAATATGCACTAATTTGACTTGGAGTATGTAAATGGTCTGAAGTCTTATTTACTTACTGAAATAAATTATGGATTTCTATTTATTTCTATATATCCTAATTTATATCAATCTCACCCATCGTAAGAAGTCTATGTTCAATCCTTTGGGTTATCTTTTATTTTATCCTAAAATTTAATATATATTTTATCCTACAGTTATATTTTCTTTTCTTGACACTCCTCTGTTGATTTATATCCAACCTAGCTTTAGTTCTGTTTTCCTTTTATAGCAGCGGTGTCAAACTGCTGGCCCGCAGGCCGGATGCATCATAGTGAAACCGTGCCCACCCCATTGCCGGCAATGGCAAAAAAGTTGCGATACATCGCAACACGTCACGTGGCATTGCGAGTTTGATACCCCTGTTTTATAGGGATTATTGGGATTATTCTCTTTTCATAACAGATAATTTCATTTTCAGTGGCTGGAATTGGCTGATTTCCCTGGCCCATTTCTTTCCCAACTTTGTTTGCCACGTGTCTCTATTCTCAGAAGAGCCTGCCAACAGGGACTGTTTGAGAACAGAGGTTTGGAAATTGATCTTGAAGAAAATCCTACTGGGATTGCTAGTACCTTCCTCCACATGTGGAAAACTTTGTGTCCCCCATTTTCTTTCATGCCACTGAATGTATGCCATTCATATTTCTAAACATGTTGCAATTCATTGACTTTTGTACTGCTGTTGCACCACCACTCACTGAATCTTTTGTCAACTGCTGCTCTTGAATGCTGCCATACTGGTTCCTTGGACACTACTACTGCTCTTCTCCAATGCTGCCTTTTTTCTTCTGAATGCTGCTCCTATCACTCAGTCATTGTCTCTGCATAACCCTCTTGCATATGAATCAATGCTATTTTTCTTTAGGATAAGAATGTTTAATCAGAAAAGCAGACTAGACAGCTGTAGCTGTGTAAGTTGTCTGAGATGTGTACATGTCAGCCTACAAATCTACAAGAGCAAGCAAAGCCCATACTAAATAAGTCTATGTGCCAGTGGGAGGAGATGGCAAACAAAGGATTTTTTTCCCCAATCATGGTCTCCCAGCATCTGTTTTGGAGGTGAGAATGTGTTCTGCAGGGAACAAGAAGAGGATTTGGCATACAGTTAGTTCTATGGCAGAGGACAGTAGTTGGCACTAAGTGAACAATATATAGCATTATGGCTGAAGAAGACAAAGATTTTTCAATGGGGAAGGAGAAACCAAGAGTGATGCTAGCAGAGCTGGGACAAGTGAGATCATGGGTAAGTGAAGCACAGGCAGCAGCTACCCCAGAGGCTATCTGATATTTATTTATTATTTTTATTTATTTTTATCCCATCTTTATTATTTTTATAAATAACTCAACATACCGAACATCTCCTATTTTCCCCATAATAACAAACGTTCGAGGTGACTTGGGCTGAAAAGAATGAATGGCCCAAGATCACCCAGCTGGTTTTCATGGTCAAGGCTGGACCTGAACTGGTCTCTTGCTCTGTAGCCTGATACCTTAACCATTAGACCAGTGATGGCGAACCTTTTAGAGACCGAGTGCCCAAACTGCAACCCAAAATCCACTTATGTATCGTCGGGTGCCGGGTGGGTGTGGCCCATTGGATGGGCGTGGCTGCGGTGGTAACGGCAGACTGGGTGGGACTAAAAAGTTCAATCAATCAATTCCAACTTTGCAAGATCTTTTTTTTCCCGTGAGAAGTTGAAATTGACTGATTGATTGAACCTTTTTTTTTTTTGTACACGGCGGCAGAGGCCTAAAGCGAAAAGGTTTTATAAAACCCAGCTGAAGGCCTAGGACTGGGGCGATGGCGCGCATGCCCACAGAGAGGGCTTTGAGTGCTGCCTGTGGCACGCGTGCCATAGGTTCGCCACCACTACATTAGACCAAACAGTCCTCCTCAGTGGGGTGGCACACTTAGATTAGCAGCACCAGCAAAACTAGACATTATATAGACCCCAGTGACAGCTCAGAGCCAGAGAGAACAGAAGTTCAGTTGTGGGGAAAAAATTAGTTCCTCTCTATTCCACAGCTGGGAGAATAGCCAAGATGAGTGAAGCCCTTGGCAATTGCCAGCCAGAGGCTATAACAAAGACCAGTTTCAAAAAAGGCAAGAGAGACAGAATACAGTTAATGTTGCATAGATTTATAAACTAGAATTATAAAAGCAAGCAATTGGGAATATGTATAAGAAATAAGGACTATACAGTAACTATAAATAGCATATAAAAACTATAGAAAGGGCTATTTTGTTTAAGTACTATAGAAATTAGGAACATGATCAGTTTTGAATGCTGCATAGGACATTTTATATATAAGGATTTTATGAATTAAGTATAGAATTACTGCACTAAGAAATCACAACCTTGTTTGATTAAGAGCAAAAAATATTTTGTACCTTCCTTTTTGTAATAAAAATACTTTATCAATTGAAGTTGGCTTGTGTCCCTAGAACAGTTCCAATCTGGTCTCCTCAGTCAAAATCTCCCAATTTTTTTCTTGAGTCATTTATACTGCCTGGAAAAAGACAAATACATATGAAGCTTGGCTCCATATGTCAGTGCTTACTTCCTGATCCTATTACTTCACAAGAAATAAATACTTATTTTGCAACTGATGCAGTCTAATTATAAGCACATGGGTGCTTAATCTAGATTGGATTCTCCTTAAATCTAATCTTTCTCTTAAACCATTCATGGATTTGAATGTAGGTACAATATTACTAAAAAAAAAAGAAAAGAAAATATAACTGGCAACAAAAAGAAGTGGAATGAGAAAAGCTGCTTGAGGTTTTCCCTAATATTTTATAGTGTGGAATCTTTCAACACAATCATGAATCATGTAAATAACTGACAGAATGTAGAATTAATGGCAACTCACCTGAATGCATCACCTCATTTGGGCTAGAAGAATAAATAAAGTGGCAGGCATTAAATCAATGTTATGGCCCTATGTATAAGACTACCTATAAGACTAGAAACCAATTCCAGTTCCTAAAAGTAAATTGTATGAGCCTTAATAAAATATAAAATGAAGTTAATTGATTATATTATGATTAAATCAATACAAGTTATTTAAAAAGTGTGGTTGTCATTTTAGTTACCTTCAATATTGCTTCTTTCTCACTGATATTAAATAAATAGTAAAGCCATTATTACATCCTGTATACATTAGGTAACAGAAAACATCTCCCAAATTGTATTTATGGAACCAAATTAAGACCAGAAACAAGTAACAAATTACATTAAAATAATGCAACAGCCTAATTAAGGAACCACCAAGAACACCCACCAACACTAACAGGGGAAGCCACCAGTATATATACGTAAAGACAATAAAGCCCATTCCCTTCTGGCATTGATGATGTATCTAAGTGGATTTTGTTCCTTCTTTGAAATGTCTGCTCTATTCCAGGAAAGTATATCGGGCAACACTGTAAAACAGAGCCAGTCTAAACATATTTAAATGAAGGAAATCTTATCACGAAATGAATAGGAATGTGGCTTATGAAAATTATCTTTTGTTGGGTTTTGATCAAGTAATTTCATATCACAAAAAAGAGTACAGCATTTAGAATAACAAAAAATTAGAAACTATAAAAAGTGGTGACAGTGGTAGAATTTGGGTTCTAGCTTTTGTCATATAGAATTAATTTCTTCCAATACTTGTTCTATGTAATGAAATGTATTAAAGACATTCATTTTAATTGCAATCTTGTATATAATCTTGAATATAAGCCATCACTTTCAGTGGGCCTCTGAATACTTCTGATTAATGTTTTCACGATGTACATATAAATATGGTGACCAAGCATATACTATATGGAGGTATGTACACTAACAAAATCTAAATACAGGTAGTCTTCAGCTTATGACAAATCACTTAAAAACCATTCGCATTTACAAATGGGTTGTCCAGTTTTCTAACAATTGACTCACATGGTATTTGCTGTCCACAGGTGCATTTTTCTTTCTGCTATCTCTGCAGATTCCTACTCTGGCTTTAGCTGCCCTGGGCATCTTCCCCCTGATTCCTGGCTCTCATTTAATGAAAAAAAGGATTAGGGATGACATGATAGCAGTGTTCCAATATTGAAGAGGCTGCCACAAAGAAGAGGGAGTCAACCTATT